>NC_048544.1:5337562-5651326 GCF_902806685.2 Maniola hyperantus | reverse complement strand
AAAAATTCCGCCATTTTGAATTTTTTCAATCCATCGAGTAGACCTTCGGACCTGATCATCTCTTGCCAAGAAACCACTCTTCCATCTGTCATACCCTCCGAGATGGACGCCGATGAAATTTGTATGGCGGCCATCTTTTTTTTCGGAATTTTAAAAAAAATTCAAATTTTTGGCCAATTGGACGAGGTTCGAATGACATTTGTCGAGCACCCTCCCACCTATCTTCAATACCTTGAGCGTGCCCTTCACCCGTCTCCAAAATCCTCAATCATCAGCTCCCTCCATGTGTTCCCCTAAAGAAATCTTTGTTCTTCTATATGAAACCATAAGTGAAAAAAAAAGTTCATACAAAATTTTACAGGAGGAAGGAAATTTTTTGAAATCTTGGCCGCCATCTTGTTTTTTCCAATTTTTTTCACTTTTTCTAAAATCGTTTGCTAATATCTTAATTGTTGCAAGTTGTAACAAATCGGTTGGAAAAACAAAAAAGTTACAAAAGTCAGGTACGGCCCGCAATCTTGTTTTTCTGAAATGTCATAATTTTTCCTTACTCGAATCCCACTCTGAACATATCTCCCATACTTATATATCATTTTCTATCTCTTTCTAGGAGAACAATTATGTCAATCAGTGAGTGAGTGGTAATTGAGCTATATATAGTATAACTAGTATTTTGCTCGCTGCTCGAGCTGCTAAAGCAGCTCTCGAGGTCTATAATGGCCATTTGAATAATAAAAATTTTTGTATGAAAAAATAAATTCCGCCATTTTGAATTTTTTTTCAAATCATCGAATAGACCTTTGGATCCTGATCATCTTTTGCCAAGAAACCACTCTTCCATCTGTCATACCCTCCGAGATGGACGCCGATGAAATTTGTATGGCGGCCATCTTTTTTTTGGAATTTTGAATTTTTTTTTCAAATTTTTGGCAATTGGATCGGGTTTCGAATGACATTTGGTCGAGCACCTCCCACCTATCTTCAATACCTAAGCGTGCCCTTCACCCGTCTCCGAAATCCTCAATCATCAGCTCCCTCCATATGTTGCCCTAAAGGAATCATTGTCTTCTATATGAAACCATAAGTGAAAAAAAAAGTTTCATACAAAATTTTACAGGAGGAAATTTTTTGAAAATCTCGGCCGCCATCTTGTTTTTTCAATATTTTTTACTTTTTCTAAAAATCGTTTACTAATATCTTCAATTGTTGCAAGTTTAAACGAAAATCGGTTGGAAAACAAAAAAGTTACAAAAGTCAGGTCGGCCGCCATCTTGTTTTTCTGAAATGTCATAATTTTTCCCTACGTCGAATCCCACTTCTGAACATATCTCCCATACATTATTATATCATTTTCTATCTCTTTCTAGGAGAACAATTATGTCAATCAGTGAGTGAGTGGTAATTGAGCTATATATAGTATAACTAGTATTTTGCTCGCTGCTCGAGCTGCTAAAGCAGCTCTCGAGGTCTATAATTGTCATTTTGAATAATAAAAAATTTTGTATGAAAAAAAAAATTCCGCCATTTTGAATTTTTTTTCAATCCATCGAGTAGACCTTCGGATCCTGATCATCTCTTGCCAAGAAACCACTCTTCCATCTTTCATACCCTCCGAGATGGACGCGGATGAAATTTGTATGGCGGCCATCTTTTTTTCGGAATTTTAAAAAAAATTTCAAATTTTTGGCAATTGGATGAGGTTTCGAATGACATTTGCTCGAGCACCTCCCACCTATCTTCAATACCCTAAGCGTGCCCTTCACCCGTCTCCGAAATCCTCAATCATCAGCTCCCTCCATATGTTGCCCTAAAGGAATCTTTGTCTTCTATATGAAACCGTGATTGAAAAAAAAAAGTTTCATACAAAATTTTACAGGAGGGAATTTTTTGAAAATCTCGGCCGCCATCTTGTTTTTCAAATTTTTTTCACTTTTTCTAAAAACCGTTTACTAATATCTTCAATTGTTGCAAGTTGTAACAAAATCGGTTGGAAAACAAAAAAGTTACAAAAGTCAGGTCGGCCGCCATCTTGTTTTTCTGAAATGTCATAATTTTTCCCTAGTCGAATCCCACTTCTGAACATATCTCCCATACATTATTATATCATTTTCTATCTCTTTCTAGGAGAACAATTATGTCAATCAGTGAGTGAGTGGTAATTGAGCTATATATAGTATAATAACTAGTATTTTGCTCGCTGCTCGAGCTGCTAAAGCAGCTCTCGAGGTCTATAATGGCCATTTGAATAATAAAAAATTTTGTATGAAAAAAAAAAATCCGCCATTTTGAATTTTTTTTCAATCCATCGAGTAGACCTTCGGATCCTGATCATGTCTTGCCAAGAAACCACTCTTCCATCTGTCATACCCTCCGAGATGGACGCCGATGAAATTTGTATGGCGGCCATCTTTTTTTCGGAATTTTAAATTTTTTTTCCAATTTTTGGCAATTGGATGAGGTTTCGAATGACATTTGGTCGAGCACCTCTCACCTATCTTCGATACCTAAAGCGTGCCCTTCACCCGTCTCCGAAATCCTCAATCATCAGCTCCCTCCATATGTTACCCTAAAAGAATCTTTGTCTTCTATATGAAACCATAAGTGAAAAAAAAAAGTTTCATACAAAATTTTACAGGAGGAAATTTTTTGATAATCTCGGCCGCCATCTTGTTTTTTCAATTTTTTACACTTTTTCTAAAATCGTTTGCTAATATCTTCAATTGTTGCAAGTTGTAACAAAATCGGTTGGAAAACAAAAAAGTTACAAAAGTCAGGTCGGCCGCCATCTTGTTTTTCTGAAATGTCATAATTTTTCCCTAGTCGAATCCCACTTCTGAACATATCTCCCATACATTATTATATCATTTTCTGTCTCTTTCTAGGAGAACAATTATGTCAATGAGTCAGTCAGTGAGTGAGTGAGTGAGTGGTAATTGAGCTATATATAGTATAACTAGTATTTTGCTCGCTGCTCGAGCTGCTAAAGCAGCTCTCGAGGTCTATAATGGCCATTTTGAATAATAAAATTTTTTGTATGAAAAAAAAAATTCCGCCATTTTGAATTTTTTTTCCATCCATCGAGTAGATCCTTCGGATCCTGATCATCTCTTGCCAAGAAAACCACTCTTCCATCTGTCATACCCTCGAGATGGACGCCGATGAAATTTGTATGGCGGCCATCTTTTTTTCGGAATTTTAGAATTTTTTTTCAAATTTTTGGTAATTGGACGAGGTTTCGAATGACATTTGGTCGAGCACCTCCCACCTATCTTCAATACCTTGAGCGTGCCCTTCACCCGTCTCCGAAATCCTCAATCATCAGCTCCCTGCATATGTTGCCCTAAAGGAATCTTTGTCTTGTATATGAAACCTTAAGTGAAAAAAAAAAGTTTCATACAAAATTTTACAGGAGGAAATTTTTTGAAAATCTCGGCCGCCATCTTGTTTTTCCAATTTTTTACACTTTTTCTAAAAATCGTTTGCTAACATCTAAAATAACTTGCAAGTTTAAACAAAATCGGTTGGAAAACAAAAAAGTTACAAAAGTCAAGTCGGCCGCCATCTTGTTTTTCTGAAATGTCATAATTTTTCCCTACTCGAATCCCACTTCTGAACATATCTCCCATACATTATTATATCATTTTCTGTCTCTTTCTAGGAGAACAATTATGTCAATGAGTCAGTCAGTCAGTGGTAATTGAGCTATATATAGTACTAGTATTTTGCTCGCTGCTCGAGCTGCTAAAGCAGCTCTCGAGGTCTATAATGGCCATTTTGAACAATTTAAAAAAAGTCATACATTTTTTATGAAAAAAAAAATTCCGCCATTTTGAATTTTTTTTCAAGTCATCAAATAGACCTTCGGATCCTGATCATCTCTTGCCAAGAAACCACTCTTCCATCTTTCGTACCCTCCGAGATGGACGCCGATGAAATTTGTATGGCGGCCATCTTTTTTTCACAATTTTGAATTTTTTTTCAAATTTTTGGCAATTGGATGAGGTTTCGAATGACATTTGGTCGAGCACCTCCCACCTATCTTCGATACCTCAAGCGTGCCCTTCACCCGTCTCCGAAATCCTCAATCATCAGCTCCCTCCATATGTTGCCCTAAAGGAATCTTTGTCTTCTATATGAAACCACAAGTGAAAAAAAAAAGTTTCATACAAAATTTTACAGGAGGGAATTTTTTGAAAATCTCGGCCGCCATCTTGTTTTTCAAATTTTTTTCACTTTTTCTAAAAACCGTTTACTAATATCTTCAATTGTTGCAAGTTGTAACAAATCGGTTGGAAAACAAAAAGTTACAAAAGTCAGGTCGGCCGCCATCTTGTTTTTCTGAAATGTCATAATTTTTCCCTACTCGAATCCCACTTCTGAACATATCTCCCATACATTATTATATCATTTTCTATCTCTTTCTAGGAGAACAATTATGTCAATGAGTCAGTGAGTGAGTGAGTGAGTGGTAATTGAGCTATATATAGTATAATAATTCAAAGTCCTGACTGACTGACTGACTGACATATATATCAACGCACAGCCTAAACCACTGGCCCTAAAGACATGAAATTTGGAGGGTATATTCTTTGTAAAGAGTAGATATCCACTAAGAAAGGATTTTTCGAAATTCCACCCCTATGTGGGTTAAATGGGGGATGGAAGTTTGTATGAAAGTCCGTCATTTTTCAAGTTATTTGCATGAAAATTGATAATTGGGTTTTCGGTCCAAATTAAGAAATACGTGTTTCAGGATTTTTGGAAAATTCGCCCATAAGGGTGGTGAAATAGGGGATGAAAGTTTGTATGGGAAAGTTTTAATTATTGATATTATTGGAAAGTATGTTTTTTTTGAGGTTAGGTGCAGCTAAGAAACGACTATGAGAAAATCCCCGCTCCCCTAAAGGGATGAAATGGGGGTTGGAAGGTTATATGTGTTATTCTTATATTCAGTACTGTTCAGGGTGCGCGTCCTGATGTTATAATGTTTGTTTCTGAAAAAAAAATGGCATTTGTTTTCTATAGGCCACGCGGGCGAAGCCGCGGACAGAAGCTAGTTTAAATATAAACGAATAACAGTTCAAGGAATAAAACTTTTGTCACCAACCTTATAATTTATGACATCATTATTTGCATTATAAAACATTTGTGAAATTGTGATGCATACTTAATATAAAAAATCTATTCCAAAGTTTCGTCGATTGATCTCAACGAAAGCATTGTCGCGATCCATCGCTAGTTACGCAATGAAACAAATCTCTTTAGATGTGGCTCTCAGATCCTCATCCACAAGGCCTCAATTATCGGCCATCGCTGAGCAATCATTCGTTATAAAACTAATTGTGTACATATATCCTGCCGATCGCGATATTTCATGCCCTACGTACTATTAAAATCGAATTACTTGAAAGAGAACAGACATCATACAAGACTGTCTTGGGAAATGAAAGAAATAATCCTTCTTCTTTACTCCAGTAGGTACCTCTTTCTTGTGTGGAATCTGGTGTACAGTTTTACTTATAGAGTCTACTACTACAAAGCACTATTAAGAATAAAACATGATTTGAGTTGTTATTTAGCGATGTGATGAAAATAACATAAGTATCCGTCAATACTTGAAGCGAATTTCTTGATCTCGTAAAATATTGATGCCATAAAATTCCTACGTACAGTTTCAATGTCTAGATTGGTTGTATCAATTTGTCTTCCATTTTTCGGTATGTGGTTGGTACCTAATTTCTGAAAAACATGTTGTTAATAAATACAAACTGAACATTGTAAAAAATACAAAAAATTGATTTTAAAGATAAAACATTTTCTCACAACAACCCAGTCTCGATTTCACCAAGTTACCCTGATTATATAAAACCTTAACCTTTAAGAGATAGCGCGCACCACGGTAAATATCCGTACTTTTTTCCGCATAATCGGTGAACTATAATAGAACTAGGATTTTTTCAAATTAACGGATTTAAAACGCACTGCAACTCACCGCACGGCATATACCGCACCGCAGTGCGCACTCTCTCTAAGATTTTTCTGTCTTTTGTCTGCGCTTTTTGACTCGACAACTAAAGAATGATCCGCATCTTGATTTCCTCTCCAACTATAAATAGTCTAGCTTCGATTTGTGGAGCTATTTGATGAGGGGTTATTTTACTATTTCACTAAATAGCCCAGCAATTGCCGGCGGCACTACTCACATTAACCCAGCCTTTTACCTACCTCACTGCGTAGGTACTTAATATAGCATTCCATAATATTAAGTAGGCTATGCCATCTACTCTATTAATAGAATGTCCTATTATGGTTGATTACGTTTCTATTTTAATATTTTCAACACCTCTTACTAATTAATTATTTTACTGGATGGCATTTTTAACAGACTTCAAAAAAAAATTGGTGAGCATTAAAACACGAAGCTAGATTCGAAAATTCTCCAGGTTTTTCCTTTGAAAAAACCATCTTTATTCAAAAGATTTTTTTTGACAATGAAAGAACTTGTTTGACAATTATTAATGATTTAGCGTGCTGTCAAAGTAGCGGTTTTGAGACCGAAACTTGAAACGATGCACTCCTGCGCATGGTAAACCAACGCACTAGCGATGTAAGTAGCGACATCTATCGTTGGATAGCGTAAACTTGATAATATTATTCAGAATTTTCAATGGTTTTTATTTAAAGGCATGTTTATTGAAATACCTACTCAAAATATATCCGAGTATTGAAGCATGTTTATTAATTCATCATCTAAATCAAACAGCTTGTTTGTAACAAGGAAAAACGAGTAGAGAAAACTAAAAACAATTATGCTGGGAATGGATACTATAACCCACGGTAAGAAATCATGAGTTTTTCTTTTCAGCATTATCATTCACTCTAGCATTAGTAGGTATAGGTAGTAGGAGTTACTGTAAAATTCTGATACTGTGCCAAGATACCATCACAACTATGGTTGGAAAGTATAGTAGGTAAGTATAATGTAGAGAAAGAGATGCTAGGGAAAGCCTTGTTTCTACTTCGGTACCTATGTTTTTGGATTTTTGCATAGGTAGGTACTTTGTAGGACTGGTTTGGTCCCTATATCTAATAGTGACATAATAATTATATTGTAAAGCTTTATTTGTGATTGCTTATTAGGTACTTAATGGAAAAATGAGGTGAAAAGAGTAAGTAATAAATGACTAAGTACGTATTGTAATAATTTTATAATTAAATTTTTCATAATATAAATGATAATGACAATCGAGGTTTAAGGTTAATATCATGAGCATTCTAGATTACATGCAACGATAGCCTGCCACAACAGAAGGTTGAGCATAATTTTATAAAATATCGCATACAAAATTCATATAAAATTTTATATTTTTGCACAACTCGAGTCTCAGCCCATCATGGCATTTCAAAACTAGTTGTCATCCTTCCAGGAATATATGGACATAATATAGGGAGCCTTCAATCGATCAAGCGTGAAATCGTCTGTCTCTTTCCACGGGGCAATATTGAGTGACCAATATATTGGTTAGAGGGAGATGGATGGTAGAGGGACAGACCACGCCCCCATCGATCTGATAATGAAAACAACTTGCTCCACTCAAGCGCATGATTTTTATCTCATCATGAGTTTGACTTCGCGATTACCGCGTGCAGGGGCCTTTTGTATTTGAAATTATCTTTATTTAAGGTGTCTTCTCATAGGTCATGAAATCACGAGATGCACCACCCTTTGATTCAAAATGCGCCCTTCACAGCGCCTTTCAACTCAAACTAGGTAGGTATAAAACTATAGATATAATGCGTACAAAATGAGTTCACATGCGCCATTTTAACTATAGGTAGGTATGTGTCAACAGTTTAGTTTAGTTTAATATTCTTTATTGTACACCAAAAAGAAAAGACACAAAAAGAAACATGTAAAAGAAGAACATACAATTAGCAATAACAGACAGTCATGTCAAAAGTACGATTTTGGTTCTAATTTTAAAATGAAGACGACGCGCGACGACGCGACGTGAACTATAAATCTAGCCCAAATGATTTTAAAATACCTCTACCTACAACCAGTTCATACCCAAACCAAGCTTTGAGCCTTTTATAGCGCTTGCTATAAAATTCTTATAGCCTTCAGTACTTCGGCTCAGCTCGCGTTTTTATGCATCATGGGAAGTTATCATTACATTGGACGTGGGAGCTACGGATATTCAAAAATGTTTTATAGCATTGAGTCACGACTGTACGTGATCCTTCATGGGGTTAGAGTCGTTGACATGGTAATGATGGATCTTGATTGCTCTTGTCTACGATCGGCGTTTTCATGAACTTTAAGTACCTACCTATCTACCTACTACCTACCTACCTATTTGCTTGTCTGTAGGTTTAATGCGATGTGAAACAGGAAAACTAATAATGTCTAACTACTACTTACAGAGAATTCGACCTAAAGAGTACTTACGCATTATAGGTATAGTTCTTGCATTTCACGAAGACCACTGACTCATGCTTGTGTTTAAGTCGTATCGGTATACGTAAGGTACACTAAATGTGTGCGTTTGACAGCGCTTCGCTTGCTCGCGACTGATTGGTCCGACATGCACGCACACTTACCTACGCAATGACCATGTAAACGACGTTACCACAAGTAAAGTTCACTAGCCTTCGTGAATTGCAAGAACTGTACAAGGTTTTGAATGAAAAAAAATCGTAAAACGTTGGTGGCGGACAGGGGAGAATGCTTAGTTGTGATAGGTGGACTCAAAAGTCAGGTAGTCAAGACAATGTGCGGAATGAGAGTACCGAACGAGCGTGGGCCAACTTTTATGCTAAGCAACTGCCTAAGCTTGGCGATCGGGGCTGTCCGGCTATTAGGAGTCTATACTCTATACATAGGTCGTAGCCTGTGCTATCCAACCCGGTTTAACAATACTGATAGCGATATCACTGATGGCTGAAAAACTATGGACACTAGAGAAACCTGTGGGCTGATGATCAACCCCTTGCCGGCTCACTAGGTTCTGAACATGGGTCACCTCCTAGAATGAAAAGGGTTTGGCCATAGTCCACCGGTCTGGCCAAGTGCAGATTGGCAAACTTCACACACCTTTGGGAACATTATGGAGAACTCTTAGGCACGCAGGTTTTCTCGCGATGTTTTGTATGACCATTAAAGCAAGTGATATTTAATTGCTTCAAAACGCACATGACTCTCAAAAGTAGAGGAGCATGCCTTGGTTGGAGTCCCCAACCTGCGCAATAAGACGTCTTAACAACTGGGTCACTTGGAGACAGAACTTTATTGCTTGCTAGTTTAGAAATATCAACATGAGAGAAATTAATAATGTATGATATCCGACCCAAATAATCACGTCTGTAATTTTTTCAGAAGCTCCCTTTTATCTAAAGCTATTAGCCATGCGCCATTGCCGAAAATTAGTTTCGAGCGTTTTGATTTTACAGACAAAATATGCCGGGAATATGGTGGTAGTAATTTTTATCACCCAGCTCGCATCCCATCTGAAGTTGGAGATTAATGATCCGCCGCGTCTAGTCATACGGTTCCGCCGAATGCCGTAAAAACTGTGCGCAATTCTGTTTTTATACAGATGTGGGAAAAGCATGAAGGTGGCATTAAAAATTTTGCGAAATAAATAGGTATTCTAGGTAAAATATAATGATAACAAAAAAATGTACCTACCTAACTTCATTAAGCCAAAACACAAAAACACTTAGATAGCCCACAGGGAACTGATGACCCGGCCAAGTTTTAGGTTTTTTGGTTCCTCCTAGATCTAGGTATCCGCTTCTTAATTAATCTAGCTTAATGTCTATGTTGGCTGAACGGGGGGTGGCCTCACCTTGATGCTGCAGTTAGTTGATTGCAGCGCTGGTTTAGGCATGACGTGCGTTTTCACGAGCAGATCGGAAGCGCAATAGGTACTTATTGTTAATGATACAATCTATCTGTCTATCTATCTAGAATACCTCAAAGAATATCTTCTTATTCGTCTGTTTTTATCGTTTTATGTTTGAAAAGAGCAACCGCCGAGGTTATTGCTAGATCTTCTCGGTAGAATTCATAATCCCAACTAGTGGTAAATTCTTTTATCTATTCAAAAGCATAAAATGTTATTGTAAGCGTTTAATTGAATACAAAATCTTTCTATTTATATCCTGTCGTAAGAATCTCAGTAGATCATATTAGGTACGTGGTTATTACGAAGTCAGAAGTGACGTCTTCAAGAGAAGGTGTTATTCGCCTCACATCGAAATATCGAAACATTAATGCCTCACGAGCATTCGTCACCTTCTCGGTCTCTTCGCTCGCCACCTCGTCATTCACACCAATCGGCCTCGTAGGCCCGCCTATTTTTCACTACTCGGAGTTGGACTTCAACAGGTGAACAAACTCGGTGCACGCAAAAATAGTGTTCAAAATATACCACATCCATTTACAAAATTGTCGCCTAAGCCACACATCCTACCCCTACCTTTAATTGCTGCCATCTTGATACGGGTGTTATATCGAGCGGCAAAATGGGTTTTTCGCGGTTACAGCAACTTTGTACTCGCACATTATCGGATTTACCAGATACTGATAGCGCTTTGGGAGTACCTATAAAAAGTTTCATACAGTTTACATTTGACAATTTTTTTTAATTTTTTTAAAGGGAGAAAACAGTACAATGTTATAAAATTATCACCTACACTTACTTTAACTTTACTTACACTTGCTTTAACTGACCTTATTCTTTGTTTACGTTATAAAGACAACCTTGCATAGTTGTTAGGTTCAATCACAAAGAAGGTGGTCTGTGGGTCCAATGCAACTGGGTGATTCGCTAACTCAGTGTCTAACACTGAATGATAGCCACTGAGCTAGTGTTACATATGATAAGCATTTCACGTGATTTTTCACATGCTACCTGTGAAATGGTCCCTCTAGTTTCGAAGGTGTTTAAATTTTTCCAGCCATCTATAGTACTTAAGTAGTACAACTTAATCCCGGCTGTACTCACGTGTTTAGTCGACGTTAGCCCGACTAGTTTCGAACCCATCCGGTGTCCTTTTTTAAGGGAGTCAGTTTGCGCACGCGCCGCGGTTGGCGGTTGTGACTGCGGGCCGCGCGTGCCGCTGTCGTTGTCGTTGTCCTGTCCCACGACTACGGTGACGGTTCCAGCGATATGAAGATCAGCAAGAACTGTCGGGAGACGATCGGCAGCCACCCTCACAACGGGCTCTACGGGCAGCGGCACGCGCGGCCCGCAGTCACAACCGCGGCGCGTACGCGAACTGATTCCCTTGAAAAAGGACCCCGAATGGGTTCGAAACTAGTCGGGCTAGCGTCGACTAAACACGTGAGTACAGCCGGGACAGATATTATTTATAATGTGTTTCGGCGTGAAACGAAACACATCACGGCCGTGGGCTAATATCATTGTCCACGTAATTCGCAAGCTGTCAATGTTTTCAAAAACGTCAAGACGATACATACCGATTACGATTTGAAACTGTTACTGTTGTCACTGTTTTTGCCTTTTTTATAATACTGTAAAACCGAAATTAAAGTCTATTAGTATCAGCACAATTTATTATTTTCAAACTTCCACGCGCCAACATAATGGAAATCACTTACGGTAGTTTACCCCCTTGGTTTAAACTCTCGATACAACATTCCGAAAATTCTCGAAAAATCAAATTCTGTCCGCCAAATACAGCGAGCCGCGTGCATTAATACCACAGAGCAATTAAAATATTTTTTTGCTGGCGTGACGCCTTGGGGCTCATCAGCTAGGTTTCTCAAAACATCAAAATAATTATACACCGTAAACGAATAATGATTGAAAGGTCTACACATTGGTTCGGTTAAAGAGAAGGTTTTAACAGAGGTGTCGCTTGATTTTTAGTTTCTTACTAGCTTATTCCCGCGATTTCGTCCGCGTGGACTACACAAATTTCAAACCCCTATGTGACCCCCTAGGGGTTGAATTTTCAAAAATCCTTTCTTAGCGGATTCCTACGTCATAATAGTGCATGCAAAATTTCAGACCGATCCGTCAAGTAAGTAGTTTGAGCTGTGCATTGATAGATCAGTCATCAGTCAGTCAGTTAGTCCGTCAGTCCTTTTCCTTTTATATATTTAGATTTCATCATCATCATCATGATCAACCTTCCGCTGGCTTACTACTGAGCACAGGTTTCCTCTCAGAATGGGAAGAGTTTAGGCCTGGGCATGGATTGGCAGACTTCACATACATCTTTGAGAATATTATGGGGTTTAACTGGGTTTTGACAGCTCGTTTCACTCTTTTTTCGTTGGTTTAATGATTGTATCTACTTACCTGTTTACCTACATTATAATCCATAGTATTACTGCAATATGTTTCATCATCATGATCAACCCATCGCCGGCTCACTACAGAGCACGGTTCTCCTCTCAGAGTGAGAAGGGTTTAGTCCATAGTTTACCACGCTGGCCAAGTGCGGATTGGCAGACTTCACACACCTTTGAGAACATTATGGAGAACTCTCAGGCATGCAGGTTACCTCACGAGTCACGATGTTTTCCAATCGACGTTCTTAGGTATCTGGGGCTTTTATATTCGGTGCCTCTGTTTCTGTTGCCTACTCTATATTATAAATAAGAGATCGCCTGAAGCGGCCCATCTGAATCGTATGAACCGGCGGCATGTCGAACAAACTCCAACACGACTGCTATTAAAAGGTCTTTAGGTTGCGACAACCAATCTATTGATGACTTATACCATTCCAAAATCACCCTTTGCACTTACAAAATAAAGTCGATTAAAACTACAAGACAAAGTTTGCGAAACACTTAACATAATTGGCTTTATTATTTGTAATCGGTTTATTCAATTTTCAACCTTATTCTCTAGAAATAAGGTAATGGTCGACAGCAAAAAGTGTTCTTGATCGGGCATCTGCATTGCCAGTAGTTATTTGAAAAACGACCGATTCAAATTAATGAATTAACCACTGGTTTTATTCGACTCGGCTATCCCTTTGTTCATTATTTTGATATGCTCTCATGTTGTTACCATTACGATCAGGCAGTTAGTCAGTATTAATTTTGGTTACGATTTGAAGTGGAATATCATTAGATAGCTATTTATTAATTCCTTCCAGTTTACCAGCCTGTGCTTTGAAACCAATAAGAAGTTTTCATAAATTACTAGCTGCCCTGGCGAACTTCGTTCCGCCTAACAGTCGATTCAAATTTTTTAAATTTTTCTCTCCGTAAGAACCATCCACGTACTTCAAGGAATATTATGAAAAAGAATTAGCGAAATCGGTTCAGCTGTTCTCGAGATTTGCGATCAGCAACACATTCAGCGATTCATTTTTATATATAGAGATGTATATAAGTAGAGATTACCATTAAATATCGCATTTTTAGGTTTTCAAAATAACATATTTATTTATACTTATACTATATATGTTATTTTCACTTAGTTATATAGTCATAATCGTAGCAGTACATTCCATGGAAATTCTTTGGTTTTCCGGGATAAAAAGTCTGTCTGTCCCCAGATGGCTAACTTGCTAATTCTGTTGGTACCAAAAGTCACAAACAAATTGGTTAAACGAATGGGCCATCAAAACGTAGCAGACAGACAGACAAACTTTCGCATTTATATAAATATTAGTATGAATTATTAGAATAAATATTAACTGTTTAATTTTACTAACCGCACTTATATATTGAGATCCTTATGCACAATTTCAGCCAATTCTCGATCCCGTGGGCGTGCTTAGCTATTCAGTTTTAGATATCACACCCGATCTGTTGACAACTGCACTACAGGTGGTGAGAGCTCTGTTTACATGTGTTTAGTTACTTGAAACTAACTGAAGCAAGTTTGAAGATCTTTCTTGTGTACCTACTTTATTTTTTTTAAAGTAATTCCTTATTTCAACCAAATAATAATTGTACATTTTTCCGTTTGACATCCAGAAACTCTCTTGAGTTTATTTCATGGATATCTGCAAAGTAACACCCGTTCTTTTATAAAAGGAAAAGGTGACTGACTGATTGATCTATCAACGCACAGCTCAAACTACTGGACGGATCGGGCTGAAATTTGGCATGCAGATAGCTATTATGACGTAGGCATCCTTTAAGAAAGGATTTTTGAAAATTTAACCCATAAAGGGGTGAAATAGGGGTTTGAAATTTCTGTACCACGCGGCCGAAGTCGCGAGCATAAACTAGTTCTGATATAAGTTAGCCTTGACTGCAATCTCATCGGGTGGTAAGTGTGATGCAGTCTAAAATGGAAGCAGGCTAAATTAGAACGGGTATAATAGTTTCATTAAACCCATACCCTTAATCGGTTTTTACGCGGCTGGTAGGGTGGTAACTAGCCACGGCCGAAGCCTCCCACCAGACCAGAGACTATTTAGAAATCACTAATTCCCAAATTGAACCCGGGACCTTCCACTTATAAGACCGCTCACCACTGCAACAGGAGGTGGTCATAGATCGTCATAATAGTATAGACTAAATAAATGTGTCTTGATCCACTTACTATCCCAATCCAAACGGGTCTAAATCATACCCTTCAGGTACATCCAATCTCTCAGGGACGGTGCGACGACAGGATTGTCTGTTGAACGGAAATTGTTCGATTATCCTGCAGTTTAGAAGATGAAACGCGCCACGTTTCACTTTAATTGCATTCTGCATACAATGGCATTCATTAAGAGTTTGATGTTCAGTTTTGATGACATTTTATATTTCCTCGAATCAATGGAAAATAGTTATAGTAACTTTTATGTTTTTTAGGGTTAAAAACGGAACCCTTATAGGATCACTTTGTTGTCTGTCTGACTGTCTGTCTGTCCGTCGGTCTGCCAAGAAACCTACAGGGTACTTCCCGTTGACCTAGAATCATGAAATTTGGCAGGTAGGTAGGTAGGTCTTATAGCAGACATTCGGGGAAAAATCTGAAAACCGTGAATTTGTGGTTACATCACACAAAAAAAAATTTGGTCATGAACAAATATTGCTATTTTCAACTTTCAAAGTAAGATTACTATACCAAATGGGGTATCCATATGATAGGGCTTTATACTTGTACATTCTGAAACAGATTTTTATTTATTTTTAGGCATAATAGTTTTTAATTTATCGTGCAAAATGTCGATAGAATATAAATTGTAGTACAGAACCCTCAGTGCGCGAGTCTGACTCGCACTTGGCCGGTTTTTTAAATAAAGTGGGTAAGGCGCGCTTTTGGCGCTACAGTTTTAAACCCACCAACAAATTAAAATCTAGAGTAGGTTTTATCTACCTATGACGTTTTTATTTTTTATACAGATAAAAGGACTTGTTTTACGCCACTAAATTATAACTAACACAAAAAAATCAATTGTCAGATTTACCTACATACTTAGCTCGTTTAGTGCCAACGCACAGGGCCAGGGATATCGATATTAAAGTTTTTTGTGTTGTATTTTTTTTATATTAGGTTCTTAGCAGATGTAGGTACATCTGCTAAGAACCTAATATTAAAAATTATCTATTTGTTTTTAACTTTAATAATCTGTTTAAACCTATTTAAACTTTACATCTTTTGTCAAAATATGTCTACCATAAATCATGAGAGTTATAGACAACTTAGATCAGCTGCTTGTTTAGGACAGCATAGATTATCATTTTAACATTCTATCAGCGCAAAACCATCAACACAACAGAGCATGGAGGTCATCTTTCACCTTTCAATTTCGTCCCAAGAAAAAACCGAGAGTGTACACGCCCCCACAATTAAGATATTTCTTTATTACACGCAAAATGTACACGTCGACACCGATCGCAACTTTTGTTACTAAACACGTAAAAAAGCGGACATGGTACACAAAGCAACCTTTTCTTACCGCAAAAAAGTTTTCCACGGGGGACGGGGGCAGCATTTTTCCCTTTACCCTTACAAACGGACCGCAGTTTAAAAAAAAGTTACCGGGACCCGCGTCGGCCGACAAAAGAGGTTTTTTTCTGTATTTTATATTTCAAATATTAAACAACGTCGTTAGCGGTTAGCATTTGCTGAATATCCCAAATAATTTTGTGCGCTTTTGAAACTCCGTTCGTTATTTTTTTTACGGTGCCCGAGTTGTCTTGTTTTAAGTGGGTATTTAAAAAATAAGTTTCTTCTGGGATTGTTTCGTTTCGTTTGTGAATGCTGAGCGGTAAAGGGTTGAGGGACCTTGAGGTATTATATTTTTAGGTGAAAAATTGAGGTGATGCTACTGTAAAAACAATAATTTGTAGATAACGGAACCTTGTCTTTCTTCCTTTTAAAACCTTTTAGCAACCAAAATTTTGATTTGATTTAATTTTGATCCTGACTATAGCTCAAACTAAATCTTAACGACATTTACGCGTGTTTTTAAGTTTAAGTACTGGTGTTATTAGACATCAGATAGGCTAGCTCTTACAACTGCATCGATTTGTTTGTATTGGAATTAAACACCAACTCCATGTATCTAATTCACATTTAAAAAAATACATGTCAAAAATTACGAAACGGATTCGAACCTCGCATTTCTCTGGATATCGCCCCCGGACTGCCTTTGACTACTAGGCTATGATTTTTTTTTTTTTCTTTTTCTTTTTAAAAAGAATATTAGCCATGTTAAATGACTAATATTCCCCTTTCCTCTCCAACTAAGCGTCAGGTATTTATCTAACCTGCTTCTGTTTATTTAACTATACCTACCACCAACATAGTTTAACAAGTAGGTATCCAAAAATGTTTGACGAAAAGTTTGATAATTTTCTTAATATTTTCTTCAATATTTCTTCATGTAATTTCCTAAGCAAAACGGCACGATCTCGTTAATAATATTATCTTTTCTATTCCTATACGAATAGAGTTATCCTCCTTCAATGCTACTTCTAATCGGATAATTATTCAACGAAACTTTAAGCTGCAGTCACACTGAGACCAAAATATTGTGTCCATTTCAAACACAAAATTGTAATAACTTTCAACTTTTAGGAGAAATTTCGAGAAAAACGTGTTTCATATGAAAACAACCCAACTAATTATATTTTTTTTGCCACTACACATTGCAAACACTCTACTTTTGTGATTAGCTTTTACGTTACTCTATAGAAAGAGAAAAATTTTTTTTTATTCAAATAAACATTTACAAAGTGATTTTGAATCGTCTAGTGAAAATTGGTTTGGAATCCGCTTTTCACTAAAAAGAACCACCAAGAAATTCTCGTTAAAACTGTGATTATACTTTGAAGTGATAGTAGAAGAGTGACAGCCAATTGGGCGGCTTGTAGTTTTTGCATTGACTCCTTTAAAGCTTTAAACAACTAAGCTTGCTCGCAAAGCTCAGGAACTGCTATTCCAAAGCAGTTCCTAACCCAAGTTTGGTATGTTTCTTCGCAGGCCATATCATTACGTAAACAAACAAACGCTTTAGCGAGCTCGTTGCACCACCAACCTTACCGGATTGTATTACAACGCATAGCGAACAGTATACACGGACCGCACAATGGACCACCCTAATTTGAATATCTTGCTGCAAACCGCCGAGCAAAAAATATGAGCAATAAACATTGCCTCGTCGATTCCACCATGGTTGCCACTTTCTCATGACGTTTTCTTTTTCATTTGTCCATATTAATCTAATTTTTCCAATCTAATCCAATCCATCAGTCTGTACGCGTCCACCGCTAGACGTAGGCCTTTTCAAGAGCGCGCTACCAAACACAGTACTTATACGTATGTCGGTTGCTTTTGTTCTTCTGCGGATTTCCTCGTTCTGGACTTAGGTAATCCCTGAGATAAATACCTAACATAGCTGACATAGCTCGCACGATGACGCGCATCCAATCACATTTAATTTTTATCTTATTTTTAGGGTTCCGTACCTCAAAAGGAAAAACGGAACCCTTATAGGATCACTTTGTTGTCTGTCTGTTTGTCTGTCTGTCAAGAAACCTACAGGGTACTTCCCGCTGACCTAGAATCATGAAATTTGGCAGGTAGGTGGGTCGTATAGCTGACTTTAGGGGAAAAATCTGAAAACCGTGAATTTAGGGCTAGATCACACAAAAAAAATTAAATTGTGGTCATGAACTAATAATTAGTATTTGCAATATTCGAAGTAAGATAACTATATCAAGTGGGATATCATATGAAAGGGCTTTACCTGTGCATTCTAAAACAGATTTTTATTTATTTTTATGCATCATAGTTTTTGAATTATCGTGCAAAATGTCGAAAAAATACAACTATAGTACGGAACCCTCAGTGTGTGAGCCTGACTCGCACTTGGCTGGTTTTTTATTAGACGTTATCTCTTTTCCGTGACTTCGTTCGCATAATATATATAGCACTAAGGGATACTTTAGCTATCTATAGGTACCTAAGTGAAAAATTGAATGAAAATTTTCATAATCACATTGGTTTTGGAATTTGCCCTTTAAGCCAACTAAGTATTAGCATTTTAATTAACTAGCTTATGCTCGCGACTTCGTCCGCATGGACTATACAAATTTCAAACCACCATATCACCCCCTTAGGGGTTTAATTTTCAAAAATCCTTTCTTAGCAGATGCCTACGTCATAAGGGCGATCTGCATGCTAAATTTCAGCCCGATCCGTCCAGTAGTTTGAGCTGTGCGGTGATAGATCAGTCAGTCAGTCAGTCAGTCAGTCATCTTCTCCTTTTATATATTTAGATTTTAGAGAGGGGAATACAAAACCATAATAAGGAGTTATATTAAGGCTTATTACAGCCTACCTTCAAGCCAAGACTAGGCCTTTTTTGAGACGTAAGTTTGAGAGTTTGCCCTATAGTTACACTTTTTGCTGCAAACAATTACACTATTTGGGAGACATGTTTTGGCATTTTTGTAAGGCTTTCAGACAGCCCTGTGACGAATATATTAACAATACGATGAGGACAAATATGAAAATAACTCCTGCACGGGTATCGGCATTGTACAACTCATTTGCCTACCGTTGACCATACAGTCCGGCTTGCAAGTTTGACATTAATATTAAGCAGTTCCTTAAACAACCTCGTGTTCCTAGTTCTCTTAACCCTTGCCTTTATTCCGAAGATAGAACTTCCTAAAGTTTGGCCTTTGATAGGTATAATATTTATAGTGAAATTTTTATAAAATATAATCTTCAAAAGAATCTGAGTAGTCCTGACCTTAGGTACGTCGCTACATAGCAGATACCGTAGCCGGCAAGAAATATTGTACAACGACCTTTAGAACGAGATTTCGGCTTCGTAGAGCGTTGTCTCTGTCACTCATACTTATGTGACGCTTTGTCGGTCTCGACGACAGAAACAACGCTCTACAGAACTGCTACCTCTTTTTAACGGTCGCTGTACAATATCTCCTGCCGGCTACTGTACTTTGCTTCTTATCACTAATTCCATGTTAATCTGTCAGAATTACCCAATCATTAGAATGTATCTACAACTAATTCTGCATTTCCTCCCAATGTGAAGTTTTAAATATTAAACCATTAATTATTGAGATCAAGCCGAAATCTGAAAAGGAAAGAAAATAAAAATGCGCACGAAATTGAAAACCTAATCCTTTTTTAAGAATTTTCAAATATATTAACATAAGTTTCAAATATATCAATTCTTAGCAAAGCTAGTAAACAAATAAAACAATTTTAATTTGACATTGGCCGAACATCTTGTGGCGCTCTCTGAGATCAGTTTTGCCTGTGGATCATAAAAATCAATATAGATCATGTCATTTTTATCAACACAAAATCCCTTAACCACCCTGACTGAACTTGTCACCACCACCGTACACGGACGTTTTAATACAATAAACAATCAGATTACTTTTTGCTCTCGCATTCGATATCGGTCTGTAAGTAGCTGGCCACTTTGCTATGGAAACCCATTGATAACCATAAACGGAATTATGGGACGCTTATTGATTTTTAATAGCCCTATCTTGTGTGGTAAAGTTATTGCCTTTTTGCAGCATAAACAAAAAGGTGAGTTATTGGTTTGTGAACAGATCATCATCATGATCAACCCATCGCCGGCTCACTACAGAGCACGGGTCTCCTCTCAGAGTGAGAAGGCCATAGTGTAACACGCTGGCCATATGCGGATTGGTAGACTTCACACGCCTTTGAGAACATTATGGAGAACTCTCAGCGTGCAGGTTTCCTCACGACGTTTTCCTTCACCGTTAAAGCAGGTACTTAAAACACACATAATTCCAAAAAGTTAGAGACAGATCGATCCCCTGACCTCCGATTAGAAGGCAGACGCCCTAACCACTAGGCTATCACAGCTTCATGAACAGATGTTGCTATCAAAAAAACTCCTCTTCATCATCATCATAATCAACACAATATCTCTGGTTCACTATTAAGATCAGATCTCTCAGACTGAGGAGACCAAGTGTGGATTGGAAGACATCACACACGTTTGAGAACATTATTTTTAACATTAATTTGAACATTAACTCTCAGCCATGCAGGTTTCCTCACGATGTTACCTTCACCGTTAAAGCAAGTGATATTTAATTGCTTAAAACAATATTTGATTGCTTAAAGCCATCACTACCTAGTGGTTAAGACGTCCTCCTTCTATTTGGGAGGTCAGCGGTTCGAACCCGGGCACGCACTTTTATAAAAACTTAGATAGATAGATAGATAGAAATACTTTGCACACAAAAAATTAATGAGTCTTATAATTATCATACTTATCATTTTTAGCTGAATTATCAATATCTATATTTTGGTATTATCGATGGGGTAAAGATGGTTAAAGACTAGCTTTTTAGCTAAACCACCAACAGCAAAGTGACGATCGTATTAAATATTATTAAGTACATTATTTTGTTTTAATAAATAATTACTTCGGAGCATAGAATTGTGAGAAATCATTACTTTTATTAGGTATGAGCTTTGTGATAGTCCTGTGATAGTACTGGATATAATACAATTTACAAACCCTTAAGGAGTTAGTTAATTTAAAGGTTGTCAAAAATCACAAAATAACAGACGCTCCTTATTGTTTATCCCATTTCATTTCACGGTTATTACAGGTATTTTATAATCGTGAGACACAACAATTTAATGCGCTTGTTAAATTATGATAAAGAGAGAGAAGTTAAGACAGTGGGCTTTAATAGTGATGATAAATTAAATCCAATGATTACTAATGAAAGTTATCATTTAATTATTTGTCAGGTAAGGCCAAATACTAAGTAATTAAAAATCAAGCAAAGCATCTGCTGTATTATTTCAAAGTAAGAATCCTAATCATCTAAACAGGCTTCTATAATAATCAGAAGCTAACAACCTAGTGTTTACTTTTATCTCAATGTATAAAATAAATAGCACAAGAGGGTAGGTGATAAATACAGAAGTAAAACCAACCAAGTCGAATAATAATTGAATTGTATTGTTCAGCATTGATCTATTTATATTAAAATGAATCTACCACCCGTTTCGCTAAGGTGTTTAGTCATGGAGAAGAAAGGGCAAAGAAACTCCATAACACACATCTTTTAAAACATTAGAACGTTGAGTAAAGTAGTAGGTACATATTTGGTACACAGTTACAACAGGTAACCTATAAAAGGCAAATGATTACATTACATTATAATAAAATATAAGAATACTTAACTTCAGTAAGGTCCGCTGTGTTTGCTCTGGGCTGTCGATACAAGACTGTCCCCTCTCTGTCGAGGTAGGGTACTTTTATAACACTGCCATCGCAAACAAGGCGGATATCGACTATCACATGATCTTAATATTAATCATTATTTATTTTAGGTTTGTTGACAAAAGGTATGTTGACACGCCCAATTTACAATAATAAAATCAGTGACATTGATGGTCTACATATTAATAATTTACAATAATAATAAGCGACTTAAATTGTCAGTTTACACAACATTATTATTTCACATAATAGCTATTGCCAACTGTATGTTGACAATAGCTTAATATAATGTCACTCTTAGTATATTGACAATATTTAATTTACAATGAATAATTAGTGACATGTATTGATAATTTATATAATATTATTTTTCATATTTTCATATTCCTAGATACCAAATTAAACAAGAATAAACAATAATAGTTTTACACTATTGTATTGTATGATGACAGCAAGAAACTAGGAACATTGACATTGTATCCGGAAACGGAATAACGATTCTGTTTTAAACATCACAACAAACATTTACTTCAGACTCCCAAGTTTATGATTAGATGAATTTTAGCATAATAATTATGTATCCAATTTTGTCGTAATATAACACGGCCATACTGACAAGTACTTCGCTCCCGAAGTACATAGGGAAATACGGAGAGAAAGGAAAAAAAATCCTTATGTTTTGTTTTTTTTTTTTTTTTAATACCATTCGGCAATAATAACATTTGTCCCTTTTAGGATTAAAAACTCTTGTCCCGTTTGGGAATCTCAACGTTTGTCTCATTCGGGAATCTCAAAATATTTATTTTTATTATTTATTACCGTTATAAATTTACTATAATATGTATTTATTATTACATTTACCATATTTATTTATTTTATTTTTAATTTATTTACTTTTATTATTATCAATATTTGTTCCATTCGGAAATCTCAAGCTCGTCCCATTCGGGAATCTCGATATTTAGTTCCATTCGGAAATCTCAAGCTCGTCCCATTCGGGAATCTCGATATTTAGTTCCATTCGGAAATCTCAAGCTCGTCCCATTCGGGAATCTCGATATTTAGTTCCATTCGGAAATCTCAAGCTCGTCCCATTCGGGAATCTCGATATGTGTTCCTTTCGGAAATCTCTCAGTTCGTTCCTTTCGGAAATCTCTCAAGTTTTGTTTTTTTTTTTTTTTTGTTTTTTTTTTTTTTTTTTTTTTTTTTTTTTTTTTTTTTTTTTTTTTTTTTTTTTTTTTTTTTTGTCCCATTGGGAGTCTTAACATTTTGTCCCATTGGGAGTCTTAACATTTTGTCACATAGTGAGTCTTAACATTTTGTCCCATTGGGAGTCTTAACATTTTGTCACAATATAGTGAGTCGTAACATTTTGTCCCATTGAACTTTTTGTCACATGGTGAGTCTTAACATTTTGTAAATTTTTTTTTTTTTTTTCTTTTTCTTTTTTTTTTTTTTTTTCCTTTCCTTCCTCTCCGTTCTCCTTCTGTCATTTAGCATAAATTATTAGTATGTTTTATTATAATTCGGCCATCTTGATAAGTACTTCGTTCCCGAAGTACATAGGAAAATAGAAAAGTGCAGCCCGTGAAGTTAAATCAACTACGGCAACAAAAGCACCGACACAAAAAAATAAGATTGTGCTATTCGCAAAACAAAATTCAATGATTCAATGTCAATGTTACTGTCACAAAACTAGAATAGCTAGACGTCAAACCGAAATTAGAATAGAATTTGTTTTATTTGTTGATCGACAAAGTGCACCACATAATATGCAATTATTGTTAAATCATTATTATACATTATATATTTTCCCCCTTTTTTTTTTTTTTTTTAATACTATTTTTTTTTTTTTTTTTTTTTTTTTTTTTTTTTTTTTTTTTTTTTTTTTTTTTTTTTTTTTTTTTCTTTTGTTGAGTTAGTGCCATTCATTTACTACTATATAAATTATTACAAGATCAGTGGATCGGTTGTTATTAAATTTTTATAATATTAATTATTAAATTGGTATACTTTATAAGAACTAAGAACTACCTACAATAATTCCTCATTCGAGGAAACCCTGTGCTTTTTTTTGATAGTGGTATTAAGAGATTCCTGTATCTTCCAAAGGACGCTCGGTCATTCCTGATGATATGTCGTTATGGTTTAGCATATTTTGCTGAGGGTTATCGGGATTGGATGGTCTTTGGTTATGAAAGAAATTATCCCCTCTTGGAAATCTGCGTCTAAGACAGGCGGACCAGGTATGATTCCAACTTTTACAATAAGTACACCATCTATTGTGATTTTCCTCGTTTCTAAGTTTTTTTTTTGTGGGAGTACTAGTAGACTGTTGGCCTTTTTCGCTAGTTTTATCAAAGGGGCGCTTTTTAGGTATTTTTGAATATGTAGTAAATAAGGAGATTAATTCTGCCGTAGTTTCTACACGACTATTATGAGAAGCCATTCGTACATTAACGTCGGTTATTCCCCCACATATAAGCTCGACTAACTGCTGCTCAGTGAAGGCTATTTTAGTATTTTTAAGTAGTCTAATTTTTTTTCTTGCATATTCACAATAGGAATCTGCTGTTTCTGACGTTAAAAGTACTGCTTTCGTTAATTTATCTGATAAGTTCCTTTTTTCGGGATAGAGATCTATAATCGTTGATTTGAAATTTTCCCAAGTTCTACCTTCGTCGGGGTCCCATGTTTCATACCACGATAATGCAGAGCCTCTAAGGGCCTTACCCGCTTTAGCAACAGTTGTTACGCTGCTCCAGTTAAGGTCCACTGCAATAGCGTTTACGGTAGTACACCAGCTCTCGGCACCATTATCATTCTTATCGGGATCAAAGGGTGGCAGCACTACATCGTCTCCCCGACGACTGCCGGATACTGCATCCTTAATAGCCTTGAGTAGCTCAATAACAGTCGGGTCCATCCTAAAACACAAAAGGCGATTAGTTTATGCTATGAATAGCAGGAGTCTATCCCACTTCTGATGTTAAATTATGATAAAGAGAGAGAAGTTAAGACAGTGGGCTTTAATAGTGATGATAAATTAAATCCAATGATTACTAATGAAAGTTATCATTTAATTATTTGTCAGGTAAGGCCAAATACTAAGTAATTAAAAATCAAGCAAAGCATCTGCTGTATTATTTCAAAGTAAGAATCCTAATCATCTAAACAGGCTTCTATAATAATCAGAAGCTAACAACCTAGTGTTTACTTTTATCTCAATGTATAAAATAAATAGCACAAGAGGGTAGGTGATAAATACAGAAGTAAAACCAACCAAGTCGAATAATAATTGAATTGTATTGTTCAGCATTGATCTATTTATATTAAAATGAATCTACCACCCGTTTCGCTAAGGTGTTTAGTCATGGAGAAGAAAGGGCAAAGAAACTCCATAACACACATCTTTTAAAACATTAGAACGTTGAGTAAAGTAGTAGGTACATATTTGGTACACAGTTACAACAGGTAACCTATAAAGGCAAATGATTACATTACATTATAATAAAATATAAGAATACTTAACTTCAGTAAGGTCCGCTGTGTTTGCTCTGGGCTGTCGATACAAGACTGTCCCCTCTCTGTCGAGGTAGGGTACTTTTATAACACTGCCATCGCAAACAAGGCGGATATCGACTATCACATGATCTTAATATTAATCATTATTTATTTTAGGTTTGTTGACAAAGGTATGTTGACACGCCCAATTTACAATAATAAAATCAGTGACATTGATGGTCTACATATTAATAATTTACAATAATAATAAGCGACTTAAATTGTCAGTTTACACAACATTATTATTTCACATAATAGCTATTGCCAACTGTATGTTGACAATAGCTTAATATAATGTCACTCTTAGTATATTGACAATATTTAATTTACAATGAATAATTAGTGACATGTATTGATAATTTATATAATATTATTTTTCATATTTTCATATTCCTAGATACCAAATTAAACAAGAATAAACAATAATAGTTTTACACTATTGTATTGTATGATGACAGCAAGAAACTAGGAACATTGACATTGTATCCGGAAACGGAATAACGATTCTGTTTTAAACATCACAACAAACATTTACTTCAGACTCCCAAGTTTATGATTAGATGAATTTTAGCATAATAATTATGTATCCAATTTTGTCGTAATATAACACGCTCATCCCTTCACCAGTGTTTGATCGACAGGGAATTAAAAAAAATTTAACCACAGACAAGATCAGAAATGGAATCGCCATTTTAATTATAAACAACCGACCGTTCCCGTCAAACCGATACAACAAAATCGAAAAATCAAAATTCTAAAGTGTAATATCAAACTCAAGTTATACTTAATTGGTCGCTCTCATAGCTTGACTTTTGCCCCTTATTTATTTGTTGCAAAAAAGAAAATACGCCCCTAATTCTTAATGCTTAGAGCGCAATATTGAGAGATGGATATCGAAGTTAAGGCGCGTGTACACGCTGTAATATTTATAAGACGTGTATCAAAACCGAAGAGCCGTCTTCCAGGCCGATGACGTTTGACGTGAATTCTGACATCCCCTTTCGGGTTTGGTATAAACATAAGCTTCCAACTATTTGCGACGAATATAAGAAATTAAGGCATGCCATATTTTATGAAAACAAACGTATTTTATAATTTTTATAGTGTTTTACATACACTTCGTGGAAATCACTACCCATATTATAAATGTGAAAGTGTGTTTGTTTGTTGGTTTGTCCTACAATCACGTCGCAACGGAGCAACGGATCGACGTGATTTTTAGGGTTCCGTACCTCAGAAGGAAAAACGGAACCCTTATAGGATCACTCTGTTGTCTGTCTGTCAAGAAACCTACAGGGTACTTCCCGTTGACCTAGAATCATGAAATTTGACAGGTAGGTAGATCTTATAGCTGACATTCGGGGAAAAATCTGAAAACCGTGAATTTGTGTTTACATCACATACAAAAAATTAAATTGTGGTCATGAACTAATAATTAGTATTTTCAATTTTCTAAGTAAGATAACTCTATCAATTTTATTGATTTTTATTTATTTTTATGTATCATAGTTTTTGAATTGTCGAAAAAATACGACTGTAGTACGGAACCCTCATTGCGCGAGCGAGAAATCTTGTCATTTAGAAATTCGTCAACTGTATAGTATTCGTAAGTAAGCAAACGTTGTTCAATACCTACAATGGTTAAATCTATGCAATGGCTAATTTAAACGAAACCGTATACTGGACCCCACAAAGGATTCCCCAAGAAGGCTAATCTGAAAGTACGTTATAAAAACGTATACTATGGACCCCACAAAGGATTTCTGTACTTTGTGTGGATGATATGACATTGTAACTAACTTATGACGATTTCTGGTATATCGATTATGTATATCACTTATTTTGCTTAAAGAGATTAATTAATGTGAGAGATAAAAAACGAACGACTAAATAAAAGGACAGCTCATTGTAATCTTAAATAATATTGTCTCCTTTAATTTGCACCACACAAAAGTATCGCAACTCGATGAGCAAATAAAACACATGGAATCTTCGTATCGTGAGCTTTGAATAAGTTAGAACCAATATGAAAATTGTTTTACATATCGCAGCATTATTACAACGAACTGGATTACAATTCCGTCTTGAGAAACTTTCTTATATTGAACTAGCTTATTCCCGCGACTTCGTCCGCGTGGACTACACAAATTTCAAACCCCTATTTCACCCCCTTAGTGGTTGAATTTTCAAAAATCCTTTCTTAGCGGATGCCTACGTCATAATAGCGATCTGCATGCAGAATTTCAGCCCGATCCGTCCAGTAGTTTGAGCTGTGCCTTGATAGATCAGTCAGTCAGTCATCTTTTCCTTTTATATATTTAGAAGATTTGACTTGGGACGTTAACTTAAGTAACTTTTGTTTAATAAAACGATTAAATTATTGATATTATTATTTTTAACACTACTCTAATATACAACTATAGTGTTAAAGGTAAGTAATTAAAGGGTTTCTAACCAGGTAAATAACGAAGTTTTCAAACCAACAAACAATCACACTTTCGCAACTTTAATATGAGTAGGTTGAGTTTATAAATGCAGTTAAATTAAATTATAATCACTGTTTTAGTATTAATTTTTATTTATTTATTTATTTTTTGTACATACCAGAAAGTTGTGACAATAAAGAGAAAAAGAAAGAAAAAGTAAGTAACAGATCTCTACTAGTGACTTTTGGCAGTGCGAGAAGTTTAGTGACTTAACTAAATCTTATTAACCATCGATATAAATGACAAGATATTCGAGCGAACAAAATTTTTCACGGTTTTGGAACCAAATAAATCAGCGCCACCTGTTAGATCCTAATGAACGACCCGTTTAAAATCCAGACGTCACTGAGGTTGCATTGGTGCTAAATATACATTTTAAGACCAATGAATCGGTGCCATTTTGCTTGTTCAATGGCCCTGTCCTTACGAAGTAATTTATTAAGTCTATGTTATTATCACAGATAAGTAAGTGATTTTTAAATTTAGTTACTTTTGAGTTTAGCTAGAAAATATAAGTAACAATAAAATCAGTCAATACTTTTTTTACTTTTTTACCACAATCGGTTAGAATCCTACGGTATCCATATCGTTCACACATCGCCGCGCTCCATACATTTACCCTTCAATGGTCTACAATAAAAAGAATTAGTACAAATAGCCCGCTGGGATAAACCTCTGTCAATCGCCTTTCAACTAACGCAGTGTAGACGCGCCTTTAGAATTTATGTGATCCTAACAATACAAACTATTTGGAACCTTATTACTATTGTACGAAGATTGAAATTTGTATATTCTTAAGATCGTAACGCATCTTACGCACTTCAATGTACCTACTTGATTCGATCAAACTCTTAAAAAAAGATTGATAAAAACATTTTTGTACACTTGCCATGAGAATAGTCTATTTTGGCACCAAACGGATTGTAATGCGGTATATCATTGTGATTTTTTGAAGTATTGTTGACATTTTCGAGGATATCGATACGGATGATCAGCTGTGAATAAAAAATAAAACCGATAAAAAGTAAAAATCCCAGCTCTATTTGAAAGACGGCCCCTTTAGCTTATCTAGTGATTACTGACACGAGTATTTTTCATCAATTCTCAATATTTTAACTTTTTGTGTCAAATTTCATGTCAAAAGTACGATTTCAGTCCTTATTTTAAAGGTGAACCCATGGTGAACCATAC
Source organism: Maniola hyperantus (assembly GCF_902806685.2). Classification (NCBI taxonomy): domain Eukaryota; kingdom Metazoa; phylum Arthropoda; class Insecta; order Lepidoptera; family Nymphalidae; genus Maniola; species Maniola hyperantus. The sequence goes on along the minus strand of NC_048544.1, from coordinate 5,622,386 downwards.
TTTTGACATGACAGTTGACCCATAGTCAATTTGTATGGACTCTAATGTGATAATTATTACTTACGTAAACTTAAGCTACAAGGGTTCTAAACGCGCCCATTAGGTATCTCAATTCTCAACCCACCGTAGGCCCACGGCTGAGCACCGGTCTCCTCTCAGAATGTGAAGGGTTTAGCTTTAGACCATAGTCCACCATGCTGGCTGGGCAATAATAAGATTCGCGTACACAATTCGCTTTGAGTTCGTGTGCCGTCCACACTGTTGACGCTTACAAGTAATCTTACATTACACGTTACACTCGTCTGGACCCAGCTTAAGTCTATTCACATGACTCCGAAAAGATAGAGGTGCTTGCCTCGGACCAAACCCCGAAGAGGAGAGCGGAGTCTTTACCACTAGACTATTACAGCTATCTGTCTATTAGTAGTAGGTACCTCAAATTAAAAAATACTTATATTATTAGATATTTAAATTAGTTAAGATTTAGCCAAATCAATCATCTGGGTCTAATCAATCATGACTCATAACTCTATCATTAAGCTATCTAATGACATTATCATGATAATTACATGTATCACTGATTAAATTGTAGGGTGGGTATGATTAATTATATCAAACATACTATTTGGTGTGTTTTGATACAAGTTATTAAATAAGACAGGAATAAATATTTTATAATATTATGTATTTAATTTGGAAGCTAGCTGAAGGAGGTACTTAATTTTAATTTAATGAATGCAAGTAGGTACAATTATTCATTCATTACTTAAAACGCGCATAGCTTCGAAAAGTTAGAGGTGCGTGCCATTGATCGAACCCCCGACCTCCGATTATGAAGCAGACGTCCTAACCACTAGGCTATCACATATCACATATTCGGTATTTATATTTTTTTGTTTGATATTTCAAAGCTATCTGCAATCAGTCATTGAATGGACTTTTATCAGATTGTTATGAGTGCATTCAGGGTTGGGAGAAGGTCGCTCCATCGAGAAACTGCTGGAATTGCTATCTCGCACTGGAAAGCGTGGCGTTAGCAATTTCACCATTAGGTGTTAGCAACATTAGCCCACAAACAAGCTCCCACAAAGGAGTCGCAGGGAGCCTTGGGATCCAGGCAGTGCAAGACTGGCGTATAGAAGTCCCTACAAGAGACCTATGTCCAGCTGCAGCAGTGGACGTCTATCGGTTGACTTCTTCTTTAAAATGAAATAAGTTGGGTTGAGTGATGAGTGTTGAGTTGAATGAGTTAAAACGACTAATTTCCTCTTTCACGTTATACATTGCGCTAGAAGTGAGTGTTATTTTGGTCTTATAGCCCAGGCGACGCGTACCGGGTGGAAGTTTAGTCGGTAGTACGACATGACCTCCGTGCCTCCCCGAGCGCGAAGGTACAGTACGCGGCCGAAAGTAATGTACATCGGCCTTTAGAATGACATTTCGGCTTTGTAGAGCGTTGTCTCTGTCACTCATATACCTGTATGACGTTTTGTCGGTCTCAACGACAAAGACACTACTCTACAAATTTACTATATCCTACTAAAGGTCGATACCTAATTACCACCTTCTGAATTCCAGTCTAATCTAAAACTATTGAACTGTTAGGGATTGCCGATAAATAATTATTTTATAATTACTGCAGATAATAATTATTATTAGGTATAATCCGATAATAAGTAATTAAAAAATGCGCATACCGTGTCTAACGAAATGAAAATTAAAAAAAAGTAAAAAAGCAAGTGAAACAATAAATAAGGGTGGATGATTGACACGGACAGCGGTTAAATACAGGTCGAATCGCGAAACGTGGGAGTTTACAAAAAACGTTTCAAATGTTAGCGTCGAGTTTTATTTTGAGAGGGTTCTGTATGTCATCGTTATAATTGTTGTCATAACCAACAGACATAGATCTCTTTCTGTATTTGATCGTAATAGTTGTAGTCTTAACCTGCTAACGTTCATATTATCTCTTGCTTACATAAAGTATTTCCACCTCTGTGAAAATATTATACAAATATCTACATACAAAATCTGGCAAAAAAGTGTCGCTTTGATTTTGTATACAGCAAATTTAAAGAAATAAAGGCTGTAAGCATGTGCTTAAGCATTACATTCTAAATTACAAATAGATAAACATACATAAATTATTAAGTATGCCGTAAGCTCAGTGTGTATTGGGCACACACATATTAATATAATATTGAAAGGTAATATGCAGTCACGCAGTTATTGTGTAATAAAAATAATTATTTTTGTTGTTTGCGCGTAGAAAATAGTACACATATTAATTTATAGAATTTTAGTTTATTTGTAGAAGTTGAATGAACAATCATTGAAAAATAAACAATAAATTAATATTTTTATTCTCTTTATAAAAAACATATGAAAACTATGCATTTTAAATATTATCATACAATGCATTTCATTATTATACTTTTAAAACCCCCACTTTCTCGAAAACTTAATAAAATTACTTAGAAACTTACGCATTGACAATTATAGCAAAATATAAAGCAGACTTACAAAAACTTGCCTGACTATTCGAGTCAAGCATTTTACAAAGGATCTCCAAAAGATTGCTTCCCCGGAGGGTTTTTGTGGTTCGATACGTCGAGCTCACAGCTGGACGTCCGATGCGGTTCGTAATTTTATGAAATCCGTAGCATTGATTTTTTTCTAATCCTTTATAGGTGTGGATTTGTTTAATTCAAGGTACAATGCTTATCGAACAAATTTTTTCGTAGAGTCAGGTAATGTATCGTATCATAGAATTTTTAAACACTCATTTTACTAAGTAAGATACTGTATTTAGTCGACGTTATATTAATGAGTCAGTAGAGACTGCCGAAAGAAATGAAAACTTAAAACTATGAAATAACAGTGTTTTTTTTTTGGATTTTCAAATTAATTATAGCATCAAAAATTTAAATTTCATAATTTGCAAATTAAAATATTATTTCAGTTTTTACATCTACTCCCAGCACTATTAAAATTTGTGTAAGTATATGCCCATCTAAAATTATAAATGTGGAAGAAACTGGCTTTACTCACGTAAGTATTTAGTCTCTGCTACTAGCCCGACTAGTTTCGAATCCATCCGATCCCAATCTCAAAATCGGCCACACGCTTGACAAAGTTTTCACTTCAAAAATTGACGACAATATTAAAAGTTTGATTTCACCACAGGCAAATAATAATATGCTAATGGTCTCTCTCGTATTTTTTATACGAACGGTCGCCGGGCTTAACTTGATTCCCAACATCGCGCAATCTAAAAACACCCGCAGCAGCAGCATCTCGGCAATTTTTGATATTAAAATCTTCAATAATACCTAATGGATGTCTCAGAGATCGAGACGAAAGTGCTCGTATTGAGTGCACCCTTCACAATTCATTTTTTTTAATATCGCCCTTTGTATTCAGGGCTTTTGTCTCATTTGAGTATTTGATGTCCTCCCCCCATTCTTTGTAGTGTCATAATTATGTAATTTTTAAGGGATGAAATTGATATTTCAAATGTCTTCGGCTAATGGGTTTGCGTCTCCAGAACGATTATGAAAATTGACAAATTAACAGAAGTACGTATGCGGCCAAAAGTGATGAACATCGATCTTTAGAAGGATTTGTAGAGCACTGTCTCGGTCGTTGACACCGACAAAGTGGCATATGGGTATGAGTGACAGAGACAACGCTCTAAAAACGCTCACTATTAGAAGTGTAGGATTGGTATAAGAAAATTGACCAAATGTATAGGACACCCATAAATTAAACCAACAGCCAAAGCTCAATCAATGTAACACCGCATTCTCGCTGATAGATTTTGCAATGATTTTTCGATGCAAAAACCGCGAGATATCAGGTCACACTGATTGTACCTACTTGGGCTTCAGGAAGATTAAGAAAATACGTTGCGATAGAGGAAGGATTCTCAATAAAATTATTCAATTTATTAGAGTATAGATAAATTATTATCTCATAGATAAATTATCATCTAGAGTATAGATAAATTATTATCTCATATTAATGAGTAGTAGAGACAACGGTGTAAATGGACACAAACATAATGGCTGCCAACAGGGCTATGGTAAGAATAGTTCTACTAGGATGACGAGTATTCTCTGGGTACGCTTAAAATCATAACATTTAAGTATGTCTCTACCATGCTCACCACGCCAAGTTAGAATTTCAAAGTAAATTATAAAAGTAAGATTTCTATAGAAACAATTAATGATTATTATAAAGATGTAAAGCCGAACAATAAAATCGCGATAAAATCCTAAAGTAATCGTAAATCCAATGATTCAATTGCGGTAATTAGAACAGATTCAGCCAGCCGTCCAGAAGATTTACACGGCTAAAGCCATTAGGCCGCGCGCACATAGAAGACCGTATAATTCGTGCGCTATCTTCAATCTTGTGCCTACCGCATGCAGTCACTAACAAACAGCTATTGCGTACGGCGCGCATTAGGTAGGAAAGCGTTGCAGTCGTGACATCTAAATTTCGGCCAGCCGCACGGATGGTAGGCATTGGACTACGAAATGTTTTATTTGGAGCAGGCAATTCCATTTTTGGTCGAATAAAATGTATGGAGGTCAATTACAGTAAAATTACAACTGTGGCGCAATCACTTCCGATTGGCCGATACTCTCTTGCTATTAGCGAAAATGCATTGTTGCAGAAAAATACCACAAACCTAGCCAATAACAATAGCAATGACTGATGCAGCTTTTTCGTAATCGACCAGTTGGTTTCAAAATAAGACATAATAATGTACTATTTTATGTCCATACAAGTTACCGAATTCTTCATCGAAGCTTGTATCTAAGGCATTGCAGCATAGAGATGTAGACAATATACGGATACTATACTGTATACTATTGATACTGTACTATACTGTACTACTATACTGATCCGGCTTCGAAATCTGGCTGAATTGGTAAATTGTGTGGGCATCATAATATGTAGTTATGTAGAAAGAAATTAGGAATTAGTTCGGAATTTTTTCTTTCTTACTTTGTCATAATATGTACCTACTTAGGTAAGTAAATAACATCATAAGGAAAGATTTGGGCAGCGTTTGAGGAAGAGATTTTTTTATTTATTTTATTAATTGTACAGGTCTCTTACATTTCTATCTCGCCAAACTGGTGGGCGAGTTTGTTGGCCCACCAGACCAGATGAATAAAGATAAACAGAAAATTAGACACCATGGCATCGTTTTTAGAAAAAAAGGAAACTGCGTTATAAGATTATAAGTTTGGAATGGAATGTGTTTCTGAAATCACACAGTTACTGCTCATTATATTTCGATAGAATATAATGTCTAAGCCTGGACACCGCGTAACTAGTAGTGAAGACTAGAAACGTAGCGTCAGGCGTCCGGCAGCACCTTTGACTGACAATGATTAAGAAGGGAGCGGGAAGCAGCTATATGATGAAGGCTAAGGTCAAGGATATGGTGTGGTGACATTATCTAGGGAAGACGTATATATTTAAAAATGGACATCCATTGCCTGATAACATGACGAATGATAATAGTGGGTATTTTAATACCGAGTCCACGTGTTCGTAGCCAGAAGCACAGAGCTCCGTGACCGCGGTTTGCGAAGCGACAAAACGTATCGGTCGGCGTTGCCCCCCGCCTAGCTGCATACGCCGGCTTATAACAAATATTCGCTGCTGTGATTTACTTTGGATACTTCCTTGTGTATCCATTTTAGGAACCACTTACCTTTTACCTAAAGACATACCTATTTTTCCACGACTCTTCAAAAAAGGGTTGTAATGTTTCAGGGCCTTCTTATAAATGGTTTCAAGTCAAGTCAAGTCAAGTCAAATGATTTATTCAAAATAGGTAATAAATTACTCTTATTGATTGTCTGGTATAGTGTTAGATTTGTAAGATAATATAGTGGTGATAATTATAACGCAAACTTAAAACTAAAGCTACGAGGGTTCCTAACGCGCCCAGGTCTGAGAAGAGCCCACAACAAACTCAGCCGGGTATTCTTTTTATTATCACCACTTTACAAAATTATTGAAACTTATTAGAACTATCACAAAGTCGTTAAGCAACTCATTCCCAAACTTGCTTATCATTTAAATAATCCTTTACATTGTAATAGGATTTTTCAATTAGTTTACGTTTATTATGGCAATGGCAATTCCTCCGACATCAACAGTCCGATACCAAAGAAATAAATCGGCCAAGTGGGAAATGAAATCGCACACGAAGGGTTCCATAGCATCTATAAGAATAACACTTTTTATTTTTTTCGTTCATTATATTTTTTTATTAATAGAAATACACATTCTGTAAAAATTTCAACTCTCTACTTATTAACGATTCACGAGGTACATACAGGCCGCTGATAGACGGACGGACGGACTGACGGGCGGACGGACGGACGGACGGACAGCGGAGGTTTAGTAACAGGGTCCCGTGTGGTACGGAACCTTAAATTTTAATTTGGATCAACAGAATGATTAGTTTTTTAATTTTGGTTTCGACATCTCGACAGGTCGAGATGGCAATCGGGGTGAGGACGCCCCACACACCCGCACAGCCCCCTCGCTAACCCTATGTGAGATAGCACGGATATGCGGGTCGTTCCCCCGCCTCATGCCCCGATTGTCACCTCGAACTGTCGCGTACAATACATAGGTCGCTACAGGCAAATCGTAATTGCCAATTAGTTTATAAGCACTAACGCAATAATATCAGAACTCAGAAGTCATAACCCTAAAACGCGGCCTGCGGATAAAAACGACCCCGCGTAATAGGATTGACAAGATTCCCAGTCGCCAATAAAAGATGGGGCCGAACCCGTAAAACTATAAGAAGGAAATATGTCTAGAGGAAAATTTCTGAGCTATAACCGTGACCATTCGGCGAAACCCCAAATGTCATATCAATGAATTCATGTCGGCCGTTTTTTACTCGGTTTATCGCGTTTCTTTATTACGGTCGAGCATTTTTGGCGTGTAGGGATGTCCCGGCATATATTTTTATGGTCGCATTTGAGGGTTGACGTACAAAGTACTCGTTTTACGAATAATTTGTTTACGAGCTTCATATTGGATCCTCACATTTCCAATAAAGAGATCGTTTATTTTCTAATAATAGATCCGTTATGGGTCGTACATTCTTTATGAGGATTGTGAATGAGGAAATGAGACGTGATCTTAACATTTTTATGCTTGATATTATCTGTCCCATACAAACTCCATTTACATTTGATATGAATATCTAGGGAATATACAAAATTATTTACTTTTGGCTTTATTTGATTTTTTTAATCACTCTACCATTACTTTGATAAAATGAGACTAACCTCAAAAAATAGTTTATGAGTGATCGCCAAAAAAAGTGGGAATTTTGAAAAAAATATGTTATTAAGTATGCTACGAAATAATTCTTAATCAAATTGTATATATTATAAGGATCTGGAATTCACATCCTATTTTATCCATTAATGGAAAAGTCACAATCCTCTATAATGAGGAAAACAATGCAGAGACAGACATATTTACAGAAAACCATGCATCATGTCGATTCAAACTTTGCTTATACAAAACCGATTCCAAGCGATGTACCCATAACCACCATTCAACCAATAACAATCGGTGTCCAACAACGACAACTGGATTGTCGCAATCGGAATCACCCCCGCAATTAGTTCCATGTTCGCCATTCCCGATATGAAATACAGCCGACCGGATCGGTCAAGACATATAGATTAGCGTGATACACACGAACACTGCGGTTAGCTGTGATACAAATTCACATTCATCGTTGTCGTTATCACAATTAATAATAATAAATTAATAAATTAAACGTCTGCTGAGTGGACGTAGGTCTATTCAGATGCTCCCTGCGTCTTTTATTTTATTTTATTCAGATACAAGTTAGCCCTTGACTGCAATCTCACCTGGGAGAGATGGATGCGGGCTAACCTGGACAGGATATGGCAGTTTTTATTAAACCCATACCCCTTTGATTTCTACACTGCATCATACGCTTCGCTTGGCGGTACGGCTTTGCCGGGAGGGTGGTAACTGGTAACTAGCCACTGCCGAAGCCTCCCACCAGACAAAATATTTGATGTTGTCTGTCGACCAGTGAGGAGAGGATGTAATTTCAGGAATCTAACGTCTATCGGTGCTTCAAACTACTTATGTGCTTCAGACTGCTCGCAGCTTCGCTCTCGCCTCTCGCCTCTCATGGGAATTTCGAAAATTCTACCTTTGTTTCTTGTCTACTTTATAAACGAAACCTCAGAGAAAATTTTCGGTTTCGTAGGTCTAGGGTTTGGTAGGCGTTTATGAGTCAGTTATAAGTCGGGATTTTTTTATTTCCTAGATGACGGTCTAGTTCTATACATTATGTACGAGGATAAGAAGACAATTTTTAATAGTTCTTATTTCGTCCGTGTGTATCAACAATAGTTACCCTATAACATATGCCAAATCCATGGTTGAACCATTTTGCATTCGACTGCCGACTCCCTTTTGGATGACGTCAATATGCATCTTTCGATACCCTACTGAAACAGCTTTAATCCTTCGTTTAGCGACAATGTATTTTGAACTTAACTCGGTAAGAGTTGTGGTTGGGTTTTCAGTGAAATTTGAGATTTCATAATCCGGATACACAGATTCGATGTCACCATAACTGATATATAGTTTCACCTTCATTGAATCCATGATAAATTGATACGTACAGGGGAAGATTATTCAATAACAAGTGAGGTTGGTTGATCACACCTCATTTGTAGGCTTTATGTCGCGATCTACGTGTTTGGGGGTATTCTGAATTCGGAATCGGAATTTGTAATGAATGTAAGCAAGGAGTCTCCTATATTAGTAATTTCATGTGAGAGGTGATTAATTTGTTTTTCACAAATTTAGTATTAGGTGACACTATTTCGAAAGTGTATAGGTAAGTTAAGTAAGTAGGTTTTGGGTGCTCATTCTATCTTGGATTTTTTGTAATTTTTGAAATTCGTGCTTTTAGATCAATTTCTTTGACTAGTGTCACAGCGTAGAAACATACATTGGGACTATGTCTTTGATATTTATGGGCAGCCTTGATATTGATATATAACCAAACGATTCATCACTACTAAGAAAATAACTAAAGTTGTTCTGCTGACTCCTGCCGGTCGGACGGTCGATATAACCCCTCTGTATATGACCTGCCATTGCTTCGCGCGGGTAAAATTTCTGAAAATCCTTTTTTAGTGGAGACCTACGTCATAGAGAAATATTTTCATGACTCCCCGGCGCAGTGGTAAGCACTGTTGTCTTATAGTGGGAGGTCCCGGGTTCGATTACCGGCAGGGATTTGGAATTTTATAAATTCTAAATTTCTGGTCTGGTCTGGTGGCTTCGGCTTCACCACCCTACCAACAAAGCCGTGCCGCCAAGCGATTTAGTATCCCGGTACGATGCCATGTAGAAACCAAACCAAAGGGGTGTAGGTTTAACAAAAAACTGCCATACCCCTTAGATACAAGTTAGCCCTTAGCAGGAGATGGATGCGGGCTAACCTGCAAGGGGTATGGCAGTTTTTATTAAACCCACACCTCTTTGGTTTCTACACGACATCGTACCCGAACGCTAAATCGCTTGGCGGCACGGCTTTTTCTGTATGGTGGTAACTAGCCACGTCCAAAGGCTCCCACCAGACCAGCTCAGAAATTTAGAAATTATAAAATTCCAATCCCTTGCTGGAATCGAATCCGGGACCTCCCATTAACAAGACCACAGCACTAACCACTGTGCCAGGGAGGTCGTATTATGCAAATGAAAGAATTTCTTCCATAACCCCGCGTGCCACTTGCACCGAGCCCGCGTGATTCGCTCACAAGCTGATTGATTTATGCCCGCCACTGTCCGCCGTACGTCCGTACGCTTTGTACGGACGCGACGCCATTTCCCGGCGTTGTCGCATCTAATTGCGACAATAATTCATGTCTAATAATAATCTAGCTATTATCGGATTGTATAAACAGGTGAGGATATGTCGCCATTGTTCCGTTTGCGCCAGTTTTCAGCGGGGAAAATGTGTCTATTGTACACGATATTGTTGCCTTTTGAATAATTAGATATAAGTATATCTATAGTACGCGACATATCGAGATGGCAATCCAGGTATCTGCGCTGCCCCCACCGGGTTAGTGCACGAGCGGTGCTGGTGTGCGGGGCGTTCTCTTCCCGATTGCCATCTCGACCTGTCACGTACTAGGTATACATATTATAATATAACATTTTATGTATTACTTTTAACTTATGCTTGCTATTTCTGTAACACTATTAAATAATGATCCTTGTCTTTTTCAGGTATCTCTCCGACTCGTACATAGTTTCGTAGGTACACACTTTAATCTACGAGGCAAAGCTTCCTGAATCATCATCATAGTCAACCGATAGACGTCGACTGCTGGACGCTGCGTTTTGTAGCCTGCCCATTGCCACATCAGGTTCTCAACTCGTTGAGCTATGTCAGTTACCCAGAGTAACTGGGTCTAGTACCTTACCCAGATTAGCTATCTCTTACACATCTCCTCATTTGTGATTTGATTACGTAGAAAAACTTGCATAGCTCTCTCCATAGCCCGCTGAGAGACTCTGAGCTTTATTATGAAGCCCATAGCGATCATGTTTCGAATCTATATGATTTTCAGTTTTACGATGTAAATAGGTCTCGGAAATCGATACAGTACGTGGCCGAAAGTAATGTACATCGATCTTTAGAAGGAGATAGCAAATTCGTAGAGCGTTGTCCCTGTCGTTGAGACCGACAAAACGCCATATAGGTATGAGTGACAGAGACAACGTTCTACAAAGCTGAAAATTCATTTTAAAGGCCGATGTACATTACTTTTGGCCGCCTACCTACTGTAAGTACCTTTTAATTTCAGTTAATTCATGAAACATACCATTCCACTCAGTTCCAGCATGTCGTTCATAACTATGAATCTCTTTGACAATGCTATGCAATTAATCATGTACATACATCCTGGGATAATCAATAAGCTATCAACTTTGATATGCCAATGTTAACCACCGCATTTGTGTTAAGGGTGGCAAAGCATTCAACAGATAAGATACTAATCCCGAAAAATCTATTAGGTGATTTGCAAGATTTTATAGGTTTGTGTACCCAGTTAAAACTACATTTAGCCAGTTAAAACTCCATTCTTGTTTGGCGGGAGGCTTCGGCCGTGTGTAGTTTACCACCCTACCGGCAACGCCCAGATCAGCCCGCTTCCATTTTAGATTGCATCATCACATATAACCAGGTGAGATTGAAGTCAAGGGCTAACTTGTATCTGAATAAAAAAATATCTAATACTTATAAATTCAACAGGTACCTATTTGCTTATGTTTGTTAAGTCTAGCTCTAGTTAGAAAACCTAGGGACTTCAAATGTAAACCAATACCATTACCTGTATATTAAATTGAAGATGCAGATATTTATAAATGTAGTCTAATCTAATATAATAAGTCTAATATAATAATATAAACAATGTCCGCGAATTCATCTACGTGGATTTCGATTTTTAAACCACTGGATTCTTTGATATTCAGAGATAAAGCTAGATATACATACACACAGATAGACACACTTTTGTATTTATAATATTAGTATGGACGTTAGTATGGACATTTTATAAGAATTAATGGTTTTGCTTTCAGTTTCAAGTCGATCTCAAGCTTTGACAGCCAATAGATTTCAAAACCACTCATGTATTTAGTCTTCATTGCCCAGTAATAGCAAAACCATGAGATCTATAGAGCGCACTCTGACTTTGCTTAGACTTAAGACAGAGTTAAAACGAGACAGATGTGTATTTCTCGCATAAATCTGTCTCGTTTTAACTCAATCTTAAGTCTGAGCAAAGTCAAAGTGCGCTCTATAGATCTCAACCTAATGCGCTCTATAGATCTCAACCTTATTACAAGCTGTTCATCCCGATTTGTGATATGGCATACTTGGTCAACATATCTGTTATTCAAAATCACGCGTTGACATTAACGAGACTAAAACAAAATGTTTGGTAATGGATTGATTCATCCATTTGTGATTTGTGGTCGCCATTAATATTTGTCTGTTTAACGGTGGTAATTATCTGCAACACATAATAATTTAGAGGCTTTATAAACCTATAGATAGAGAAGAAAATCTGTTTGTTTAGGTCCTTATGAATAGAGTAGAAAATAATAGAATAGAATAGAATATACTTTATTCAAGTAGACTTATTACAAGTGCTTTTGAATCGTTAAAACTAGTTTAATTTACCACTGGTTCGGAATGCGTTGAATGAATGCTCCTAACTTAAAAGTACAATCATTTTCTGTTTTTGAATTGAACACGCTTCGTTTCGTCGTCATAGGTACTTCTTCTTGCATTTTCTATTTAAATTGACGAATGTCAATTCAACTTATTTCATCTTTTTTTCTTCCATATTATTTTTCTTCTATCTTCTCTATGTAACTAGGTACCTATTAAATAAAAAACAAATAAGTAACATGATTTAAATTGGCTGGGTTCAAAAACTTACCTATTTTTCATGTAGGTTCTGTCTACTCTCTATAATATAGACCCTCACTAAGGAAGGATGTTATGAAAAAACAAATAAGATCTATAAAAACCTTTTTTTTTATTCAGGTACCTACAAGTTAGCCCTTGACTGCAATCTCACCTGGTGGTACGTAACGATGCAGTCTAAGATGGAAGTGGGCTAGCCTGGAAGGGGTACGGCAGTTGTTATTAAACCCACGCCCCTTTGGTTTCTACACAGCATCGTACCGGAACGCTAAATCGCTTGGCAGCACGGCTTTGCCGGTAGGGTGGTAACTGGCCACAACCGAAAATTTCCACCTGACCTAATTTTCATTTCCAGAGCAAAGTTGCAGAAAAATCTAGGCGGAGAACTTGATTGATATAAAAAAAAGAATTTATTTTATTTTTACTCTTTACAATTCCAAGCTCTTTTACAATTAAAGGATCTATGTTATTTGCTTCTATGTAGTTAGCATAATTATGTGGCGGATGTCTAATCATAATTTACTTGATACTTGGTTATGTGACGGGCTTCAAGTTGAATTGTCTTATTACAGGTCGAACGGATGCACCGAGATGGATGATGATTTCCACCTATGAACCTAATAAATCTTGGCTTATTGTAACATCTCACTAATGTGATCTGCACATGTTCATTGTACAGATCTCTCTGATGTCCACATGACACGATACGGGGACGTGACGACTTCTCAACACCTACCTAATCCCAATGTGCATTGTTACAAGGGCTGACTTATTATATTAGACGAAAAAAAAACAATTGATGACTACCTAAAGGGTTTATCAAAAAACACATAAAATTATACAATTACTTTTAGGAAATAGATAGAGTAATTTATTTAGAAATAGATAATATGAAAGCATCGAATCAGAAACCTGTCGAGGAATTGGTGAAAATTACGTGCTTTTTTGTTAAAAATGAATGGTTTATCAAAAACCACGTAAGGTAGACAGGTGTTTAAGTGGTTAACCATGTAAAGCATATTGAAACTTTTCACAACTAAAGCAATTACTATAGAAACTATTACGCCTATGGGTGTCACAGTTGCATCGGAATCCGTCTCGTACAGTCTAAATTCCCGTTGCACAATCGTGCCCTCGCGTCTAATATTGAAATAGTGATTTACCGCGCCATAAATCCGTTGAGTGTCCACCCGACAAGCGTCGGATAATCGCGTGACGTACGCCTCACTCGTGTGCACCTTTAGTTTGATAAGTTGGGTCACATTTCTAGCTTGGACGAATTTAGAAATTACTAGATTTCGTGCATTGCTCAGGTTTATTGCACTGCTATATTTGAAGCACATATTCATAATTCAGACAATTTTTATTAAGAATTTCTTTCTGACATTGTTTTCCAGATCGCTAATGATTTTTATCAGTTCTAATAAGTGTCCACCAGAAAAGCGTTGGATAATCGCGTGACGTACGCCTCACTCGTGTGCACCGTTAATTTGATAAGTTGGGTCACATTTCTAGCTTGGACGAATTTAGAAATTACTAGATTTCGTGCATTGCTCAGGTTTATTGCACTGCTATATTTGGAGCACCTATTTATTTTTATTTGTACCAAAAACATTTACAGTAAAGAGAAAAGAGAGCAAAAGTGGACATGGATTTGCACGAGAGATATTCCTATCTCTATGAGAGATCTCTACCAGTGACCCTTGGTAGTGCGAGAGGTTGTAAAAGGATTAGAATAGGTACAAGAAGAAGATAGAAATACTCATGAAAAGAACAAAACTTTTTGATCTTGTTTCACTCCTACCCACATTATTAATAATTAATAACTTTTTGACAATCGTCTTCTTCACTAATGGATTTTAATAGCACCATTAAGTAGAAGTGTACCTACACAAGCCAAATTTCGGATAATAGTTGCGCACCCCTTTGCTTTGATAAATTGTCTGATGTGCCGGTGTTCTACTGTCTTCTTTATACTGCGCCAAATCCTTTGACAAGCCTTTTGGGTATGGCTTTTTTCAATTTCATATTTCTACAATATTCTTGTCCCTATAAGTGCCAGTATTTATATTATCTAACTTATTGAGCAGTAGGCATTTTACATTACATGAAACATACACAGTGTTTCGAAATTTTTCAGATTTTAATGTAGGTCTCTTTAAGACGAGAGTAAATAGGCATTTTCTGGACAAGCGTCCAGAAGATGCATCATCATTGCTTACCAAACCTATTATACCAATTATAAATTCAAAAGTCTTTCTGTCACACTGCTAGCTTTTCAGGGCCCCTATAAATGATTTGGATTTTGGAAGAAATTTGGTAGGTACAGAGGTAGCTTGTATTCTGGGGAAGGACATAAGCTACTTTGATCCCGGAAAAATCAAAGATATCAAATAGTTCTCATGTTAGGCTTGCGCTTGATGACAGTTATGCTTTAAAGAAAGCAACGATGAGGTTTGGAGCGCCTTAGAAGATGCCTGTTCACTCTTGCCTTTACTTTACACATATCGAATACGTACAATGTACATTACTAAAGACAATATTCTGTGTTCGCCCACCTTCAAGATACCAGAGCACAGTATCAACAAGCGGACCCGGCGGCTGAGCTAGTCCACGTGACACATAATCAGCCCATAAATCCCGCTTACAGACTGGAATCGGGACAACAACTAGACCGCCTTTATTTATTTTCCAAAACTATAATTTTATATCCTGGATGCACTTGTATCTTTCAATGACTAACTCCCTTTGGATGCGATCATATTTTATTACTATTATTACTAGCTTATGCCCGCGACTTCGTCCGCGTGGACTACACAAATTTCAAACCCCTATTTCACCCCCTCAGGGGTTGCATTTTCAAAAATCCTTTCTTAGCGGATGCCTGCGTCATAATAGTAATTATCTGCAAGCCAAACAGCCCGATCCGTCCAGTAGTTTGAGCTGTGCGTTGATAGATCAGTCAGTCAGTCATTTTATGTATTAGTCATGATTGTCTTCAAGCGCAACCATATTTATCACAATAAAAAATACTAAACGAGGCTCATGAATTATTTTAAGATGATTTTTTTAGTTTAGTTTAGCTAGTGTCTAATAAAAAGTTATAAAGTTGGGTAGAGCATGAGACAAGAAGGTGATATCTGTACCAAAATCCAATCAATTCTAAGACAACTACAACCGTGGAGCTATAAACCCTTTATTAGTAGAAGAATAATGTACAAACGTACAAACAAAACACCTATTACCATGAATACAACGTAGATACTAACCGTATCGCAAAGTTCGAGTCGACGACACGCACAGAAATAATTCATCGAACAAATGCATAAATCAAGGACAATACTTACCTTCCATTACATATACTACGCCACACGGCAAACTTTCTGATTCCAACCTTATGCAATTCTAAATAAGGTTGAAATTCTAATAACTTAACTTGTAGGGTAGTATAAGTAAAGATTGCAGATGTAGTTCCGAATTCAAATTGCCGCGTATCGTACGGTGATTGGTCAGGGCGCGCGTGGCTGTGATATAAATAGTGCGGTTGGACCCACGTTCGGATAATATGGAATATTGGATTGATAAATGGTACTTTCACATTTGGTAACGTATATTCCAGTGGGCATATTTGGATGGATTTATCACGAACGAACGTAGCCATAGTCAGTATTAGAAAAAAAAGAAAATTAAGGACCGACTTTCACCAAATTATCATTTTCAATTTGCCAGCTAAGCATGGTATCAATAATATGGAGTGAGCTTGGTTAGCTGAAGTGAAGTGTTCCAGTGATGTGTCATATTTGCGGCCACAGTGTCAAAGAAGTGGCAAACACATGGCACAAACTGTATCTCCTTCATTGACAGAGATCTAGGTATGCCAATTGCGTAGAGGACGTGGCGCGGATACCTACATCAGTGTTGAAATTTCTACCACTCGCTTTGACTGAATACAAATTCAACTAACTACAAAATAAATGAGTAGATAACAATAATTAAATCTTTTTGCACTGCCACCTACTTAGTCTATGCGTAGGATTTTGGCTAGTGCCTAGTAGTTTTTTTGATACTCATAACCCGAATTGAAGTGATTTGCTGGCCATTAAGGCGAAATGAGATTGCAGTTGTACACGGGTGCTCTCTTAGGACGCGTTGTGGGCGAGCGAGTGGTAGTCTGGGCCGCCCGAGCTCAAATTTGATGAACGCTTTTTATAAATATTTATATTTGAAATTCTATGTGCTCTGTTACTATAAAATAATACCATATATATGCCTAGCCTTTTCCCATGTTAGTTGGGGTCGGCTCTCCTAACCATATTTCTCCAAGTTGTTCTATTTTGGGTCGTCATGGGGTCAATTTGGGCTGTTTTAAGATCGTTCAATATGACTGACATCCAGCTTTGTCGAGGTCTTCCCCGTCGTCTGGGTCCAGCGCTAACATTGATTACACTTCTGGTCATGTGCATCTCGGGTCTTCTCATAACATGACCATACCACCGCAGGCGTCTCTCCAAGAGTTTATCATCAATTGGCGCTACTTTAAAGGTGCCCAGAATATGCCTATTTTGTACCTTATCAAGTAAGGTAACTCCACCTGCCCATCTCTACATTTTCATTTCAGCTACGTGCAGCCTAGAGACCTGGGTTTTCTTTAGAGGCCAACACTCCGAGCCGTAGATTAGAGCAGGACGAACAGCGGTCTTATAAACTTTACCTTTAACATGAATAGGCATCCGTTGATCGCACATTAATCCAGAAAGTTCCCTCCATTTCATCCATCCTGTGTTTATTCTATGTGTGATGTCGGCATCAATAGTACAATTGTATGAGACCATTGATCCTAGGTATTTAAACATATCAACCTTCTGTACTTGATTTCCTTGCAGTTGTATGGTAGCGCCTTTATCGATACCACCAAAGTTGCAGCACATATATTCAGTTTTATTTCGACTCACTCTTAGGCCTGCATCTTCAAGAGCTGCTCTCCATGTTTCGAGGGCGTTTTGAAGATCACTTGGGTGTTCTCTTATGAGCACTACATCATCCGCATATAGCAGATCCCAAGGTGGCTGCTCTTGTATATTAGCTGTGAGATGATTCATCACTAGGTTGAAAAGAAGAGGACTCAGTGCTGAACCCTGGTGCACTCCCACATCGACTTTGAACTTGTCACTAATCCCAGCTGGTCCTCGTACTTTGGTGGTTATATTGCAGTACATATCTTTCACTAGTTTAATGTATTGTTCAGGGACCTGCTGAGATCGTAAAGCCTCCCATATCAGCTTCCGGGGTACTCGGTCGAAAGCCTTTTCGAGATCTATAAAAGCCATGTGCAGGTCTTTCTGGCCGTCTCTATACTTTTCCATTAGCAGTCTAACAGTATGTATGGCGTCCGTGGTAGACTTTCCAGTGACAAAGCCGCACTGATTTTCTGTGACGGCTGTTAGTTGTTTTATTCGATTGTTTATTATTCTTTCCCAGATCTTAAAAGTATGTGAAAGTAATTTAATAGCCCTATAATTTTCGCATAATCTAACATCACCCTTATTCTTGTAGAACGGTACTAAGAAACTCGTTCTCCAATAGGTAGGTATGCCGTAGACTAATATTTTATTAAATAGTATTGTTAGGAAGTTAATGCCTACATCGCCTAGCCTTTTCCATAGTTCTGCTGGGATGTTATCAGGACCAGTAGCTTTGTTATTAGCCATCAGAGTTATCGCTTCTTTTACTTCCTTGGGGGTAATGTTTTGTATGGGTCCTTCTACTGCAGCTGATTCTACTATTTCTGCGCATGGAAAAGTCTCGTTTAATAGGTGAGAGTAGTACTCTTTCCACCTTTCTCTTATATCTTCATTTGATGTGAGTAATATGTCCTGTTTATTTTTTATGTATTTATTGTTTTTAATGTCTTTGCTGTTATTGTATCTCTGTTTTGCTACCCTAAAAAGCTCCCTGTCATCTTTAGCTAGTAGCAAATCATTATAGAAATTTTCGCTACTTCTTGCTTTAGCCTGGGCCACTGCTCGTCTTGCATCCTTCTTTGCAGTCCGGTATAGTCTACGATCTTCTTCTTCACCACTTTGTTGCCATGTCTTGAAATTTGACTTTTTTTTGTGTATTTTGTCTTTTACCTCAGTTTGCCACCAAGATGGTTCTTTATTAGATTTTAACGGGCCTTTAGATACACCAAGTATCTCTGACGCTTTCTGTAAACAGTGAATTTGAAAATCCGACCATAGTGTGTTTGGCGTTTGGTCTTGGAGCTGTTCAACTTTAGAGAGGTATTCACTGAGCTGTTTACACAGTTCTTCACCTTCCTGTTGCTGTAATTTGTACCATTTTATGCGTGGTTCCTTGTCGCGAAGTATTTTTGTGGGTTTAGGGATCGCACAGTCCGCAACAAGCAGTCGATGCTGTGTTGTTAAAGGCTCGCCAGGGATCACCTTACAGTCCTTGAAAGACTTGAGTCGGGCACGGTCCGCCAATATGTAGTCAATTTGTGTTTTGTTGTTTCCACTCTTAAATGTTATTAGGTGTTCCGGTGATTTAGTGAAGAAGGTATTCATGATAGCGAGGTCATATGTTGATGCAAATTGCATTATATCTTCACCTTGAGCATTTTTTTGTTCCATATCCCAAACCACCATGAATCCTTCGATACTCTTCGGCGCTCGCACCAACATGCCCGTTAAAATCTCCCACAACATACTTAGTTTCATCGATCGGTATAGCTTGCATTAGATTATTTAAGTCATCCCAAAAAGTTTGCTTTTCAGTCATGGTGCACCCCGTTTGCGGGGCGTAAACAGAGACCACATTCATTGGCGGTTGTTGATCCATAGCAAATTTAATATAAATTATGCGGTCACTTATCCGCTTAGTTTCAATAATACGATCTTGCAAATCATTGTCTACTGCAATACCCACCCCGTTATGTTTATTAGTTATGCCGTGGTAAAGTAATTTGTAACCGTAACCAATGTTACGCGCCTTGGACCCCTTCCATTTTGTCTCCTGAATGCAGCATATATTGACTCGTCTTCTGTTCAAAACTTCGGCAAGTTCTGTACCTCGTCCAGTCATTGAGCCTACATTCCAGCTCGCTATTCTTAGCTTTGGTACATTCGGGTGGGTCACAATGGAGTTGTTGTCGTCGCTTCGGGGGAACGCCCTAGTATTTGTTGCATTCGAGGCAGCCGTATTCGCACTTCCGTCGCTTACAGGGGACGCCCTAGTAGTTATATTCATTTCTTTATTTATGTAATTCATGGTTAGGAGTAGAAGAATGGCTTTAGTTTTTTTACGGCCGGTTGCCACCTGACGCCAAGGGTGTAACCCACTACGGGGCTCGGGCGCCGCCGTTGGCCCGCTAGGGGCTCATCCGCCGCCATCCCTACTGAGCACTCCACCCTGAGAACCCAGCACACACGCAGCCTCTACTCCAAATATGTCGAAGCAGCCTCCATGCGGGGTTTGAT
This sequence comes from Maniola hyperantus, assembly GCF_902806685.2. Classification (NCBI taxonomy): domain Eukaryota; kingdom Metazoa; phylum Arthropoda; class Insecta; order Lepidoptera; family Nymphalidae; genus Maniola; species Maniola hyperantus. Next base: position 5,602,349 of record NC_048544.1, on the reverse strand, counting down.
AACGGAGTATCCATCTCCGGCCTTGTGGTCCGCGGGAGGTATTTTATTTCCCTCCTACCCTATGGAGGTTACCCTCCATCGAGCATCCCCCTATCCGCCACCTGGGGACGCGTCCTCTAGGGAATCAGGCTACCCCGAGGATATAATCGTAATCCCTTAATTAAACGTTGAACGTAAATACGAAATTTTATTGAAATTGGTTTCATATCAATCGAATAGGTAAAACTGGTTTTTCTCCTAATGGTCGTGTAAAAATGTGTATTTTAGGGAGACGTCGCAATTTTTTTGTATCGAGCTACATTGTGCTAATCGTGTTTTGGCTCTCGTAATTCACTAAAGAATATCTTTAATTTTTATAATATTAAAAAATAAACAAACAACTTTTAACATCCGAAATGTGTCTCAACACCCCTTTTGGGACGCATGTCACCTTAATCATTCAGAATGTTTTCCAAAGGTGACTTTTCCTGTAGAATTTTAAACAAAAATGAAATGTCATAGGCTTATCCACTTAGTCTTGCGAGCCCTCAAATATGCAGAAGGCTTCACGCAGCGGGTAGATAGTAGAACGACACGTCGTGTCACTGTACACGCTTTACTATGGAGGTGACACCATCTATGGCCTGACTGCGTGTATCTACGACTAGGTACCTATACTATAAAACGATAAGTCTATACTAATCTGTATCTATATCTGTATATATAAAATTCAAAGTCCTGACTGACTGACTGACTGACTTATATATCAACGCACAACCTACCGCTGCCGCTGGTCCTAGAGACATGAAATTTGGAGAGTATGTTCTTTGTAAAGACCAGGTATCCACTAAAAAACCGGCCAAGTGCGAGTCAGACTCGCGCAACGAGGGTTCCGTACTACAGTCGTATTTTTTCGACATTTTGCACGATAATTCAAAAACTATGACGCATTAAAATAAATAAACATCTGTTTTAGAATGCACAGGTGAAGACCTTTCATAATATAATACCCCACTTGATATACTTGGATACTTCGAAAATTGAAAATACTAATTATTAGTTCATGACCACAATTTAATATTTTTTGTGTGATGTAACCACAAATTTACGGTTTTCAGATTTTTCCCCGAATGTCTGCTATGAGACCTACCTACCGCCAAATTTCATGATTCTAGATCAACGGGAAGTACCCTGTAGGTTTCTTGACAAACCGACAGACAGACAACAAATAGTGATCCTTTAAGGGTTCCGTTTTTCCTTTTGAGGTACGGAACCGTAAAAAGGTGTTTTCGAAATCCCACCCCTATAAGTGTGTTAAAAATGGGGTTTGAAATTTATGTAGTCATCTTGGACGAAGTCGCGAGCAGAAGCTAGTTTTGAATCAAAGGTGTTGACTTTGATTTTGGTTTGTTATTGTTGCTAAGCTTTTTCACGGAAATCAGATTTTACGATGCAATCAGAAGTAATCGTCTGCCTATACACAAATGATTAGGTTTCTACCTAATGCTAATGCCATATCAAATATAAGAGACGCAATTCGTGTTAACAATCGTTCAAAACTCACAAGTGGTTCAATTATCTCACATAATGTGTAGTTAAAAGTTATCCAAAACTCGATCCCGAACTCCTCTAATATCGTCAAAGTCAAATTCTATATTTACCGCTTCGAGTGATAGTTGAGCAAATTCGCGAATGGCTCGTACGTTAAATGAGAGTGCGCGGCAAATAAAATTCCTTGAACTAAATAATACAGAAACAAAAGGCCTGACTCACTGACTAGTACTAGACTACACATGAACGTCCATCCCAAACCTTGGACCTAGAAATCTGGAATTTTGTAGAATGTAGACAAGGGATAAGGCTAGTTTATTCGAAATTTCCAAGGGTCGCTCCATTAAGAATCTAACGGCGGTCGTTTAATATATCCTGGGTTGGAACAAAGGATTCAAATATATAGATAGTAGGTATGCTATACTTTGCAGGTGCCATATACTGACCAGTTTACCCGGAACAGAAGATTTTTACTCCGCAAATAATTTGGCGGTCTGTTATAAATCTATCACTAGCTCCCAAAGCGCAATAATTAATGTGCTTTTTGAGGTTGTGATTGAGTCTTAGCCTCTCATAAACACCTTTAAAGTGGACCTTATCAAATAAAAGATTTTGATTTCGTCTTTGAATATGCCCTTGTATACAAGTTGTAAGTTGTAACTTAGTCCATAAATTACACCTTCTTCTTGTAAATAGGTTGTAGAAACCGACACACATACAAAGCGGTTCTTATCGCGCCTACCACTTACGCTAGTTTTAATTAGCTAACACTCGCATTTTGCCAGTCGAAAATTAATCAAATCATTTATGGAGGGTTAAGACAGTAAATGGATGGCTTTACGCAAAAGGAAGAAATTTCATATTTTCAAGTAGGTACGCCATGCTTCCCATAGGTACTTGTGGAAACTTTATTCCACCCTACCAAATAATAGTGACTCGTTAATAAACCCCTTGGAATGGTATGGTTACCATTACTATTGGTTATGGACTTCTGTTTTATTTTTTAATATTATGAATGAATGAATATTTGAATGAATGAATGAATATGTTACTTTGTGTTAGTGTATTTAAATAAAGTTATAATGGATTAGGAAGGATTTTGAATTAAACTCAGAGAATAAATTTATCAATAATGGGGCTGGTTATCATTTTTTAAATCCCTTTCTATTCTATTATTTGATCCTTTAATTAAACGTCAAGAACAATGCAAAATTCATTGCGCCTTTACAAAAGACAAAGGATCTGCCTGAATGCAGATTGGCAGTCTTCATCCAGTTTTCCGAATATAATATTATGGAGAACTCGCTTGCAAGCAGTTCTCTCACGATATGTTCCTTTACGGATAAAGTAAGTGATATATATACCCTATCCGCGGAAAGAAGTTCACAGATCTTTTCGAATCGAATTTCAAATGTCTTGTGATTGGTTGGTAGTTCAAAATGGTTAACCCCACTGTGATTTTTGTCTCTATAATTTGTATGAGATTACGTAACAGAGAAAGCGCTATACTAACTTCTTTTTGCGGATAGGATATTATAATTGTGAGCATCAGTAAAAATTAATGTAAGAAATTAAATTACTTGGCCCATGTTGCATAATACTTACAATTTAAGCGCGTAGTTAAAAGCATGTCGGATGTGAAGGGAGGCAATCTGAGAACGACACCTGTCTCCGAATCGAGAACAATAAATAGTATAGAACATTCTTTACAACAATACATCTCATTATCTGCATTGTATTTTATATCCTTGTGTACCTAGTTAGGAATGATTTATGCTAGACCGTGCCGGGCCCGCGCCCAAAACACGAAAACAAGCGCTTTCTTGGTCGCGATCTTTAAAACAAGAGTGAATAGGCATCTTCTAGGTAAACGCGTCACATCTTAGGCTACATCATCACTTTCCATCAGGTGTGAGTGAGGTCAAGCGTATACCTAAAATGAATAAATAAAAAAAAGAATAGTCGCGGTATAAAAACGCAACGGGAATAGTGCAAGACGTACTATCAGTATTACCGTCAATGGGACTTGGGAAAGCTCAACGGGAATAGTGAGACGGAAATAGTAAAAAGTCGTCACTGCAGTTATTAAGTATTGAATTATGTAGGCGTGCAAAAAGGTTGATTGATTGATTGATTGAGGGTCGACTCCAATGACTAAGTAAGTAGATAATATATGATTTTTCAAAATCTTGACCGGAGGTTTCAAGGACTTAGACTAAAAACCTTAAGTAAAAATAAATCTTCAAATTAACACCGGCACCCCCCTCGTTTGACTTAGAGCCCCGTCTTAGGTCTTAAGTAAGAAAAAGCTCTACAGTTGGCAGAGTTTGTTACGAGTAGAAAATCAATATGGCGGCTCATCATCATCATCATGATCAACCCATCGCCGGCTCACTACAGAGCATGGGTCTCCTCTCAGAATGAAAAGGGTTTTTGGCCATAGTCTACTACGCTGGCCAAGTGCGGATTGGCAGACTTCACACACCTTTGAGAACATTATGGAGAACTCTCAGGCATGCAGGTTTCCTCACGATGTTTTCCTTCACCGTTAAAGCAAGTGATATTTTAATTACTTAAAAACGCACATAACTCTGAAAAGTTATAGGTCCGTGCCTGGCATCGAACCCGATTGGAAGGCGAACTTCCTAACCACTATGCTACCACAGCTAGCAGTAATAATCAAAAATCTTTGTACGCATCATCCAAATATTTCCTGTTAGAAACCACCTACGAAGCAACTATACAAGTGCAGTACTTAATAACAACTTAGCGCCCCCTACTCTCGTCTGTCAAACATATGACAAGCGCAGATTCCGCTTTGTACTTGTCAAAAATATAGCAAACAAAAGATACGGCGCACGAATAAATGAAGTGAGCTGATGTGTTTCGTAGCGGTAGTGGTGTGCTGTGGTATCGATAGATTAGCAGAACTAGATGATATAGCCCTGATAAAGTGAACATAGAATATAGAACATGGACATAAAAAAAATTGTAGTGAGTCAAGAAGGCATCCCGGGAAAACGCCAAGAGCAAGTACCAAATGGGCGCCCTCCCGTGATTCAGCCCATATAATCGAGAGGTTGGTAGGCCAATGGAAGGTGGAGGGTTGTCCCAGGTTCTGATAAAGTAGGTTTATGATTAATTTTTTGGTTACTGGATGATGCCCACGACTTCATCTGCGTGGAAATAGGTTTATAAAAATATCGTGACAAAATTTTAATTTTACGAGATAAAAAGGAACCTGTCTCCGGGATTCAAGCTATCTCTGTACCAAATTTCGTCGAAATCAGTTGCGGGTGGGGCGTGAAAAGGAGGCAGACAGATAAATGGACCGATATTCTTACGCATTTATAATTTGGATTAGGGCTTATTAGTAAATATGGAAATATTTACATACGCACAATCAAACAATATGGATCTTGTTTACATTTTACAGAATACATTGTTGTATGTAGCTCAAATATCATTTAGATAATTCTTTTTATGTTTATTTTGTAAGATTTACAATAAAATTAGTGCATCGATAATAATTCTACATCAATGTCCCATCACTAAAAACAATACGCAGAGCTATATCATATAAGTGACGTATCGCACACTGACACCCAGGCATTCGCGGGAAGTATGCAAAGAAGTTGCTTCTACGCCCGCCAAATAATCTTGAGACTTGATACGTCACCCGTCGCCCGGGGCAAAGAGATATGACGACTGTTTGGGTATTTGTGCTCTTTTAATCAAACCGCATGTCATATAGAACTCGATGCAAGGTTGCATGTCGAATGATTTTAACTAAATAACAATTTTTTACTATGCCTAAATTGACATTAGCTGAAAAAATGCAAATTCAAATAACTTGCTTTTCGATATATACATAACTAGATGATGCCCGTGACTTCGTCCGCGTAGATTTAGGTCTTTATAAATCCCGTGGGAACTCTTCGATTTTCCGGAATAAAAAGTAGCCTATGTCCTTTCTCGGGATGCAAGTTATCGCTGGACCAAATTAAGTCAAAATCGGTTGAACGGATGGGCCGTGAAAGGCTAGCAGACAGACAGAGAGACAGACAGACAGACACACTTTCGATTTTACAATATTAGTATGGATGTATCGCTTTTGTGGCTTTTTCTAAAACTTTTTAAAATAATACTTAGGAGTTGATGTAGCGCTATTCTATGTCTAAAGAAGTCCATAATAAAGAACACTAACCGCACGAGGCGAGGCGGTTATAGGTCGGTGGCGGATGGCTCTAATGAGCTATGACCTTTACCTGTTTGCTCGATAGTCTTTTAAATATTTTTTTTTTCAAATAAATTCAGACAGACACAGTAATTTTACTACAATTTATCTTTAAAATTCGTCCTTTAAAAGGAAAAAAGTTGTTTGCCATTTTTCTTCATTGAATACAACTCCATCATCGCATACTATATTTACCTCCTGGTACTATTAAAGAATTGATAAACCAGCAAATAAAGTACTGAACATGTAGGTACTATTCATCGCCGACCTGGGTGACCTGCTTCCTGTTTGGATTCTAGAATAAGCTCGACGGGGAGTTGGACCAGTTGTCTCCCGCACGATGGACAGTTACGCCCAAAACAAACCCAGGAATGAAAAAGATGTATTATTTGTAACGGAAAACTTTGTCAAATATCAAGATGCATTTCTCCAACTATATATCGACAGTAGCTCCAACAATAATAGTTCCATATCCCATTTGAATATTAGAACATCCATCCAGTGAAGATTTCTCTCTACAGGGTGCTTCCCCCTTTCTCCCTTACACACACAGCGATGGTTATTAGCGTACGTATGAGTTGGAAGATGTGAACTAGTTAGACTATTTGGAAAAGGATTGAAGTTTTTTTATCTTCATAAATATTCTTGAACTGAATTAATTAGAGAATCAAATTAGCAATTTTAATAAGAGTACGATTTTATTATTCTTTTCAACAGCTAATGGAAAGTAGAGACTATAGATAATGACTAGGTGACACGCCCTAGCTTCGCTCGGGTAGAAATGTGTCTATAGACAGTTCTATATTCTTTTGCGCACTGAGTGGCTTGACGAAGGCTTCTTCAAGGAGGTGTTCATTTTCAATGAAGCGGAGCCAGAGCGGAGAATGTCACGTCATCCAGCAGTAACCTGATTGGTCTATTGAATATAATAGTTATGACCTGATAATTTTTCACGTTATCTATCAATAAAAAGATTGGGTCTGCTGAACTCAATATCTCTGTTTTTCTCTCCACCTAATTTAATACTACAAAACAACACTTTATAATCACCTATAATATTTTTTTGTTCTATTGTACGGATACGGTCCGGTGCAATGCGGTGCGGTGTGGTGTGCTGCACTGCGGTGCGGTGCGGTGCGGTACGGTGCGGTGCGGTGTGGTGTACTGCGGTGGGATGCGGTGCGGTGCGGTGCTGTGCGGTGCGGTGTGGTGCGGTACGGTGCGGTACGGTACGGTGCGGTACGGTACGGTGCAGTGCACTGCGGTGTGTTGCGGTGCACTGTGGTGTGTTGCGGTGCGGTGCGGTGCGCTGCGTACCTAAAATGCGAAGTGCACCTGGCCACAGTTTAGTAACATAATCAAACAGAAAATAGAAAAAACCTGCTTTCTAATCTGATATGTCTAGGGTAGAGAAAACGGGGCAATAAAACAAACCATTTATCCAAAAAACAGGGGAACTAAAAAAAGGTATTGAAATCGAAAATCCGATGGCATCTTTCATCACAAAAACACATACGAATGAATACAAATGCTCTTAAATATGGCGACATCAGGCCGTATTGGCTGAAATATGTTTACAATAACGCGAATATATACGAGCCACTTATGATATGAAAGGGGGGATGATAAATTCGACGGACTTAAGGGGTTTAATATAATTGAACGGAAAATATGCTGAATTGTCTATGAGATATATGAACGTTGTGTTTATTGATAAGGTCGTTAGGCTCGTCTATACTTCTATACTAATGTAATATATGCGATATCGTGTTTGTTTGTTTGTCCTTCCTTCACGCCTCAACTAAGCAACCAATCGACTTGATTTTTGACATAGAAATAGTTTATTCTGGATAATTAAAGAGTTCCCACAGGATTTTTGATATCCTTAATCCACGCGGACGAAATCTACGTCATAATAGCTACCTATCTGCATGCCAAATTTCAGCCCGATCCGTCCAGTAGTTTGAGCTGTGCGTTCATAAATCAATCAGCCAGTCAGCCAGTCCTTTTAATTTTATATATTTAGATTTCTTAATTGGTGGCTTGTATTGTATTTGAATATCGAAATAAATATTTTTCGGTATATAATAAACAAATATAAGTCGGTAGTTTTCAATATTTCGGTTCTCTATTATTATTTGAGTTAAGTAGTTTTTATAAAAATTTTCAAGATTTACCAAGTCGTTGCAAGCAGGAAAATAATATATGAAAAACCACTGATGTAGGAGGAATTATCTCTGTGTGAAAAACAACAAAATGACCTCGAAATAGGCTAGTTGACACTTTTTTTAAGTAGGTCTTAAATGGTTGATATTTGTCCTATTAGATCAAAAAAATTAACACTATATTTTTTTGCGCCCTAAAAACCGTAAAACTTTAATTTAAAAATATATTTTTCTTAGACAGGTGAAAACACTGTCGGCCATGTTTGGCCGATAGATTATCTGTGCTCTGACGTCATGCATTTGTAAACAACAGCATGACTTCCCAAAGTTTAATAAACATGACTTCTATACTAGTTTACATAGGGATGACATTTCTTTGTTTACATATTTAATGACGTCACATTATGGCTGACAGCGTTTTCTGCGTTTCAAATAAAAATAAAAACTGTATTTTTTTAAATTGGATTTATATATCCATCCTGCGTTTTTAATAATTGTTATTGATATATTTCGTTGTCTTACGCAAAATACTATAATAAATAATCATTTATTGGACGAAATTAGATATGAGTCAAGTAGCCTATTGCTCTACACTTAGATTTTAAATGTCATTTACTCACATTTCTCTTAAAAGTGTAGGGTTTATTGAAAGAGTTTCAGAAGTTGGCAGTAACGCTTCCCCACAAAGGCTTCGCTCGGTATCAAACGTCGGACGTGACAAATGGAACGACTGAGCCATCGGGGCTGCAATATCCTCTTCCTGTTCAGCTAAGGTGCATAGAGTTAACAACAATTAGAGCTGGTATATATTTTTAATTAACAAGCGCTTGCATCACCAACTTTGACAGAGATGCGGTAATTACAGTCATTTCTGATTGATCTCTTCCTCTATCGGCTTTAAATCTATACAGCTTTAGCAAGAATACTGTTAATTTAGCAAATATGGATAAAAACAATTATTTGAAATTGCATTTATTTTGCAACTAGCTTATGCTCGCGACTTCGTCCGCGTGGACTACACAAATTTCGAACCCCTGTTTCACCCCTTAGGGATTGAATTTTCTAAAATCCTTTCTTAGCGGATGCCTACGTCATAATAACTATCTGCATGCCAAATTTCATAGCTATCTGCATGCCAAATTTCAGCCCGATCCGTCCAATAGTTTGAGCTGTGCATTGATAGATCAGTCAGTCAGTCAGTCACCTTTTCGTTTCATATATAAAGATTATCACTAATTTGCCTCAAATTGCGATATACAAGGCAAATTATGTAGAACACAATCATGTAGGTATCTAAGTTGCTATTTCTGTTTTCCTATCCATTCAGAACTATCTAGGACATAATAATATTGTATTGATGTTATCCAAATAAATTAGTCTAGGTGCTATAAAGTCCCAATTATTTTTATTTTTGTAATTTTACAATGGTACTTATTGTTTCTTATATGGAGGCAAAACATTAGTACATAGATAATTGAAATTAAGGTTTCGAATACAGTATTGCCGTGTCTATAAAGTTACCAAGCCAACGGAAGCACATTTCAACGCGGCGGGTGCGAACTCTCTTCGAAAAATATATTTTATATCCAACATTTTATATTGACAACGCATCCGCGGAGTTTATGAACCCCCTTTATTACTTTTTATGGCGTTTGTCATATTTCCCGTAGCTCAAGAATGGGGTTAGAATTCAAATTCGCCGATTTATATTATAATCGATGGCGTCAATGGGATTACTCCGCGAGGTTTCACTTCGCTAAGTGTCATGGGAAATTCGGAATGAAATTGAAATTTTAAATGTTTGGAATACATTAATTTTGATACTTGACATTTTTTTTCATGATTTTTTATAATATTCTTAGATTTATTTCTGACTATAAAGCCGAAGGCCGCGACTTCATCTGCATGTAAAAATCTCGCAGGAACTCTTTGATTTTCCCGGATAAAAGTTAGCCCATATCACTATCTAAGTCTTTAACTAAGTATACTTATTCATGGAAAAAATCTCGTCGATCTATTGCGGCGTGATCGAAGGACAAATTTTCGCATTTAAAATATGGGTAGTGAGATAGAGATTGATTGATACGGAGATGAATAAAAGTTTGTTATATTCATATTTAAGATAGATTCATCATTTGACAAAGACATCAGAAAGGACTGCGTCATGGTTACGGAGACTTAAAACATTACCTACTACCTACATAGCTATTTAAGTGAAACGATTTCAAGATTATAGTCAATCATTTAATGCGGTTACCTGAAAAGTTTTCCGAGAGTTTAGGAAATTGCTGATATTATACTTTTCAACGTGACTGGACTAGTAGTAAAGCTCAAACTTGCTGTTACAGAAACATTAATTCGGTACTTTTGAAGTCCACGCAATAAACTTTAAATTCCTAAATGAAGTGTCATCACAAAAAAAATATGAACACATTCATAAAGAAGTCAATTGCTCCATTCTCGATGTACGTTTCTCGGTACAAGTTTCGAGATCTTATCAAAATCCAAAAATATTTCAACGCTAACTCATAACAGTGTTAAGAAAAAAATATGGTTCATGTGAATCCATAAAGGTAATTTAAACAATTGAAAAAAAGCATTCGTTTTTATGCACGTCACAAATGAGTTAAGGCCCGGCGACAACATTTTTCATGGTAACGAAAAATTTTCTGTGTAAACATCGTCACTTTTGATTGGTACATAAACTCCTCATTTGTTTCAAACCATGGCACTAGGGTTTGACAGGAGAGTATAATATAATATTATGCTTTTGTTAAGTAATACAATTTAGAAAAATATAGAAGAAACTTACTCGCAACTTCGTTCAGGTTTTTACTCACGTGAAGATTAATTCCAATTGCAAAATCGTCTCCTTGGCACGGCCGTAGGGGGGAGGGGTTTTGGACGTTCATACCGCTCCCAAATTCTGACTAAAATATTTATTAAGACGTAGGTATATGAAGTTCAAAATTTCGGTTAAAAAATTTGATCCTGATAAACCTCTCCTCAAAATCAATTCCTGGCTACGGCCTTGTTCCTTGTAATTTTTCTATGATATCATAGCATAGCTGGCAGCATAGCTTTATCTTTACAAAATTACATAAAGACATAATTTAAACGTTACCTTAAGCAATTGTAGGACATAAACCGCATTACAGATCAAGATTGTACATATGAGAAAACACGTAATAGCTGTTTGTTTGAGTGCTTATGGACATCGGTGACCGGACGATATGGCCCATTCTGTATTATTATCAGACTTCCAAAACTGCGATTTTTAAGTGTGGTAATATAACGTTACCATAATAATTATTTTAGTACCCAATATTTTTTGAATGACCATTAATAAAAAGTTTTTCAGACTTAGTAGATCAACTCCATAACCTTTTATATATTTATAACTATTTTAATAAGAAAAATACAGAAATTTTATTTCATTTTGTCATAAAACTAAAACTGTGTAAGTAGTACATAAATTAAGGCACTATACAATAAACGTACGAAAACCGTTAAAATTACGTTATAAAGATTAAAACACTAAAATGCAATAAAATAAAAAATAAAAACTTAACCTGATTTCTTTACTTCAGATTTGACTAGCTGATCTGGGAATACCTATGATGTAAAACAAAAATCCTGAATTAAAAACAGCATACCTAACCAAAAGATTTCAATATCGAGCCGAGATAAAAAAATCCATTTCCCATCCCAGGCTGATGAGGGTTGTTTAAAACAACAAAATGTCAAAAACCACATCTCCATGGCTGCCATCATCATGAGGCATCCAGACTTATACAATGGATTGATTGTTATTTATATCTGGCGGGAATGGACTATGAGTCATATTTAATTGTTAACTATTTGAATCAACATATTTTGTGTCATGTTTAACATCTAGCTGATTTAATTGTTACGTTAATGATTTGTGACGTCACAGGAAGTATCATTTAGTTCAATCACTTTGCAATTTGTAAAATACTGGAAGTTAAATAATACCAACCTTTAAAATATGTCAGTTTTGCTGTCCTGTCAAATTAGTATAAAAAGCGTAGGTTTAATAAAAATGGCGGTCAATTGTGAGAATTAAGTCGAAGGCGCAAGCTATGCTTAAAAATACAGTGAAGTGAAATTGGAAACTGACTATTATTGAAGACCATCCCTATACTTCTGCAACATTTCAGAAGTGGGATACTAAGAAGAGAAGAGAGCAGAACATTGAAGAATGTCAAAGATTTTTTTTTTCTCTTCTGAAAACACCACGCCTCTGCTTAGAAAATTACGCCGCGGGCCTATATCGACGCAAACTCATCTTCAAGATGCGACCAGAGGACTTTTCTGTGTATTATAACATCAGAGGACTTGAAGTTGAAATATCTACGTGCAAAATTGCGGTCTACAATACCAATACCAGACGCCCTACTTACTTTATTGAGAGTACCTACTTATCGTCATCGGAAAATTGTGAAAGAATCTACTACTTCAGCGCGGGCTTCAAGATGTAGAAAAGGGGATTAAAGTTCAACTACGTCTTTGCCACGCGTGAACAAGAAGCGCTGCTGTAATCTACTGACGATGACGGATCAATCACGAGCCACGGGGTTGCTGATGTCAACAAATCCGGCATCGGGTGATCGGGGCGCAACGAGCCACGCCGCGCCGCGCCGCCGTGCCGGCCGCTACGAGCCACGCCGCGCCGTGCGGGACGCAAGGGCAGCGACTCCTGTGTCGCCATAGCAACAAGTCGAGCATACCTACACTCGGTGAGTCGTATTACATCTAACCAACAAATTTTCTAAGCATAATATGCAAATTACTCTCGTAATATTACATTAGTGCAGATAGAATCTTTGCCTACCTACATTGATCCCGGAAGTTATTTTTTGTAAAATGAGTTAAAAATACCATAAGTATCTAAAGATTTCATCATGAGGAGAGGCTTTAGGTGCACTCACATAATATAATCACTTTATGTAATAATTTGTGTAAAATAATGTGCATGTGTGTGTAATTACAAAAAAATAGGTGTATACTTTTTGTGATCTCTCCGATGTAGGTCTGATTATCATTATCACTAGGCAGCCGATAAAATTAAATAACCTTTGTACACGTTACTAAGTACTCCAGTCACCGCAAATCCTGAGGAATAAATCGAATCACAAAATCTGACCACCGCATAGGTCCATGAGTCCCATGACTACCGCCTCATAGGGTGGCTCAGTGTGCTGATTAATACAATATTTAATGTTCTTATTCGTAACTAAAATAACTTATGCTATTCCATCTCTGGAGAGTTTATCTGCATTGAAGTATGTATGCTACTTTATAAACGTAGGTGATGTAGTAAGTAGATTCTGTTCCGGTTTCAAAACTAAAGGCTCATACATATAAATATTAATCTTGGTTTCCAAGTTGTTGGTCTGATTTGTTCGGATCGGCCGCAATCAGTTCACCACGAGACTTTAAATACGAGGACATTTGAATTATTTAATCCTTACCCAACTTTAGTGACTGTGTGACCTATTCATGCTTACCTACTGGTAAATTAAAACTACCTGACTATTCATAAGCACTTTTAAAAAGTTTACATGAATAAAAAAAAACATTCTATTCTATTCTATTCTAATGACTTTCCAATATAATGTCTGTGTGACTTATCCAAGTTAAAAACTGTGTGAGAAACCCAATAAAACTAAGAAAACTACAATACGTCTAGCCAACTAATCTTAATGTAACAAAATTTATAAAATTAATTAAACACCTTGAAGACCAGAAAATAGAGCCTGATTAATGTTGGAAATTTAATTTTTGCTAGGAACTGTGTGTACTGAATTCTTTTTAGATAAGTAGTCATAGATACACTATTTCAAAGTCAAAACATTTATTCAAATTGGGTAACATTGTACACTTTTTGATCGTTAATTGTTGAATTTGTAAAACAATAATGTAATGGTGATCATTAATTACTTAAACTTGAAACTAAAGCTACGACGGTTCTAAACGCGCCCAGACCTGAGAATAGCCGACAAAAACTCAGCAACTATTTTTTTTTAATTTATATTTTGTTTATTTGACTAACCAACAACAATGACGACTCGAATTTATTGTTCCTACGTTAAAAATCAATCTTACGAAAAATTTTAAGAAAAATTCTCTACATAAATTACAAACGTAAACTTAAAAAAAAAGAGCAATCTATATAGTGTGTAATAATTACCTACGGATCACTACTACCGGTTTCACTAACAGCAATACCACGATGTTACAAGTTGAGCTGCACATTTTTCTTACCTACCCACTATCTCAAATATTATGTAGGTTACCAGGTTTTGTGGCATTGAATTTAACAAAAATAATGCCCTGTACAGTGTACATTCTATAACTTTAATAAAAAATAAATAAGTTAAAACAAAATTCATACACAATAAAACTAGGTATTTATATAAAAGAGACTATCGTAACTAAAAGATAGATAGCGTACAGGTTAACCATTGGCTAGTACAGATGAAATTCAGTAGGTAATAGGATTATGCTTACAAGTTAATAAGTAATAGTAAGATAGGTTTACGAATTGCAGGAAGACAATAATGTTACAATGACAGCAGTGGGTCAGTTGCGGATAAACTGTATCAAATATTATTACAATCTCAATTATTGTGATAGGCCGATTTTTAGGTATTCTTGTTGCAACAATGCATGATAGCTGATGAGTGATGGTGAGCATCAACCAATTATAGGTGATTACGATCGTGAACTATTATTTTTCGAGCACGGTCGTCATGACTTCGAAGCTCAACTCTACTTTAATTTAATTATACTACAGTCATTATATTAAGTAATACAGTAAATCTAGTAAGTATGATTAAAATACAGAAATCACGATTAAATTGAAATATTGGTCCATAAGTTCAAAATCCTAATTAATTAGTAATAAACTTTTATTATGAATAACTCATTAATTAAATAATAGTGTTATATAAAATTAGAAACTCCTTTAGTTTGATTTTATTATTTAATATGCAACTGAGACATGCCAGTAACATTACTCCTGTAAATTTATAAATTCAAAAAAATCCCGATAAGTGACGAATGACATTCTTGCATTGTCAGAATTACTCCCCTACATGCTTTAGTCTGTATCAGTCCTGTTTCTTGTATCAATAATATTATGATTCTTGTTTGTAAGATGATTCTTATACTTTCTATCCTGACTGTTTTATTCTGTACCCGTGTTCTGTTCCTTATTCCTCATGGAAACTCATCATTGGACTAAAAATGCATTTGAAGTATGATGTCTGTCACATCCCTAGAGCATATCTGTGAGGTCTTCCTAAAGAAGGGACTGTAGTAAATCGTAAAGAAGACTGTTTGACCGACGCAAATGGTCTTGGTGACCTGCGCATCGAGTCTGTGTGACCTACCCAACGGGGCTGTGTGACCTGCGCAAATAGTCTGTGTGATATGTGCAACGTGTGACATACATATGTGTCGCCTACCCAAATGGTGTGTGTGCCTCTGTGTGTACGTGTGTGTGTGTGTGAATCACTCCAACATAGTCTCTGTGTGATCTCTATTCTCTCCAACACAATGACTTGGATATGGAATCTATTTGACCTTCCCATGATAAATTGTTCGAGATGAATTAAAAGTACCTACAGTAAACTCTGCTAAAACAAGACCATAAGAATATAAAATTCAATAATCGTCCCCTGCAGATTTAAAAGGGATAGAAATGAAATCTCGTCTAAGTATGCATACTGTTTTTCTTAAGTTTATAGGTGTCATGCCCATGTAAAGTTCTTCCTAATGCAGAACTCTAGGAACGTCGAACGTCAGTTACTTACCCAATTATTAACTTGATAATAATACAATAACGACCTTGAAAAATAACCCGTGATATGCTACAATGTCAAACCTAGCTTTTCTTGTGCAGTAGATATCTAAACCAATTTTAACTTCTTAAGTGGGCTCAGTTCAGTGCTTTCTTCATACAAACGTAGGAGGGTAATTACTACATTATTTGATATGATATGCTCAAAACTAAGTATTACATCGGTTTGTCTTGCCATTATCTAGGTTTATTGATATATTAAACATTAAAAAAATATTGATTTGAAAGTTACGAGCCTCAAAAGATTCCTATTTTAACACTAAATTTATGACAACTTTGGGCGTAAATAAATAATTAGGGTATGAAAATTCTAAAGCAAATTAACACTAGACATAGTTTATTTATTCATTAGTTGAAATATTCTATTTTGCGAACATACATTTAGTATTTTTGTTTTCTCAAAATACTTTTCCTATACCCTTGATTTCAGTAAAAATCATCGTGCTTCTCACCTTTCTCATACAATGTCAAGTGAAAAGCATACAGGTTAGGTCGAGCGTACTGCGCCACCTTAATAAAATGGTCTCATGAGTCATGACGTCAGCTGTTATAAACTTATCTGGATAGACAAGTACCTACCTACAATTTTGGATTGCAGATACAACGAAATCGTTTACATTTCATCAATTTCAAACACCCACCTACTGGTAATCAAATGTTACCATTATGTATTACCTAAATACTATAGCAAAACATTTAAAGTAATGATTAAAAGAGGAACATTAATAACAATTTTGATTAGAAGTAGTTGATAACTTAATAAATCAACTGAATATTTTATATGGTATATGCTATTAATATGTAGGTACATATTTGTAATAAAATTAAGTATCAATCAAGTGAATACTGTTCGGTATTTCTCTTTTGTCAGGTGACTGATGGTGCGAAAGCGGGGATGTTATCCGAGTGCCGTGAGACACGGCCTTTCCAGGATGGCCGAATGTCAAAAACCACATCTCCATGGCTGCCATCATCATGAGGCATCCAGACTTATACAATGGATTGATTGTTATTTATATCTGGCGGGAATGGACTATGAGTCATATTTAATTGTTAACTATTTGAATCAACATATTTTGTGTCATGTTTAACATCTAGCTGATTTAATTGTTACGTTAATGATTTGTGACGTCACAGGAAGTATCATTTAGTTCAATCACTTTGCAATTTGTAAAATACTGGAAGTTAAATAATACCAACCTTTAAAATATGTCAGTTTTGCTGTCCTGTCAAATTAGTATAAAAAGCGTAGGTTTAATAAAAATGGCGGTCAATTGTGAGAATTAAGTCGAAGGCGCAAGCTATGCTTAAAAATACAGTGAAGTGAAATTGGAAACTGACTATTATTGAAGACCATCCCTATACTTCTGCAACAAAAGGTAACTCGAGACCACTTACGGGATCAAAGGGTATTGGGCACTAACAATGCTGCATGCATGGCTGCATCTTCATCTGTACTGTACCGGTGCTGCATCAGTGCATGATTGAATATGGATGAGACTGAGTAACAAGTTGGATGACTTTTAATGTATTGATTTTGCATCATCATTATCTTAGCTTTATTTAAACTATCTTCTTCCCTCAAAAATAGTTATCTCATGCCATTGGTACCTATATGGTCTGTCAATTGCCACTTCAGCTTCGCAACCCGTGGAGCTATGTCAGCTACTCTGGTTCTCCTAAGGATCTCCTCATTTTTGACTTGATCACGTAGAGAAACTCCAAGCATAGCTCTCTCCATCGCCCGCTGAGTGACTCTTAGCTTTCATGAGACCCATAGTTAGCGACCATCTCTCGGATCCATATGGCATCACTGGCAACACGCACTGTTCAAAGATTTTGGTCTTCAAGCACTGAGGACAAGCAAGAAGACAGTTTCAAGCTTCCTGAACGCTGCCCAACCGAGTTGGATTCGGCGGCTGATCTCTTTCTCAAAATTGGAGCTACCCAACTGGATTGTGTGTCTTAGGTATTCGTCTATAATTTCGAGTGCAGAGCTCCCAACGATTACTGGGATAAACTTGTATCGAAATAATATAAAATAAAATGTCCAGTAGTGGACGTCCTATTGGTTGATAATGAAGTTCTTAAACCCATAAAGTTCTAACATACCTGTACTATTTTCAGAGCAGCAGAAGTTAATGCACACATACCCACAGGCAGTTACGGGTTCTCTTTGAGTACGATCGTAGAGTTTCAGCCTTACTCTTTTGGTCAAAATAAAACTCCTCTATTAAGTTTTTCTCATTATGCTGAATTTGTTACCACGTAGTTTTAATAAGCTATTTCTTGGAAATTACGTCAAAGAGAAAAATATTAGCCCGAACCCTTTCAACATCTAACCTTATAGTCAAAGAACGAAATGAAATATCCGATATTTGCTACACCGATTTTTAATTTAAAACTTTGTTAATCTAAGAGTAAACCACAAAGAGCGGATCAAAACGATGAAAAATTATTGAAAGGGGGTCGAAGCCAAAGGGTGGGAGGGGGATACATCGACTACTGGAAAATTACCGCGATAACTTTGCGGAGACATACCAAGAGGAGTTACCTTATAACCACATCAAAATAAGGTTCAAATTTGTTTGGCAGCGACACTTGCAGTGGTCAATATTCTGTGTAAAATACCACAAAGGGGGTTTCGTAATAATCGTGATTTTTTAATCAAATTTCATCTGTACGAGGGAAGAGGCGGCTATATTTTTTCATTATTTAATTTTCGGTCGCTCGTGGTTTTTTTCTACTCCTTGAAGGGACAGCGTTGTTTGAAGCGTTTTTTGGATGTTTGCACAGAGATTTTCGTCACACCGTTGGGACTTGGGTACGTATACAAGGCAGGTACCTGTTCTAATTTTTATTCTAGATAGAACTTGTATTGTAGATGATCATATTCCAAAGCTTCTGTGCTTATTATCTCTACATACCTACATTAGAATAAGAAACACACACACACACTAAAGTCTAGACCTGCTGAACTCAATACTCAATACCATCACGCGACGACGCGACGTGTCTGCAAAATTTCACGTCATAATTTGGACAGCAAGATTGCAGCATTGCGTTATGAAATCCCGGCTTTGAGTTTACACCCTCCCCGATTCTACATAATTTCCAAGAGGCCGCCAGCTTCCCTCATTAAACCACCCGATTTATTTTTTACTCAACTGTCCATTTTGGTGTATAATATAGTATCCTAGGTACCTACAGAATATCATGCTGAAGATGTTCTCTTTATTCTCTATTAATTCAACATTCCTTGTAAAAAAAATATATAAATAGAAACAGAACTTTAAATAGAAATAAAAGAATATAAATAGAACTTTGTCTGTCATTTGTAACTATTATGTCTGCTTCTACGATCTGCTGCTACGCTTCGGTGTAACACAGCCGCGTGTAACCGTTCATTTCACGGTTAATATACCATCGTTTGTTCACGTCCTCAATTTTGGTTCGGTTATAATTGTTATTGTTAGATAACGACGTCTATAATTAGATTCAATGCTTTTGAGTTGCAATTCAATTTATGCTCTTACTTTCGAAATAAAGAGCTAAATCTATACTGAATTACCTACTTATACTTTCTACTCGTATACTAGTGATACACTTGTTCAATAGTTCTTCATGCCTCAATAAATCACATCAGACGTGGCATTCTGGATAGATATCTACATGTCTCAAAATTCACGCAAGTAGTAATTAGAAAACACAGGTTTTTCATCGCGACATCGTCCGCGTGGATTTAGATTTTTAAAAATCCCGTGGGGACTCTTCGATTTTGTGGGATAAATAGTAGCCTATGTCTTTCCCAGGGATGCAAGCTATATCTGTACCAAATTTTGTCAAAATCGGTTGAACGGATGGGCCGTGAAAGGTTAGCAGACAGACAGACACATTTTCGCATTTATAATATTAGTATGGAAGTATGGATTGTTTTTTTTTATTTACGAAGTATGCAGTGTAGTGATGTAGCACATGAAGTATATACGTAGTAGATAGGTACATTAGTACATAAGTACCCTACCTACTTGTAAAAGTTTAATCGACTAAAAATATTTTGTTTTGATTTGATTCGTATGTAGATTTCTTTACGAAATAGAATATCGGGTAAATGGCCTCCACAGCTTTGCTGGCATAATACGAACTCTTTTGCCGAAATTTTCCATGACCGATTTGCATGCACGACTATCAGTTGCTTCTTTCAACTACTACTGACTGATCTAGCAGTAAACATAGATTTCATCATAAACATAGATTCAATTCCAAGGGGTTAAAATAGGGGTTTGAAATTTGTGTAGTCCACGCGAATGAAGTCGCGGGAATAAGCGTGTTTATTATAAGTGTATTTATTTTTCACTAGAATTGGTCCGTAAATATCAGCTGTACTCTGAAACCTTCCTAGCAGCGTAGTCAGCAATTGAATTATCTCTAATGCACTTCTGGACATATTGCAGACACCCTATTCATGTGGTTTGTCCTTCGATTAGAAGCTCAACAACAGTACTAATTATTATTAATGTCGTAAACATTTGACATGTTTTTTTAGTTTAAACAATAAGTTAAAATGTTAATGTAAACTAGCATAGGACGTGAACTTCAAGGTATTTTGAAAGACTCTCTTTGTTATCACTTAAACTAATATATTTTTAGCATAGGCAATCTTATATTATATCGATGTAGGTATAGTACGCGACAGGTCGGGATCGCAATCGGGGTATGAGGCGGGGGGACGCCCCGCACTCCCGCACGTCACCCGCGCTATTCCGCGCTGGGTTAGCGTGGGGACTGTGCGGGTGTGCGGGTCTTTAACATCCCTATTACAACACTCCAACGAGAGAAATTCATAGTTTACAAGTTCAAATTCCGCTACTTGAACTTTCAGATTCCGACCCAATCCCCTATTGAGCTTTAGGTAGGTATAATATTAAAACATAATACCCCAAAATAGTGCTCCAACCAAAACCGGAAAAAACCGGAAAATTTAAATAAAAATCACCACACTAGGACCGACTTCATTATCCGAGCTTACTTTTTCAATCAACACCATTTAAAGCTATTGAAAAAGCCAATACAATATGCAAATCGACTACCGTGCCTCAATAAGCCCCGTGGGAAGTGTACGGGGCGTGAAAAATCCGAGAAAAAACCCCGGAAAACGGGACAAGTCCGAGCTATTGATAGGTTCCGTCCAGAGCCTCGTTTTTTATCGGACTTATGTAGTTTTTTTTTTGTGCAAAGGAGGGGAATGGTGCTCTACATGATTATTTAAATATAATTGTTATTTTGTGTAATTTAATTAGATCACGTATCTATAGTACGCGACAGGTCGAGATGGAAATTGCGATGGGGACGCCCCGTACACCCGCTCAGCCCCTGCGCTAACCCGGTGCGGGATAGCGCGGGTGACGTGCGGATGTGCGGGGCGTCCCCCCATCTCATACCTCGATTGTCATTTCAAACTGTGGCGAACTATACGTGAATTGTAATGAACGTCTATACCAGTGATGTGGTTATCTCAGTATCATAACTCTATGGTCTATACCTACTTATCCATCTTTCATAGTGATTTCCACTATTAATCAGTAAGGGCGATTGTCTAAAACCTGCATCAATCATTATTACAATCTTAATTGTTCTGATTGGCTGAATTTGTGCGATTCTTGTAGCAACAATGCATTGTAGCCAATAGTGAGCGAGCGTCAACCAATCAGAGGTGATTGCGATCGTGATATTGTAGCTGTCATTCTCCCGCAATCGCGCAGCTGTAGGTACCCTTATTATAAATGCGAAAGTGTGTTTGTCGGTTTGTCCTTTCACGTCGCAACGGTGCAACGGATTGACGTGATTTTTGCATGGGTTTAGATAAAGAACTGGAGAGTGACATAGGCTAATTTTTATCCCGGAAAATCAAAGAGTTCCCAGGGGATTTTTAAAAAACCTAATTCCACGCGGACGAAGTCGCGGGCATCTTGTTTCACATATATCAATTAGTAGGTAGCAAGCGTTCAAAAACTAAATATCTAAGTGAAGCCTCTTTCCCTTTAGAGCATTATACGTGTAAAGTTTAAACCTATATTTATAGACTCTGAAACCATTCAAACGTGTGCCCAAGTGGGACCCTTGCAGTCCTTTTCACACACATACAGTTTGCTATGTCTCTCTCCTTCCCCCATCCCATTGAAGGAAATCGAATGTTCGATGCAACAGGTGTATTGACATTAGGGCTGTGACTTCAATTGATTTTCTTTTAAAATCTTTTTATGGTTTTAAAAATGGTCAGGGAAAGTGATCTGTCAGAACTTATTGCACTATTACTATACGGATATCTTGTCACTTTCATTATTATTTGTATTTCATTTAAGGATTAATCAAGAAGGTAGAACTAAAGCGAACGGATGAGGAATGCGAAGGAAGGACCGTGGATATTGACTATTTCTCGAACCGACCAATAACCAGTAGTGGAGACCGAGGCTGATTAATGGATGGATCGATGAAATCAATTATCTCTATTGGAAATTTTGACTATAAAGTGTGTAAAACCAGTATCCCTTCGAATGATATTAAGATTCTAACGATACACCACACATCTAAATCAGTATGGCATTTAGAAGTTATGGTGGAATACAGACACTAACATACATGAAACCTGAAAACATTACATTCATTTTTCAGGGCAGTCGTTTAAAAAGTCGGGCGGGCAAGACGTGGCAACCCTAAGTCTGGTGATCGTTTTTCAGTAAGCGATAACTTCGGGTGTCCCATGGCGGGATGTCGGCTTATTGTCAGGTGATGGGGAGTTACACGCGTTCAGCAACGCTGCAAGATTAATTATCATTTTTAACCCTTGAATGAAGCTTTTTTATTCAACGGTTTATGCATTTTCGATGAAAATTATTTTTACAGAAGTATTGAAAGTGGCATTATGGAATACTACTTCGTTTTAAAAAGAGGTAACCTCTTCATTTTACTGAAGGGGTTACAAGTTACAACTCTCGGCAATGAGCAATGCATCGCAAAGAAAACTGTATAATATAATAAGGTATGATTATATACTAAGGAATTAGATTTTTTTTATTACTTTTCACTTTTAGATTATCGGTTGTTTTTTTTTATTATTTTTTTTATTCAGATACAAGTAAGCCCTTGACTGCAATCTCACCTGGTGGTAAGTGATGATCCGTCCGTATCCGTCCGTGAGTGTCCGTATGTATTTAAGTATACCTACGTACCAGTGGCGTGCAGCCCATAGAAGCATAAACGCACTGCTTACCCTCATTGTAAGAAATCAATGCTTACTTTTTCATTATAACCTGCCGTAAAACAAGTTCATACCTAAATGCATACCCTGGCTTGAAATCCTGTGCACGCTACTGCTACGTACATACCATACCTACTATAGTACTATACTTAGTAGGAAATCAGAAGCAATATTATTATCCTAGTTATTCATCCAAAAACAGTTTCAACTCAGAATTGCTTATACCTACAATCTACATTCTATATGGGACAGAATAATAAAGACATACCTAACATGATCCACAATATCTTTTTTTCTCGTTAAAATACGTCATTTATTCGATATGTTTTAATAATTCGATGTTTTCATTTGACTAGAATCGAATATTCGGTAGATAACTAGAAACTACTTGATTACTTTATTATATCCTCATACCAAAAATAAAAGAATAAGAAAAGTTTACAAATACCTGACTGGCCATTGATTTTTTAATTTTTGCTTTGGTTTCTTTTTTATAATTGTGAGTTAAAAACAAGGTTCTTGTCAATGTTTTGATATCGCTGAAACCATTTAAGCCATAGCAGGTCCACGCGCGTTCAGTATTCAGTATCGAACAAAAGACTAATTGTTCGTATGGAGATTGTCTGGTTCGGAGCCTGACGGTAGCTAATCTGCCTAAATACAGCCTTGGCACAGTATGTACTTGAGTGTATTCGATGATTATATTTGCGCATGGATTTAACTAAAAATATTGATCGCTCACTATTTAACCGACTTAAAAAAGGAGAAGTTCAGAGTTTCGGCATAGTGTGTGTTTTTAGAGCGCTTTTTCCAATACCTATATTGAGAACGCTAATATATTCATCTGTCTATAAGTTTTTTATTCGTTATTTAAGGAAAATTGCTATAGTAAACCAGTATAGAAAGGTTATTGGTAATCTTATTATAATGCTTGCATGTTTTAGTAGATAATATTCAATAATGATTAGATAGTAGGTGAGTGAAATCAACGGTAGAAAACGGGAACCTTTTAAGTATGTTTAAGTACTACTACGTATGCCAAAAACATACACGCAAGTGTCAACAACAACTGTACAAAGTTTCAAATCAGAAACAAACAGACAAAAACTAACTTTAAGTAGGCTTAAGCAGATTCAGAGGTAATGAGACTGCTTCTGCTAGGCAGGGGAAATTCGTTACAATTCTTCACCAGTGGTATAGATGCACTTGATGATTTAAAAACACGCTACCTCGTCCAACATCAACAGTTAAAGTTCATTTAAATAAAAAAGTTACCTTCTGGACCATCTTCTGGACGTGCTGGCAAAGTCATAGTTGCTATCTCAACCTGTTGCGGACTGTAGGTACTCTGTTAGTCAAAATCAAGTAACCTGTCTGATCCAAGTGGTACAGTGTTAGTGCATGCGAAGTATTCCTTTATCAAGAACTTAGGACGCTGCCTTTGATACAACAACAACAACCTGCGGCGCGATCTTTGCAGCTATTTGATAACAGAGGTTACTCAGAAACATTCGCATTAATCATTTTAGTTTCGCTACTGGCACCGAATCCATGAAATAATTTCTAGCTTTGTTGTAGGTATCTTGCACCGGACATAAAGTAGCATATGTCCTTGTCCAACTATATCTGGTATATTTTATCAAAATCAGTTAAACAGATGGGCCGTGAAAAGCTAGCAGACAGATAGACAGACACTCTTTCGCATATTTTATGATATTGGTATGGACTCTGTACCGGTTGTATTAACTGCCGTAATGGCAGTGCCTTTATTTTATAATAGAATAATATGATATCCGCGTGTATTTCAGTTTTTTAAAATTTCGTGTTAACGCTTTGATTTCCCAAGATAAAAAGCAGCTTAGATTCAGTTTTAATAGTTCAGGTATTGAACTATAACCATACAAAAAATCATGTCAATCCGTTGCGGCGTGATTGAAGGAAAACCAACAAACTAAAATACAATTTTTCACAAACATTTTGGGAAGTGAGAACTTATCGATTTTTCCCCACCGAGTCACATTGTTACTGTGTTACTCTCTGTTACACTAGACTCGATGTGACTCGTTGGGCACCCACCAATTTGTCGCATTTAAGCATGTTATTTCATTATCATCAACTAATCACCGGCTCACTTTATGTCAATATGTCACGTTATATTAAGTACTGTGTAATTTTTAATACTAATTTGTAGCATAGAATACAGTTACAATACCAGGAGTGGTTGTAAAGTTATGCGAACTATCGCTCGATGTCCGCACCGACAAAGAAGTTAGCCACACATCACTTAGCATAATAGTGGGATCAAACGAGTGCAGTGCTATGTACAGTATAGACATGTCTTTGATTAATCCTAGTATGTTCATGAATATCCAATAACATAAACAATACCAAAAACATAAAAACATATTAAAAAACAAATTCACCAACTTTTTTTCGTCGTCATGATTATAGTCTAGATTTTTATAGAGTTTTTTTTGGTTTCACTAGATAAAGTATACCCTATATAATATAGAACAGATAACATGAGATAACGCATGTATTTATCAATTATGTGTACCTACACATAATATTTAGGAGTTGTTACTTGGATCCTGATTCCTGATCTGCTGTTCTCATACTAATATTTTGTCCACGTTTTATTTGCGAGGTCTTTTTAATTAAAAAAATAAAACAGGATCTGCATTTTTAATTCTGATAGGTATTCCAATAATCCGTGAAATCTAGATCACCTACATCCGTAGTATAAAGGCTGAATTTTTTTCTCCGCAATTACAGTACAGGAGGTAAGAATTAGCAATTGGCTACCATGACCGTATAGTTTTGCCGTCGTTTTATAAATTTAAATGCGCACATATTTAATTATTGCGGACATTTCTCACACATCCTAACTCTACATTTTGCCCATGGCTATATTTCTACATAGTTCCTCAAAGGCTCCGATACGTATCATCACTAGGTACACTAGGTTTACTTTCTGAAAAGCCTGGCAAAGCTAGCAGATTTGCTTGCATAGAATTTTATTATCATCAAAAAAAAAAACAAAAAAAAAACAAGTTAATATTTTCAGGCTAGTTTATTTTAAAAGGTGTCAGTCCAGGGCGATTACGTACCTATACAATTTAAATAGATATGAGGTACTTTCCCTGTAATCCATACTAATATTATAAATCTGAAAGTTTGTCTGTAGCCGTCTATTATCATTTCGTGGCTCATCCGTTTGACCAATTTTGATGGGTACAGACGAAAAAGATAGCTTGCATTCCGGAAACAGACATAGACTATTTTTATCCCGGAAAATCAAGGAACTCTTACGCGGTTTTTGACCAGCCTAAATCCTTGCGGACGAAGTCACGGCATCATTACTGACTTATTTTTCTCGATACCAATCCCACTCCTTTTTTTATATTATATTAAGTAATGATTAAATTACCTAGTTGTACCTAGTATAGTAACTTCCTTTTGTAGCTACATTGAAATTAGAAAGGCATATTCGCCAAGCGAGTAATCTCTGTAAATAAAGATTTAAAAAAAAACATTTGGTACAATTTTTTTTTATTTCTTTAAATAAGTAGCTTCAAGCGGTTTCAAAGATAATATTATTACCTACACTAACTAAATTAACACGTATGAGATCCTCTAATGTTATCCTTGAGGCACTCATGGCGTGCATTGTATTGTAGAAATATAATATCAATTTCGCTGAAAGTCTATCATCTATCGCCTAAGGTCAAACTAAGTCTATGTTTTAGTGCCATATTATTCGATACTTATCGATTGGCTACGTATCGATAATATTAGATGTAACGTCACTTAATTGGGCCTGATGTTCAACTATTATGTTCTATGAAATTTGTAATACATTGTTACATATTTTAAAGTGTAGGTACGTAAGCTTTTTAGAAGTTACCTACATGCCTAAATGATTATGGTTTGACTATGGAATAAGGAATCTTATTTTGGTACGGTCAATGAGTGTCTGAAAAATTACGAAAACTCAATACGATAAATCAAAAACTATTACGCCTAAAAATAAATAAAAATCTGTTTTAGAATGTACAAGTAAAGCCCTTTCATATTATATCCCACTTGGTATAGTAATCTGACTTTGAAAGTTGAAAAAAGCAATATTTCTTCATGAACAGATTTAAATTTTTTTCTTCTGATGTAACCACAAATTAACGGTTTTCAGATTTTTTCCCTACTGTCTGCTATAAGACCTACCGTCCTGCCAAATTTTATGATTCTAGGTCAACGGGAAGTACCCTATAGCTTTCTCGACAGACAGGCAGACAGACAACAAAGTGATCCTATAAGGGCTCCTTTTTTCCTTTTGAGGTACGGAACCCTAAAACTGATAGATGTTGGGATCTCAAGGTGCTAGGACCTTGCATCAGAAAAGTACCACCTTGCACCCGGCCGCCCCCACTAGGTGGGCAAACATCATCAAATGAATTGTAGAGAGCCGCTGGATTCAGGCGGTTCAAGATCATGGCGTGATAGAAATTACTACAAGAAACTTATGTCCAGCTGTGGAGTCTATCGGTTGATGATGATAACTGTTGCCATCGCGCATCGCTACTGTCTCACTTTTTATATTTCTATCGTCATCCATCGAAATTCTTTAACAACTAAGACATGACGCGTAAACAATTAACCAAGACGTATGCAAAACCTTTGATATCATACCAAGTTCTACTTATACAATATACTTACCTACCTACTTCTTTCGTTTGCGTAACTAAATACGTACGAGTAGGTACATAATACATTGGAACCACAAAACGCAAATTGTTTCGAAAATCGGCTCGTGTACGTATCGTAAATCCGCGTATCTGCGGCTGCCAACGTCGCGATTTATTTTAACACATTTTGTTTATAAATGATATAATGCGATACTGTACGCGTTTCGCGGGGAGACGACGCGTTCGGGAATTATATAGAGCTGTTGGGGTGTGTAGCTTTACGTGATGTGCAAGGGAAAGGCAAAGGCACCAGTGTACGTGGCAGTATGCCTATGAGATGGACGGATTAATTAATAAAGGTCACAATGGGTAACTTATTACATTGAAGTAAGTAAAACGTCGACTACACACGTGAGTAAGCCGGGACAGATAGTATTTATAATGGAAATCACTCACGGTAGTTTAAACGCTAAAATAGAAGCTCGTAAGTAAAAGGTACCAAAGACGGTAGAAAAGGTGTTTGAGTAAGATACGATATAATTGCCATAGAAAACCAGGACCCTTATTTATTTTTATTCTACGTATGTAAAATCACTACCCATATTATAAATATGAAAGTGTGCTTGTTAGTTTATTGGTTTGTTGGTTTGTCCTTCAATCACGTCGCAATTTAGCAACGGATTGACGTGATTTTTGCGTGAACGGAACGGATTGACGTGATGGGGTATAGATACCTGGAGAGTGACAGGCTAGGCTACTTTTTTCCCGGGAAATCAAAAAGTTCCCACGGGATTTTTAAAAACCTAAAACCACGCAGATCAAGTCACGGGCATTAGCTAGTGCCTAATAAAAGATACAACTTTACCTAGATCAGTACTCGTTTTTTTGTGTAGACTCATCGTAACTAAGCGTAACGTGGGCCTCGGACCATGGATAGTTGGTCCAATAAATAGTCATCAGTAAAAAACTCTTTAAAACTAAAATTAATAGGGGTATTTACCACTCAATGTGATTCCTTTACATATAGGGTGTTAAGAATGCTCACGTACATTTCCTAGCACTCCGCCTTTATGTAGGGCATTTATTCTTAGAGCTTACCCCCTCGAGGGAGGAACCGCACCCGTTTTGTTTACACCAACCTCACCTACCGATCAATTGGAATTTTAATTGGATTAAAGTCATGTGACATCCCATTAATTGGAATTATAAAAAGCAGTACAAATATTATAAATTAACATGTAACATAATTGTTGCAATATTTTCGTGCTATTTATTGGAATTATAGTAACACTGTATTTTTTTTAATATGCCAAATTTTTTCATGGGTATAGGGTAGTACGCGACAGGTCGAGATAGCAATCGAGGTGAAGACGCCCCGCACACCCGCACAGCCGCACGCGCAACTTTGTGCATGTGGATATTTAAATTATTTCAAAATGTCGTAAGAACTCTTTGATTTTCCGGGACAAAAATTATATATAGCCAATGCCACCGGGATGCAAGCTATCTCTGTAATTACCTCGTCAAAATCGGTTAAGCAGATGGACCGTAAAAAACTAGCAGACGGACAGGTGGACAGGGACTTTCGCATTTATAATATTAGTATGGATAGGTAGTGGGGAAAATGAAAACATTTTTATTCATTTTATTTTAGCGGTGCGGATAACTAAAGTTTTCTAGCGTATCTTTTTGTAGGGTTTTTAACCCTTACTGTAGATACACGTTCTCAATCCCACTTAATATATCGTCTATAACAAACGCAGAATACGTGAACACGCGTTATTTATTAGGTGAGAAAATTCTTTGATAAATCACCACTCCGGAGGGTACGTCTGCCCGCGCAAGGGTTGCTATTGCTAACACAAATCAAGTTTAAAGTAAGATGTGATGTGTGTATTGCCCTTAATTTTTCTTTGTTTATCACTTGTCATTTGTTTTGCATAAGCTTTTTTCTGGATTTGGTGAATGTGAGGAATCTGTGGTTGTGAACGAAAATGGCCTTGACAGCTTTAACTAGGCCCTGGGTCCAAAGCTTGACTTAAGGAATTTTGACTATATTATAGTATTGTAGCAAAGCGTCAAGTCTGCAATTAAAACCTGCCAAACCAACTTTGAGAATTATTTTTAGATCCCGTTGGTATAAACTCAATATTCTCTCGCATCATTTGTCAAAAGCAAGTTTCAATAACAAGCCAATGTACCTTCACTCACACCGCTCCAGAAATATTTCAATATTATGAATTATGACATAAAACACGATATGCGATTCGACGTAACCACCTTCGCAAAACCGATTTCAGCGTTCATAGAATATGAAATCAGGTGTCTAAATAAATTTGCGGTTGTCACAATAAATATTTCTTTTCCCCCCTTCGGTATGCAAAAATATCGCCATATATGCGCTGCCGGGATAATAGTAGAGACGTCATATTTGAACCAATAAATCTTGCTTCGAGTTAATACACTATAGCACTCAGTTGATAGGATTTAGGAGGTATGGGTTGGTAAAAGATGTAGACTTTTACGGAATTCGTATTGACTTTTACGAAGAACAACAAGTTTTTTTACACAACTGCTCAGAAAAGGAGTACAATATTTTCAGGGTTCAGGTACGTATCTATGTGTTTCTTTATTCCAATATAACTTCTAAATACCTGACCCTGACCAGATTTGGATGCATAAAGTATCGTTAAAATCTATACGTCATTTCGAGTGACACTGGTTATAAATTTAAAAAATCACAACCAAACCTTTTTCAGAATATCATAACTTAAATAGGTACACAAGAAAACTACATTGTAATAGGTATAATATGTAGAAAAAACTTATCACTAAAAATTTTATATATTTTACAAAAAATATACGCCGTCCAAATGGTCAAATACGGTTGATAAAAATGACGAAGACAATCCAAAAGTTACCAAACCAAACATTGGAAACCGACGCCCCTTTCACACGGCAGTTCAGTTTTTTGCATGTGAACGCTAGCATACAAACATATTCGCCATTAAACGGGATCCTGCAAAAAACTGGACGCCGTGTGAAAGGGCTGTTACTATACTAAGTGGCCAAAATAATGTAGGTTCTGGATATTTTCTAAATAGTAATTCCATTAATTTGGTAACTTTCTGTTACCAATAACTTTAGTGTGTTTGTACACTGATGCAAATTAAATATTTACACATGGTGAAATAATGCAATGCTAACACGAAAATCGCAAATCGTACAAAAGCCCCGATCAAAGCTTGCAAAAACATTGGAATCTGTAAAACACCTTCGTCTCGTTACTGGATCGTGAACAAACATGGGGATTCTTAAGGGAGCGAGCGCTCTATTGTTCTGGAGCTCTAAGAACGCGCTTTAGTAGCGAAATAAAAAAACTAACTACTTACGTGGGTTTTTAGGGTTCCGTAGCCGAATGGCAAAAAACGGAACCCTTATAGATTCGTCATGTCTGTCTGTCCGTCTGTCCATCCGTATGTCACAGCCACTTTTTTCCGAAACTATAAGAGCTATACTGTTGAAACTTGGTAAGTAGATGTATCCTGTGAACTGCATTAAGATTTTTACACAAAAATAGAAAAAAAACAATAAATTTTGCGGTTCCCCATACTTAGAACTGAAACTCAAAAATTTTTTTTTCATTAAACCCATACGTGTGGGGGTATCTATGGATAATGGATATAGGTCTTCAAAAATGATATTGAGGTTTCTTCTTCAGAGACACTTCTAAAGTTGTAAAATGTGTCTCCCCCCTGTAACTTCTAAAATAACAGAATGATAAAACTAAAAAAAAAATATGATGTACATTACCATGCAAACTTCCACCGAAAACTGGTTTGAACGAGATCTAGTAAGTAGTTTATGATTTATTGTGCAAAATGTCGATAAAATACGATTGTACTACGGAACCCTCAGTGCGCGAGTCTGATTCGCACTTGGCCGGTTTTTTATTATGGATTACAGTTAAAATAAAACAACATAACACAAATTGTCTTGACTAATTATGTTCTATTAACGCACAGCCGTAGCCGTTAAGGCCGTTAAATTATGATAGTAGGTTATGTTTATGACGTAGCGTAGGCGCCTACTAAGAAATATTTTTTAGGAATTCTACCCCTATAAAGGGAATTAAATAGGAGATGAAAGTTTGTATAAAAGTCCTTAATTTTTCAAGTCATAGGTATGTACCTATGAATTTTTAAGCTTTTGATTAATAAAAAGAAATACGTGTTTCAGGGTTTACGTAAATTTGGCTAAATAATACAGCAGTGAGCATGCCATATGCGAAAAATTCCTTCTCATCCTAGAACGCATCATTTTACCGCCCCCGATTACCCTAAGACGTTCCCTAACCAGTGTTTTCTTTGTTCAAACCGTGGGCCAATATTTGGCCTAATTATACAGTTGATTTCACACTTACACTGAATTTGGCCGCATTTGTCTTCCGCGAGCTCGTTCGGGGTTGGTCTTGTTACTGAACGAATTCCTCCCTTGTTTGCCTGTCAAAGTCTTTATCTTCATTTTCATGTTCATATTTCGATATCAATAAAAACTGACAGTCTTTGTTAGTCTCTAGACCAGTAAAGGCTGCGTTTACACCTGTAAGATTTACTCGCGTTTGTAAATTCAACCCCTAAAGGGGTGAAATAGGGGGTTGAAATTTGTGTAGTCCACGCAGACGAAGTCGCGGGCATATGCTAGTTTTAAAGTAAAACTCATGGCACCGTTATATTTTAGTAGATTACTTTCTCCCCTTCAACACTTTATTGTTCAAAGGTGGTCATAATGGAAAACAACGTTTTCTATACGTAATGAACGACCATCGGCTACCATTACAGTTAATTACAAATCAACACCTAATCAAAACAAACGTATTCCACTTTATCACCTCCAAACCAAATCAAACCGACATGCGAGCATCAATTATTTACACTAAACACACATTTAGTGAGGTACAATTATAGCTATCGACATACATATGTATGTGTCTATCGATGCTCCGCGGTCGACGGATCGCGCGTTAACTTTGCATTATTAATGATTCATTTAGTTCACACTAACCGAGCGGTGCTACCGATCCCTTCGGGTTACGATTGTGTTGTGCTTTATTGAATGTATCGATATATTTGGAAAATAACATTATGATTATAATATTACTAGGTGATTTCCGTAAATTCTACCGCGTGGATTTAGGTTTCTTAAAAATCTCGTGGGAACTTTATTATTTTCTGAGATGCAAAGTTACTTGTATCACTCTCCAGATTGTAACTATATCCGTGTTCAAAATCACGTCGATCCGTTACACTCCCCCGTAGCGTGATTGTAAGTACATACCAAAAAAACAAGTGCTTTTTTGCATTTATAATTTGAGTCGGATATACTTTAATATAAATAGACCAGTAAAAGCATAAATAAATCTAAAATGGTGGTTCCCATATTATGTACTGAGAGTACTGGTACTCTCGGTAACGTAAAAATGATAAAACAATCCATTTACATTTTACATAACCATAATTGCAATAGACCACAATTATTACAAATACAAAGCTTATAAGATTTTAGTAAACTTGCAAAGCATGTATCACTAAATGTATTTTATTCGTAAGAAATATAATAATGATATGATATAATAACAATTTAATAACAATATACTTAATTTATCCAAATTATATTGTTTCATAAATATCGATATTGATATACCACCATCACTGTTCCAATGTTTAGAGAGTGCAATCGGCGATCTGATTAATAGTGCTGGCGCGAAATGTTTAATCTTCGCCGTGATTCTCTATCCCTAGGCAGTTAGGAAACAGGAATCCATTATGCATAAACTATCGATTGTTCATGTCTGATTACTTTTCTTTTGAACATTACTATCAACCCCTGAGTGGGTAAGATAGGGTTCAAAATTTGTGTAGTCCACGCGGATGAAGTCGCGGGAATAAGCTAGTTTCATATAATAAAATAGAGACTTATGTCCAACTGTCCAATAGTAGACGTCCATCGGTTGACACGTCGAGATTCAAAATATAAGATTTTTAGTACTACCTAGATACTAAAGTAACATCATCGTAACTACTACTACGTACTAAAGTAACGTCTAGAGCCTACGGGTCAACTTTTCTTAATTGGTCAAGGAAAAATATGTGAGAATGCTAAATCGCTTGGCAGTACTGATTTGCAAGTAAGATGATTAGAGTGGTAACTACGAGTAGGATTGACTAAAACTTCCTACCAGACACAATTAAGAATTTATAAATTTCTAAATTGCCCGTGCCGGAAATTGAACCCTAGATCACAGCAGTCGTTAGGTTTCCATAATCAGATAAAGCAGAAAAACCACCATCCAACTTTGAGCTTTATCAAACGCGTACTGAAAATTTCCTACGGGCCATCGTCGCGCATTCGTACGAAATACTCAATACACATATTTTCACCAAACGACGTACCAGTACAATCCCCAACTCAAATAGTTACAGCCGACAAAACCTAACGTATTCACGTCAAACATTCTAATAAATATCTTTAGGAAATTCAAAGACATACAATTCGTAGTGACCGCCCTTGACAACCGCCATTTTGAAAAGGGATCGGACATGACACGTAGGGTTGGCAAATATTTATTGAACATTCCTTGGACATTTTTGGGGTGTATTTTTTTTGGGGTAATTGATGGACTTTTAAACGGTTTTTTTCTTTTCTCTGGTTTGGATACAGTCGATTTCAATCTAGTCTTGTGAAAAATGGTTTGTTTGGAACTTGGGAAAATTTGTTTGGCCGCTGTCAACAACCTATTAAGGTAAATTATTAGCATTTTATATAGGGGTATTTTCAGGTTGATTGCCAATGCGTTATCACAATAATTCATGAGAAAATTTTCCAGCATAGTGTAAGAAGAATAATGCTCGGGTATACAGTATAAAGTGTAGACTTTGGCTATTAAAGACAAAGATTTAGCTGTTTAAGTCCATTTTCCATTTATGTCCATTTTACATAATATATCTTGGTAATCTTCTCACTAGCAATAGATGTTGAACTCATTAATAGATGTTGATTATTTGTAGATGGACTAAAGATAAACTTTAGTACATTAGCTACCTACCTTAGACCCAATGTCCTAATTACATGTAGTAATTTCGTATAATGCTTTTTGCTTCATTTAATTTATAATTACTTAATAGAGAATGGAATAGCATATATACTATGTTTTGTGTAAGGTTTAACTAAGTAGTGGTAACCCTAAACTTGTCATCGGCAGAAGACAATCGTTCGAAGACCGGAAGCCCGCGAGGTGCCATCACATCATGACATTCAATATCCCCCTCAACACTGTGCCATTAACACGCCCACGTCTTTGATTGTCTTGTAAATCTGATAGTAGTTCCAACTTTACGAATAAAGCAACTATGTCTATTTATCTATACCCATATTTTGCCTTCCTTGCAAAAGTTATGAACAAATTAAAACAAAGTAACGACCAATAGAGATGTTGCCAACTAACTAATCAACACAGCAACTCTTATTAAATTATTTATCCACAAGATATTAGATAATGTTCATAATATCCCAGCAAAGACCGATGTCTAGATGTACCAAAAAAAATAATGAGCCTCGTAGCGTACCTATAGGAGATATGAGAAAGAATTTGTTTAGAACTCCAATGTAACAACCCTGTAACCAACAGATCGCGGAAATGAACACGTAAAAAACTCTGAACTCGAAGAACCGTTGGACGTTTGAACGTTTATCAAATAGGTATTGCAGGAACAACGAAAGATTCTACAGCACTAACTAATTGGGACTACATACCTCATTTGTCACGTTATATGATTTATCAAACACGCTGTATATTTGTATGACCAAAATCTAGTCACCCATCTAGATACTCTCTCGAGAAAACGTTACTTAACCAACTCAATCTTTTGATATTACCATATTGCAACATAGTTTACAGGTCTTCGAACGAACTGCGTGTTGCCAGTGATGACATATTATGGATCCGAGACATGGTCGCTAACTATGGGCCTCATAAGAAAACTCAGAGTCACTCAGCGGGCGATGGAGAGAGCTATGCTTGGAGTTTCTTTACGTGATCAAATCAGAAATGAGGAGATCCGTAGGCGAACTAGAGTAACCGACATAGCTCAACGGGTTGCGAA
Organism: Maniola hyperantus; assembly: GCF_902806685.2. NCBI lineage: Eukaryota > Metazoa > Arthropoda > Insecta > Lepidoptera > Nymphalidae > Maniola > Maniola hyperantus. The sequence goes on along the minus strand of NC_048544.1, from coordinate 5,566,427 downwards.
GCTGAAGTGGCAATGGGCAGGGCACATTGTTCGTAAAACCGATAGACGTTGGGGTCCCAAGGTGCTGGAATGGTGACCTCGCATCGGAAGACGCAGTGTTGGAAGACCCCTACTAGGTGGACGGACGACATCAGACGAATCGCAGGGAGCCGCTGGATTCAGGCGGCGCATGACCATGGCGTGTGGAAGTCCCTACAAGAGACCTATGTCCAGCAGTGGACGTCTATTGATTGATGATGATGATGATGATGATGATGATGATGATGAACATAGTCCACGCAACCCTCTTAATAACACTCGTAATATTATAATGGCCAAAAATGTCCCATGCAAATGCGAAGTCCACCCATATCCTTTCGATACCCCCGGGTAACTTCTCATACATATCCAAAAAGCTTTGTCAATGACAAATAGTCCTCACCCCATCGTAGTTGGCGTTTTGACAATAAATAAGAGATATCAAGGAAACAGTGGGTCTGCGATACCGCGGATTTCGCTGTAACAAATGACATGCTATGGACTGGAGAAGGGTTACCATTACGCATTAAAGTATTAGGACGTTTGATTGATTGTTGTGTTGTGTGTGTTTTGGTAGTTTACATTCGTGAGGACACAAGGACCGATAGGGACGCCGAAAGCACGGGTCTCCTACCCATGCTTAGTTATGAGTCAACAATCACTGCTCTTATTATAAATGCGAAAGTGTGTTTGTTTGTTGGTTTGTTGGTTTATCCTTCAATCACCCAACCAACGGAGCAACGGATGGACGTGATTTTTTGCATGGGTATAGTTAAAGACCTGGAGTGTGATATAAGCTACTTTTTATCCTGAAAAAACGAAAGAGTTCCTGAATCCACGCGGACAAAGTCGCGGGCATCAAGCTAGTGGTTTGATAGAGATAAATCTCTTTCCTCCATATTATCACTGCAGTAATGCGCAATAACTTTAAACATATTCGAAAACTCTAATACATTTAAATCAAGCGAAGATTTTAAGAGGAAATTCGCCAATCGGAATGTTTTACATAAAGGACGAAGGGTCTTTGAGATATGGCGCCAATAAGTCAACGCGTATTAGCACTTGCTACGGGTCACATATGAATAATAGACGGAAATGTAAGAGATTTTGGACCTAATCGTCACTTGTGATGTTCGTTCAGTGAAAGGTCGATTTGAACACCCAATAAAGTATCGACTAGTAACTATATTCAACTGTGGGTAAAAATAATAATGTTGTATAGAAGCAGGCGTTACTTTGCAGAGATATTACTTTATAATATATAACATTATTTTATATTATAACTTATTTTATTATTTTATAACTTTATATTATACTAGCTGATGCCCGCGACTTCGTACGCGTGGATTTAGGTTTTTAAAAAACCCGTGGGAACTCATCAATTTTCCGGGATGAAAGTAGCCTATGTCCTTCCCCGGGATATAAGCTAACTCTGTACCAAATTTCATCAAAATCGGTTGAACGGTTGAGCCGTGAAAGGTTAGCAGACAGACAGACAGACAGACAGACACACTTTCGCATTTATAATATTAAGTATGGATTACTTTCCTGGCTGGGCAGAGCAGGTAAGTTAATTAACTTTATTTAACAATAAATGAGGCAAGCCTCGTCAGGTGATGACTAACAAGTCAGGCCTTGTCCTAGTCCTAGGCCTAGGTCTACCTTATTGTTATTATTTGTTTTTTATCTGTATTATTAATATTTTTCTGTGTTCCTTATATAATTTATATCAGCACTCAGCAACTTAAAGGCAATAAAATTTATGATTTGATTTGAGATCCATGATATACAATGAACCAAAATCCTATTGCCCAAACTTGTTGCAGAAACTTGTTGTTAAGACTTGTTGGTGAAACTGGTGAACGAGGGTTCCAAACGCGCCCAGGTCTGAGAAGAGCCCACAATAAACTCAGCCGGGTATTCTTTCTTTTTATTATCATCTTTAGGTAGTTACCTATACTTAGTGCAAAGTTTATATAAATAAGAATACATACTATACGCACACGCTAATAGTTGTATCTAACTTAAACGACATCTTAAGTAAAACATCACTCATACACACAAAATGGCAGATCTCAAAACATCAACAAACGACAGGGGTCCACAATTTGCATGTGGGGTCGCGTGACAATAATATATCGTCGTCAAAGATGGCGAAATGGGATTATCGTGTCCATATTATAAGTTTGATATTACAGCACATTTGTTTGTTATGATAAATGGTTAAAGGGATTATCATTACAGAACTATGATATTATTATTATGGTAGCAATCCATACTAATATTGGGTATAAAACCAAGTGTGCTGATTTATTTGTTACTTATATACGACTCAACTATACAATCAATTTAATTTTTTTTTTAGAAAAAGACAATGCTAGCTTTTCCTGCATGTTTAGTAGTGGGAGGGCGGGCGGTACATATCGCATGCTGCATATTGCACCATACAGATTTGCCTGTTTCAGCGGATTATAGCAAATTAAACTTTTGGTTCCTTGTTTCCTTCACGGTCAAAGCAATAGGCTACTTGACACTTTTTTTAAGTAGGTCTTAAATGGTTAATATTTGTCCTATTAGATCAAAAAAATAAACACTATATTTTTTTGCGCCCTAAAAACCGTAAAACTTTAATTTAAAAATATATTTTTCTTAGACAGGTGAAAACACTGTCGGCCATGTTTGGCCGATAGATTATCTGTGCTCTGACGTCATGCATTTGTAAACAACAGCATAACCTCCCAAAGTTTAATAAACATTACTTCTATACTAGTTTACATGAAAAATATAGTAATTATCATTATTGTATCATCCGAGAATGTAAAAACGCATCGATAAAGACCACAGGAAAGTTGTGGATTAGAGTGCCCAGTGAAATAAATATACGTAACACGCGAAGACTTGCTTAAAGGGATCCTATATGACTAACGACTGCAACCCAAATTTATTTTGCAAAGATCACTTTGTTGTAAGTCTTACTTAATAACATATTCAATTTATAAAGAGAAAACGATAATTTTTACGTTTACTATGAGTTTTTAGAAATATATTATAAAAACTAGCTTATGCTCGTGACTTCGCCCGCGTGGACTTCATAAATTTCAAACCCCCATTTAACCCACTCAGGGGTGGAATTTCAAAAAATCCTTTCCTAGTGGATACCTTCTCTTTACCTACAAAGAACACACCCACCAAATTTCATGTATCTAGGACCAGCTGGTTAGATGTTTAGGCTGTGCGTTGATATATAAGTTAGTCAGGACTTTAAATTTTATATATATGGATACTACGTTAGTCCCCGCGTGACATAGAGATGACATTTCTTTGTTTACATATTTAATGACGTCACATCATGGCTGACAGCGTTTTCTGCATTTCAAATAAAAATAAAAACTGTATTTTTTAAAATTGGATTTATATATCCATCCTGCGTTTTTAATAATTGTTATTGATATATTTCGTTGTCTTAAGCAAAATACTATAATAAATAATCATTTATTGGACGAAATTAGATATGAGTCAAGTAGCCTATTGATTTTTATTTTACTTAACTACGAAAAGCTAGAGGCGAGTGCTCGGCATCGAAGCCCGGACCCATAACTAGGAGGCCAATGTCTTAACCAAGGCTATCACCACCAATCCTTTTCATTGTGAGATGAGACCCTTGCTCAGTAGTGAGCCGGCGATGGGTTGAGATGATGAAACATAGTAGGAAGATTCTAGAATGAACTGACGATATCAATCGTCACTCACACAAAACAACTATATCCAATTACCGTTCATTTTTCTTCGCCAAATCCTCCGTAGTGACGTGTGCCCGGGTAAGGGTTAGTAATCGTCCGGTGATAAATGACTGGCCGGATGACACGAGACGGACTTAAGGACGCCCGGGTGAGAGACGGTCGTACTAGCAGATAGCGATCACGAGCGATAACTTAATATTTAAAATCTTTTTTTAAAATTATGGTAAAGCCTGGCTACATGTGATATAATTATACTCTGATCGGATGACTTAAGGACGCCCGGATGAGAGACGGTTGTACCGGTGGACAGCGATCACAAACAAGATAGGTATAATATCTTAATATTTAAAATCTTTATTAAATGTGGGACAGCTTGGCTACATGTGGCTGATGAGGAATGCACGTTGTATTAGTAGCGATAGATAGTTAGCTGATACCCGGAACTTTGTCCGCGTGGATTTAGGTTTTGAAAATCCCGTTGGAAGTCTTTGATGTTCCGGATTAAAAAATGCGGTCATAATTTCGCAGTCCAAATATGTACAAAGATTCTGAATGCGCTCAAGTTCATTAAGCAAGTCCTGATTTAGATTGAGATATAATCAGCATAATCGATGCTCATTTGTTGGTTTATGTGTGTGTCTACTTCATAATAAAGCTAGTATTAAATCTTCGCTGTAGCATTGAGTGGGACTCCGGAACTGTACGCTGGTTAACCGGGTCAGGCGAGATACAGGTTGCTACAGATAGCCGGGATTGATGGTCTTCGTGCCCTAATATCCTATTGTAAATTTTGTTTGGAGACGAATATTCTGACGAATACTTTGCCTTTCGTTTTAAGTATCTACTAGGTAATCATACTCAAAGCAACTTTCACACATGTTTTTCTTACCCTGTTGTTGACCTCACCGCTGTCAATAACCTATTTGACACGCATTTGATATTAATGTAACATAAATTTTATTTCAAACGAAGCCTCCGAATAATTTTCAACGGTGAAGTCAGATTGAAGTATGAAAATAATGTTATAAAACCCCTTTGTCAGCACCACACATTGAATTAATAGTGGCGCCATGTGTCCGGATCGTTCCGGTTGACCGGCGCGAATACGGCCGTCGGCCGGGTGTCCGAACGGAATACCCGGTCAGCCGGGTAATCGCTTATATGGCTGACAGATAGGGTTCACACGTATGGAAACTATGTGTAGTTATCGGTAAATTATCATCTCTATCTCAATTGGCAAATGATTTTATCCATTCATTCATATGGATACCAGAAAAAGAACAAAAATATAAATCTGATGACTGCGGTTTTGTAAGCATAGATGCATCAAGCATGGGTTCAGTCCACGGATTAGAGAAATTCACTCATCTGTGGTTCAGTCTAATACGTTTGTATAGGTACGTCTACTGCTCAACATAGGCCTTTTGGAGAGCGCGATAAAATATTATGTTCTCCCATTTACAGTCCATCGGCTTAGTATTTTTCCCAAAAAAAACTTTCCTTCTACTTTCTGTTAGAACTATGTGTAGGTTGCTAGTTGGTAATAGTTGAGACATAACCTTAAAAACGGGAGGTCTGAGTCAGCGCAGACCAAGCGCCAAGCGCATCGAGTGACGAGTGCATTTGAGACGCGGCGAGTAGAGTCGTAGCGTGACGAGTGGCGACGAGTAGAGATGCGGTGCGCCGACATACATAGATTGACACGCAAGTGCCACCAACAAATGCGCAAAGTTTCAAATTAACGAGTAAGTATACAATACACAAACATATACATGGAATACGAACACATAAACATTTAGTTTTGGTAGACGTAGAGGTAGACTTTAATATTATTTTCATATTTAAGGTTGTGAAAAGTTGGAAAGATTGTATTATGCACATAACTACGTATAAGGATCTAGGTATAAGAAACATTAGCGAAAAACGCCAGAAGAAATTTAAAAAACCGGGTGGAACCTTAGTAAATCAGAAAAATAAAAAACGCATTTGACTAAAACAATTTCACGCCTTCATGAGAAATGTGCACGGGGCATATACGAAAACAATTAAGGAGGAATTTTTAACATTAGCAGAAATTCTTTTTTAAATTATGTAACCACACAGACTGCATGTAGGTACTATTCATAAACGAATTAAGATTTTTCTCTGCATCTTTTATTGGGTTTTATATTCATTGCTGTTGTATTTTAATAACATGTTTGTTTTCTAACTATATTAAAAGGCCTTTATTACATACCTGTGACCTCTTTCACAAAATTGTAGGAGTTTTCTTGGGATGATAATGCGGTGGGTTCCCAGATCTTTCCGACGTAGGTACCTACTTAGGTATATATGAACGAGATTTTGAATCTTCGATTTTTTACAGTTATTATCTCAGACAAAATGGACCGCACATCGTACAAACGTCTCCATTCTCAAAGAACTGAAAATAAATCAAAGGCTTTCGTTACTAGTACAATTGCGAATCCTCAAGTTCTTTGGGCACATCACAAGGAAGAGTGGTACCATCGAAAACCTCGTGGTACTAGGTCGAGTGGAGGGCATAGGTCCACGTGGGCATTCCCCAACTAGGTGGACGGAATTGATCCGTTCTACAACAAACACGCCGGTCTCCATGTGTGCACATAATGGCACCAACAGATGTCGCTGGAGGGAGATCGCACTAGCAGCAGTGAAGAATTCATAGCCACGACCACTCTGTCAAGAGTGAACGATTGAGAAGAAGAATCTCAGATAAATACCTAAGAGATAATTACCGGGACCGACGGCTTAACAGCTCTCCGAGGCACAGAAAAGACGAAATGGTCAAATTCGGACCTCCCATCCGGAACCGGAATACTGACATAAACAGGATACTGGAAATTCCATCTAGTCACCGACTTGGGTCAACGTTGCTTAACAATCGATTATTAAATGCGATGTTACTCTATGTGAGGAAAGAAGTTAGTAGCAGAAAGAAGGTAGTAGAAGTAGTGGGCGTTAACCATTTTGATGACCACCGACCAACCACTGACAAGTTTTTAGAAAAACATTCGAAATTCAATTCAAAAATGTTTTCAAAAAACATAGTTACGAAATTCAATAAGAAAACATAGTTTTCGTTTGTTTGGTTTATCAAAATGATTGGCGTCCAATGAGATTTTTGTCTCTATCATTTGTATGGAATATCATAACAAAGAGAGCATTATACTAACTTATTTCCACGGATAGAGTATAGGCCCCAAGTTCCTCTTAATAACCATCGCTCACTCTATCATAACTTTCCACGTTAAGAGTGTCAAAATATCAATGTTATGTAGCTATGAGAAAACCAAGAAAACAAACATCGTCCCTAGAGCTCAATTTGGAAAGTTAGGAGCACAAATTGGCCGATAACGCTAGTACAATGTACTAGTTTTATTTACTCAAACTTGCATACGCCGAAGCTCAGAATATCTAGATTCTAGAATAAACAGATTCGACGGCGAAAGTTCCCGAAGGATCGTGCGAAGTAATTTTATTCCCAGCTTAAGACATACCTAATCTCCAACTCCTATAAGCTGTCACAACTTCAGCCAAAAGATTTTCCGGAGTAAAAGTCTCTTCTTTCGTTTAAACCAAAATTTATCCCAAAGTAGGCGAATTAAAAAGGCATCAAAGATCGCGAACATAAATAGATGAGCTTAAAATTTAAAATTATAATGGGATTGTATCCGGTGACACAAATGTGTGGAGTTTGTTGCTAACGACTTCTGCGGGAGGTGTTTTATAAGGGCACAGAAGTGGCGTGGAGCAGTAATGCTGGATTAATACATACTTTTTTATTGAGCTCTGTACTCGAAATTGTAGACGAGTATGTATACCTACCGGGACAAACGATCCAGCTATAGTCGACGCATTTTAAACTGAGTAGTTGAGTTATCTGTCTATTTCGCTCGCACTTACAAGTCATAGGTTAGTGCGAGCGAAACAGACAGATAACTCGACGACTCAGTTTAAAATGCGTCGACTATAGGTATAGGTCCAATTTCGAGAAACACGTTGCCTGCCGAATGTATCTCGGCTGGGCAACGGTCAAGACATAAATTCCTCAGTGCTTGAAGACCAAAGTTTTTGAACACTGCGTGATTCCAGTGATAACATAATATGAATCCGAGACATGGTCGCTAACTATGGACATCATAAGAAAGCTCAGAGTACCTCAGCAGGCGATGGAGAGAGCTATGCTTGAAGTTTCTCTATATGATACAATTACATTTTTTTTTTCATTTTGTTATTTAGATAAAAGTTAGCCCTTGTCTGCAGTCACACCTGGTGGTAAGTGATGATGCAGTCTAAGATAGAAGGGGGCTAACCTGGAAGGGGTATGGCAGTTTGATTAAACCCATGCTCCTTTGGTTTCTACACGGCATCGTACTGGAACGCTAAATCGCTTGGCGGCGCGGCTTTGCTGATAGGGTGGTAACTAGCCACGGCCAAAGCCTTTCACCAGACCAAAAATTTAGATAAAATTCCAGACCCCCTGCCAGAAATCGAACCCGGGACCTCCCACTAAGACCACAGTACTTACCACTGCGCCAGGGAGCTCGTTAAATAAAGAGACTCATAGCAGTACCAAAGTGTTTGGAACTCAAACCAGCCAAGTTCTTTCCAGATTCAAAGCAGGCCACCCAGGTGGACGAATAAGTTTTTTTTTTTTTTGAACTTTTCCCTACTCTACAGTTTTTCCTATGCCGTAGTTTCACCTGCCATCTCGCGGCAACTAATTGTGAGTGCGCATAAAGTATGGCGACTGAGCGTTAGTGCGATTGCATCACCAGTGGAAGCGCCCTAATATTGCACGGCTAGGTAAAAGGACCTGTCCCATACTATCGTAAAAGTTCTTTTATCGATATAATTCGACTAACGTTGAAAATTTCAACTTAATATTTGAACTTAATACAGTCTACCTACGCTACGTAAGAAAATAGGAACCTCGTCACTAGTTTAGAAACACTATTAAAAAAGTATATTTTTGTAGAATTTTTACTACTTTGGATATAACGAGTACCTACATGTCACAAAAAGACATACATATTTTTTATTGATGTACTAGCTGATGCCCGCGACTTCATCCGCGTGGATTTACGTTTTTCAAAATCCCGCGGGAAATCTTTGATTGTCCGGGATAAAAAGTAGCCTATGTCCTTTCCCGGAATGCAAGCTATCTCTGTACCAAATTTCATCAAGATAGGTTGAACGGTTGGGCCGTGAAAAGCTAGCAGACAGACAGACAAACACACTTTCGCATTTATAATATTAGCAGGAGAGGATGTATGATGTAAGACTTCCAGCAAATACTTAAACCGTTTGTGGATTATACAGTGGTGACATTAGTGATAAACAACAATAATAACTTAAATAAAAGAAAGAATTATTTAGCGCTTATTAATTATTACTAGTTTATGCCCACGACTTCGTCCCCGTGGACTACACAAATTTCAAATACCTGATTTACCCTTTTAGGGGTTGAATTTTCAAAAATCCTTTTTAGCGGATGTGTACGGCATAATTTCTGCCTGCCGAATTTCAGCCCGATTCGTCCAATAGTTTGAGCTGTGCGTTGATAGATCAGTCAGTCAGTCAGTCAGCTTTCCGTTTTATGTATAGGCTATGAGCGTGGTGCATCAGTAGGCACTAGGCATAAATCTGCGTGTTCTCAACCGCGGCTAATCAAGAAGTATGGAATTGCTGTTGTTGCACTGCACTTGGATTCAAACTACTGTGCGAATACATCATTGGGTGTTTAGCACACTTAGTTTGAACAAGGCAGGTATTTTGAACGTGAAATGCAGAATAATTTATTACCAGAAGTGGAAAATGAGAACTTACTAGTAGGTACCTATATTTACCTACCGAGTTTCTTGCTGGTTCTTCTCGGCAGGAAAGGCATTCCGAACCAGTGGTAGATGCATCCGACTATTCGTAAGCACTTGTAAAAGTTTATACGAATAAAAAAGATTTTCATTTTCATTTTCATTTTCATTTTACAGTACGCGGCAGAAAGTAATGTACATCGACTTTTACATGAGATAGCGGATTTGTCTCTGTCGTTGAGACCGACAAAACGTCATATAGGTATGAGTGACAAAGACAACGCTCTACAAAGCCGAAATGTCATTCTAAAGACATACGATGTACATTACTTTCTGCTGCCTATCGTACAAGTTTCATCATCATCATCATTATCAACATATACCTAGACGTTCACTATTGGATATACGTCTCTTGTGGGGACTCCCACGTTGTCTTGCACCGCATGCAGCTCCCTGCAACTCGTTTGATGTCGTCTGTCCACCTAGTGGGGGTGGGGTGCAAAGTGGTACCTTTTTAGTGCAAAGTCCTAGCACATTGGGACCCCAACTGCCATCAGTTTTTCGAACTATGTGCCCTGCCCATTGCTTCAGTTTCGCAACCTATTAAGCTATTTGCTTAGCAGGTTGCGTACTACTACGGATCTTCTCATGTCTAATTTGATCGCGTAGAGAAACTCCAAGCATAACTCTATCCATCGTCCGCTGATGCTTTACAGGCTTGAGTAGGTATTTATTTTTCGTAATTTTTCAAATATTTTTATGAAACCGATTGCGATTATCTCCATGTCTGAGAGTTTTTCATAATGTTCTCGAAAGTCTATGGCCTATCCCTTGTCATTCTGAGAAGAGACCCGTACACAGTGGGTCGGCAATGGGTTTTTGATGATGATGATGATGATGATTGCGATTGCGGCTTTGTTTGAATATTTTTGTAAATAATTAGTGCTTAAATAGCACAGATAGTTGCACACGTTTAACTGACACTCCTTTTGCTCCGGGGTTAAGAAAAAGTCACCAGATTGTTGCATAATATCTTCTAATCCTACAGCAGTTGCCTTGGCATAAAATAGACTAAGTATGCTGCGGCAGCAAAACCAATGTTTCCATTTGTAACATGCTGCATTGTCGCATTTAGTTGATTCCGCGTGAGACAGCTTTAACTTAGCAAAAACCTCCATAAATTGTAATTTAATATCGAAAAATTATCCCATTAGTTGTCCGCATGGCAGCCAGCGGCAATAACTGCTGGACAATGAGTTGTGTCCACTGCATCGCTCCATTAGCGATTATTGTTCAACTTACGCGGGCTAACTGGGTGATGTCCAGCGTATATTTTACTAGAAGAGCCAAAATCATAAAGAAAATCTTTACTCACTCATTCACTGTTTTTTATCTCTTCACTTTATTCTGCTAGTCAGAGGGGCACGCGAATAAACCACCCCCCTGCCAGGTCATTAGCCATGTTACCGGGATGTACCGGTCCAAATACTGCTCTTCCCCAGGGACGTATCCAAAAGGAACCAGCAGCACCCAGGCACACTGGGAGGTTACCCGGCTGGCACCCCACTCATTCACTAACTATATCAATGCCTAACCCATGCCTAACCCAAATCCTTGGATAGGTCCGAAAGCTAAAATTTTAGATAAAAATTCCTTTTATAAAGTAGACATGGAACCGAATTTTGAAATACCCACAGGATAGGGAATAAAGAGGACTTAAAATTTTGCGCGAAGCCGTGGTTGGTCACTAGTCTAGTTAGCACTAAACTACAAACTACTTACCACTTTTTTCTTTCTCCGTTGAAATTATATCGATTGTCTAAAAACCTATAATTTTTCCCTAATAAGTTCAATTCAATTCCTAATTATTGGCTTCCCTAATAAGAAGAAAGAAGATCAACTTGTAGCTCTTCGTTATGTCAAGGCTCTATCACTGATTCATAAAACAGATTATTTGAAAAGCTGGCAAGAATTCGCTTAACTTCTAGCCATATCCAGTTACCCTACATCAAGAAAGCCGGACACTACGCCTGCCAAATACTTTGTACTTATTTACGCCACTTATTATTTATTGCCCCAGTATTGACTCCTCTACATGAAGTTGCCAAGAGTTTACTATTAGTTTGGCAACTGTTTCCTTTTCCTGCTTGTTTGTTGTATCTTTGTTTTGTTCTTCAATCTTTGTTAAATGTTATCTCTTGTAATGGTTATAATTTTGAATGAGTACCTATACCTATTAGCCTGGTGGAAGGCTGCGGCCGTGATTAGTTACCACCCTACCGGTAGGGCCGTACCGCCAAACGATTTAGCGTTCCGGTACAATGCCGTATAGTATAGAAACTGATAAAAGGTATGGATTTAATAAAAAACTGCCATACTGTCTTAGACTGCATCATCACTTACCAACAGGTGAAATCGCAGTACAGGGTTAACTTGAATGGAATTTCTGCTAATTCGGTTTATTATTTTATTCGTTCGCATATTTTTCCAAACAGCAGGGGAACTCTTTGATTTTCCCGCAATAAAAAGAAACTTATATCCGTCTCCCGGATTCAAGCTATCTTAGTACCTACCACAAGACTTTTTCTTATAATTAAGTTGAAAAATAGTTATGAACCTTATTTTAAAATTCTTATTTACCTAATTACATTTGCAGATTCAAGTAGGTACATTAAGTTAAATTTACATTAAAAATAATTACATAAAAAAATCCGGAGTCCGAATCTAAATACACCTGAGCTGGGGTACGTTGGGGACAAATGGAACAGTACTAATTAAATATAGCGAGAAATATTTTAATAAGTTTATGAGGGTACCTCGCAAGCTTAAAACAAATATTATGTTTGCTTGCACTGTGAGCGTTGAATTTTAATATCATTACTTGAGTTGCGTTTTTAATTCTATAAAAGCACAGGTTTTCTTTTGTAGAGTATACGTGGGCTTTAGACTGCTTTGGACTTTTCTATGTCATTAGCGATGGAGGTTTTTGTAACAGTAGTTTTGCTATTTGTGAATACGAATGTGACTGAGTAAATTTTATATGAATTAATTTAACCTGTACAAACGAGTTAAGCGTAAGAAGAAAATACCTTTGTTTGTGTAGAATATTAAATTATTTCATTGAAAAAAAAATTCAATCCGATCAGATTCAATCAAGTTCAATCCGTGACTTGGATATTAATAACTATTGTATCAGGGTAGCATTGGCGTGCAGGTCATAAAGGCATAAATGCACTGCTTACCCCAGTTGTTTAAGCTCGATGCATATTTTTCATTATGACCTGCCAGTGAACAGGCTCCTACTTAACTAGTACCTACCCTGGCTTCAAACCCCGTGCACGCCACTGCAGGGTAGGTACTTATTTTATTATCTAGTGAGTTCAATCCGTGACTTGGATATTAATAACTATTGTATCAGCGTACTTATTATATTATCTAGTGAGTTCAATCCGTGACTTGGATATACGGGCTTGAGGCTGAAAATCACAATTTGATAATATAAATAATATTTTCTGTTGATATCAATCAACTACAGATACTATAAATCTGATCAAGTCATAATTTGGATTAGTGCCTGATTTTTCGTCTAATGTTACCTTCTGTTCCTACGTGGGTAACTTTAAGTAGGGACATAATTCGTTACCTATCAATACCATTCGTATAAACGGTATGTATAAGGTTCGTATAATGGGTTCGAAATTTATATGGTCTACGCGGACAAAGTCACGAGCATAAGCTTTCACGCCTCTACCATTACAAACGCCACCGTAACGCGACGCCTCGTTTAACCTAATTCCTTCCCAAATTATTCCTATCGATCAGCAATTAATTCTCTTCAGAAGTGACATCAGAAAATTGAGCAACCGTCGCCGTTTAATCACTCCTTCGTCAGTAACATTAGCAATTTTTCCCAATAAGCGACTTTAATTGCTTCAACCGTATACCCATTCCTCACTCAATCAAGTTCTCAGTCTTACTTTATGACTTCCGTTATTCACCTCTCACCGGCTTGAAGTAACCGTACCGTCTAACGATATTAAGGGGGACGTGGAAATTGCAGCGCTCTAAAGCGACAAGGGGGGTTCTGGGAGCTGAATCAAAAATTTAAATTGCGAAAATTCTTCAACCGTTTGACGCGTCTTTATTGGAACCCGGATGCGTTAGGAATTGCAGTTCTTATTTAAAAATTTCAGTTGAACGTTTTATTGAAAAGTTTACTAGTTTCATGTTGTGTTTTTAATTACCTATTTAACTTCGACTGCTTGAATTCAACGCATTTTCTTAGTCAAGAAATACTACCAACTTAATTTAACTAGATATACCTACAGTTTTGTACTGTTCTTATGTATGACCTGTCGCGGAACATACATCCAAAGGCGTTTCTTCTTAGTTTTAAATCCGTAACACCTATTTTTGCTAGTGCCCGTATATCGAGGGTCAAAAGAATTATGGTAACATTTATTTGAGAAAGTTGTAACATAAACGCAGGGGTGGAGAGAGGGTTAAATGGCTATTTTTTCCCTATTGCTTGAAACAGATTTATAAAACTGAGCTCCCTGGGGCATTATAGATGGTGCTTGAGATAAAGATGTTGCTATTTTGCAGTTTTGTTCTAAATCTACATACTTGTCATAAAAAAGGTTTGTAGAGTACTTAGTGAGATTTTGTTATTTTATAACATTTATATGAATAAAGATAAACTATGGTGCTGCTAATTCAGTTTCACACTATCTATAAATAAAATATTACTTGCTTTAACGGTGAAGGAACATCATGAGGAAACCTGCATACCTGAGAGTTCTTCATATGTTTTTAAAGGTGTGTGAAGTCTGCCGATCCTCATTGGACCAGCGTGTCTATGGCCTAAGCTCTTCTCACTCTGAGAAAAGACCCGTGCTCAGTAGTGGGCCGGTAATGGGTTGGCCATGATGATGATGACGGTGCTGACATTGCGGCTAATTCAGTTTTACACTATCTATAAATTACACTAAATTGATAGGTCAAGATCTAGTGCTATCTTTTTCCTCGGGGAGCATTATGAAAGGGATAGAAATACATTTAAATCCTTCATTTTAGTTTAGCTTAGAGATTGTGGTATATGACAGAATTAGCCACAGTGTATAAAGATTTTATAAAGAAATTTTTCTCCCAAATTAATTTTAAAGCCACTTTTAGAGAATCAAGTGATGATGCTAATTCTGAATCTGCAATTTTTTTTAATATAATGTTCAATAAAATTAAAATGAGTTTTTAGAATACTATACTAAAAGTAGCTCATTCATTAGGGTTAAATTCAGAAAATAATTAATTTACCCACCAAGTAAGGGCAATACAAACTTTGTTTTAGACAAATAGGTACAGAGCACAGCATACAAAACGAGCAGGCCAGGACACCCCTGGACACTCCTTCGATAAATAAAAGTGGGCTGAGAGGAAAAAACACGAGACCGCTAACAGACCAACTTCCGAACGCGGATATTTATGGACAGAAGGGGTGTTTTATTGCCCACTGTTCCATTTTAACCCACTTGCCCTCGGCTATCCGCACTTTGCGGGCTGCATTTACAACGCTTTTTTAGTATTTTTTTCTTTTTTAAAGAATATTAGCCATGATGTTAATCATGAGTCGTGAATCGTGATTAATATTCTCCTTTCCCCTCCAACATAATTGTAAAGCTTGTGCTAGGAGTTAGTACGACAATAGAGCAACGAGTGCGGTTTGAACCGTCAACCTTTCAGATATCAGTCCTCTAATTACTAATACTGTGAAGAATTTTACTTCAATGTTTTGTCCTGCAATATATTTTATTTATGACAAAATATTATGTTACCGAGATTTTAAGAAATGAGTATAGATAAAGTAGTATATGAAACTTTACATAATTAGGTATTAAGAAAGGTACTCGTGTGATATTATTAAAAACCTCGCATGCGGCTTAGTTTTTAAACTCATACTCATATTTTAATAAGCCCTATTATGCAAACGTTTCAAAATTTATTTTCATATTTCATCACAAGTTAAAGAAAAGTATATAAATATTTACATGTAGAAAAAACTTATTACTAAAATTTTTATCTTAACAAAAAATATACGTTACATAAACTACTATTATCAAGTCGATCAACAAAATGTTACGCAACGGTCTAACAGGCAGCACACCTTATTCGACGTTTTGGAAAAATAACTTTATTTTTATCTGCGTTTATTTTCTCGTAGTGGTCCTTAGGAAGGTCTGATAAGGTGATCCCGACTGATACGCCGTATTGTAACAAGTTTATGTTTGACAGGTCATTCGCCGTTATGGTGTTCGATGTGATTTGTTACGATTTTACCATTTTTATTGCGGAGGATGGTTATTTTGTGATATTTTTTCGTTCTACATAATATTATATGTAGTAATACCTACTTAGAATGTTTTCTTAGAACCGTTCTTTGTCGTTTACTGTTTATCTTGTTCCATAGTTCGTCTTAGTCGCCGTTATTTAAACCTGTAGGTAGGTATAATATGTCCATTGGTGGACATAAGTTTCAGGATTTTCTCAGATAAACTAAAAGTAGATTTTTCCGCGACTTCATCTGTGTAGGTCTAAATTTTACAAAAAACCTGCAAAAGTCCTCAAACATTTTTTCTTGGTAGGACGTAAGGGCTTAAATTATAGGAAAAACCAAAACTAGACCCAGCAGTTTAGGTATATATTTTTCTGGGGCTTAAGCTTTGCATTGATGATTTCAATCATCAGTTTCTCCTTATAAATATGGTAGTAGGTATATTCCATGAATTTTTAAATTTTTCCGTGAATATAATAGCATTAGTATAATACATTCGATATAATAAAACAGAATAGGTGTATATTAACTCAATATTGTCTATATTTTCCCGGGCAATCATCGGAAGGATGAGGTCTTGACCGCACCATGAATTTTTAAGACGTAGTCCGGCCATAAAAAATATCCGCCAGGGCATTGAAAGATTGAAAGGGGAGAATCACTTACCGCCTTCAATTTATGGGAAATCTGACCCGTGGGAGCTTCGTGGTTGGACTAACAATATTAGCCAACTTATAAGCTGAAGACCCTTCAGTTGAATTGATTGTTGGCTGGGAAAGCCATTTTTTTTGGTGTCGGGATTGATGTTTTTATTCGCTGGCTTCTGTTTGTTTTTTCTTTCAATATTGATCCAAAGTCTTCTAAAATAATTAAGGTTTTTTTTGGAATGTCGATTTTTGTTGATTATCTGTTTTCTTGTGCTTCCTCTTAGTTTTAACAGGTTTCCTTGTATTTCAGCGTCTATGTTTTCTATTTTGAACTGATTCTACAGACTACAAGTTACCATAATATATTCTAAATCAGATGATTCCCGCGGCTTGGTTTGTGTGGATTTAGGTTGATTAAAATCTCGTAGGAACTGTTTGATTTTCCGGGACAAAAAGTCTGTGTACGTCTCTGGGATGCAAGTTATCTGTGTACCTTTCGCCAAATTTGGTTGAAGGGTTGTGAAAATGTATCAGACAGACAGGCACTTTCGCATTTATAATATTAGCATGGATTTGGCTTAAGCGATCCTCGATATAAAAACTTTTCAATTACAAAAAGCCGACGGGACCGTCCGTTGTTCCAACTACTAGTCCATACTAATATTATAAACTAGCTTATGCCCTCGACTTCGTCTGCGTGGATTTAGCTTTTTAAAAATCCTGTGGGAACTCTTAAATTTTTCGGGATAAAAAGTAGCCTATGTCCTTTCCCGGGATGTAAGCTATCTCTGTACCAAATTTCGTTAAAATCGGTTGAAAGTCTGCTAGCTTTTCACGACCTAACCGTTCAACCGATGTTGATGAAATTTGGTACAGAGTTAGCTTACATCTCTGGGAAGGACATAGGCTACTTTTTATCCCGAAAAATTAAGGAGTTCCCACGGGGTTAAAATTATATTCTAGCGGACGAAGTCGCGGGCATCATCTAGTCCTACTACATAATATTGAATTCAATTGTATCGCAAAACAAATAACAAGGAAGTAACTATACCTAAGTTGACCTAAGTACTATGAAGTATAAACAATTGATGCAGTGACCCAGATGCAAGAAACCCAATAGCCGTTGAGGCTTAGGTTAAACAAATAGTATTCATTATAGACAAAGCTCGTACAAACGGACACACAATGAGGGAAACGGTGTGTGACGGATGCGCCACGCTCTTGTGCTGAACAGAGATTGTTGCTTCTAGACGTTTTAGATACATGGTGATTCAGCTATCATTCGATCTAAAATTAAATGAGCATAAAATATACTGTCATAATATGCTCCATAACGCTGCTAAAGAAAGTGTGGAGGGGGCCTTCCAACATCAATGAGCCAAGCAAACAACCGCACACAATATGCGGTATCATCTTTTGAAAACGCATAGGTATCAATCGATTGCGATCGTTAAGCAACGTTGACCGATGACGGTAACTGAGTGGGTGACCGACTTTGAAGGTCTGAATCTGACTGCTGATCGTGCCTTGCATAGGTACCTCGGAGAACACGTTAAGGTTCGGTTATTATCAAATATCAGTTACAGCTCATAATAACTAAAACATAGGGCTCACCCTCAGTATCGAAATCTCGTTCTCTTAGTTAGTTAATTAGACGAAGAAGGATCTGGGAACCTACTGCAATATTATCCTAAGAGAACTCCCACCATTATGTGATTAATGGGAAAGGGGTCACGACTCTCAGCAACGAGGAACACGACTATAAAGAAGATGCTGCATAAGGCCGCAAAAATAATGTTTCCGTTTGTAGCATGCCGCCTTGTCTAGAATAGTTTGAACTCATTTAAACCTATTCGTAAGTTTTTTGTGAACACCCTGTATACATGAGGCCGGTCGATCGTCACGGTGTCACGCGACACTATTGTCTACGCTGTCACACCATGCCCACCGCGCTTCGACGATCGCCATGCACACTACTGTCATGAATGAGATGCTTCAAGATTATGAATCTATGAGCATTCATCTATATTATAACCCACTCAAGACCACTCGCCAGGCTTGAGGATGACTCCATTGAGAAACTTGTCATTTACGAAATTGTATGGAGAAGCGCGTATTGATGAAATTTGGTACAAGGTTAGTTTACATCCCGTGGAAGGACATAGACTACTTTTTATCGAGGCAAATTAATGAGTTCCCACGGGATTTTTAAAAACCTATATCCACGCGGACGAAGTCGCGGCCATCATCTAGTAGAGTATAAACTAATGTTTCCATACTTTGTAACATGCCGCAGTGTCAGTCATGCATGAGCAAACCAGCATGCCTGATAGTTCTCCGTAATATTCTCAAAGATATGGAAAGTCTGCCAATCTGCACTTGACCTACTTAGTGGACAGTGGCCTAAATCCTTCTCACACTGAGAGAGAGAGACCTAGAGACTGGTGTTCAGTAGGTAGCCGGGCGAATGGGTTGGTATGTCAATGATCCGTCCTAAGTATGAAAATCAAAGCCAAACAGAGAAAAGTGAGTTTCTCAATAACCCCAGTGCCAGTGGTTTAATACTAAAAAAAGCTTGGTCGAAGAAGAACATCAAAGACAAACGACCGGAGTTGATTTGAAACGGGTCATCAATAATTAATCAGCCATCTTGTAATAAAATTAGCCGCTATTTGAGGGTTAAACAGAGCTGTGTAAAGAAAAAATTCTCTCCAAACCCTCAGGGAAATTTTATATAGAAACTCCGATCGACTACGTGTACTGGCATGCTGTAGAGACAATAGAAGAGACACGAGCGCACTTAAGTATATACGAATATAAAAGTTCTAAATCATAATTTAAACATCGGAGTTTACTGAATGGCTATTTATTTTTGCAGAGTCAAGTGAAAACCGATAATAATTATTGATATGAAATGCCATCAACTGTACAACAAACAATAAAACAAGCTCCGGCTCAGGGCGCCTTGAGAGCTGCACTAACTTCTTAAATATGTTATCACGAGTATTTTTTCCATAATCAACTAAAATCTGCATCCAGTAAGATTTTTAAAAATCTCGCGGGAAATTTTTGATTATTATTTATCTGAGATTCAAGCAGACGAGCAGTCAATATTTTTTGTCTGCCAAGATGCTAGTTATCTCTGTACCCATCAAAATTGATTAAAACACAACAGACGTACACATTTCGGATTTGTTATATTAGTATGAATGTAAGTTTAAGGTATCCAATTCATCATTGACCTATGCCACAGAGGCCCTAGAGAGTTGGAAGGTCAGATGTCCCAATGTCGACATCCCGAAGGAACGTACTACACAAAAACTTTGGGATTTGCCATTGGTTCAACTGACACATACGAATTTGGTTCAAAATCTTACAAGTGACAGAGATCGTGCCAGGCTTCTAGCATTATCCGAAAATGAATCTGGGTATTGGCTGCATGCCTTGCCATCAAAAAATCTCGGCACACTTTTAGATAACGAAAGTTTTCGTGTGGCTCTAGGTCTCAGATTGGGAACACCACTGTGCCATCAGCACAGATGTCTGTGTGGAAAAGAGGTTGATAAATTTGGAATCCACGGACTCTCTTGCCAAAGGAGCTCTGGTAGGCTGTTTAGGCATGGCTCTCTTAACGATACAATTAAAAGAGCTCTTGCCACCATAAATATTCCTGCGCTCATTGAGCCGGCAGGGATTAGTCGGGATGATGGCAAGAGACCTGATGGATTGACGCTGGTTCCCTGGGAACGGGGACGGGCGCTAATGTGGGACGCAACTTGCGTTGACACATTGGCCCCGTGTCATATCAGGAAGACAGCATCAAGACCGGGAGCCGCAGCAGAAACAGCTGAAAACGGCAAGCGGCGCAAGTATGCCTCTCTTATAGAGAGTTACATTTTTGTGCCGTTTGCCGTGGAGACCCTGGGGCCATGGAGTCTTAGTGCTAAAAATTTTTTACGAGACATTTCACCGCGATTAATAGCCTCATCTGGTGACAGAAGGGCTGGCTCATTTTTTGCGCAACGGATCAGCCTGGCTGTCCAGCGCGGAAATGCAGCCAGTATTCTTGGCACCATTCCACGTGGTCATGATTTATATAGTAATTAGATAAGGCTAGCTTTAAGTTTTATTGTAATAATAAAAAAAAGTTTAAGGTGTATGTGTGTATTTTTAAAATTTTGTCGCCTTATCCAGTAAGTTACGATTTCATTGGCCGTGACCCTCGAAGAAGAATTAATGAAAAATGAAATCGACTTGGCAAATTTAATTTTTACATTCGTCGGTTCAGGGACAATTTCTTTTCGCTGATTAGCGCGTTCGCATGGCGGAATAAATTCGTTTTAATATTGATTGCCTCCTTAAAATACGTAATGAGACTCTTGATGGCTTCTAAGGATACTCGAAATGTGGATTAGTAATCTAATTACGTATAGAAAAAACGTCTGTTCTAATTACTTTCTTATTAATTGTGACATATGGAGCCATTCAGATAATATGCTAATTACACAAACTCTAATCTGAACGCCCACGGTCTAGTATCGCCAACTTTCATTAGCAATGCGTCTAATTTTTAGCAACTTACCTAGGCTTTCATGGAAAACCTTAGAGGCGGCTCGGGGCGTCTGAAAGACACCATTTTTACGACTATAGATTTGGACCATTTTTATTATTTTATTTATTAACTAGCATGTTATCTATTCTCTTTATGGAATTAAGTTTATTTTATTTGAGGAGTCTTTTGTCATAAGTGTTAAATTACGGACTGGGCATCTCTTCTGGCTGCATATACTTAACCTGCATATAACTTGAGATTCTGATGAAAGTTGGAATACACAATGGTACTGATTAGAAAGAAAGAAAGAAAAGACGTTTATTTATAAAATTGTGCCACACATCACAACTTAAAGCTAAGAGCTGGTTATTCCGGCGCTTCTTCTACCTGAGAACAAGCAAAAGAAGCGCCGGAACAAACTGTCATAATATTGTGTGGCACAACCCGAAAAAAGGGTCCCAGCTCAGCATTATGCTGTATGCCTTGTTGCACAAGAACATAAAGCGCTGATTTTCAGCTGGTACCCTGAGCCGGGTGACGACACGGAATCATAAACTAATGATAACTAAACATAACCAATAAAATACCTACACGGAAACATAAAAAAATCACTAACTAACAACTATACTTAGTTATTTAGCACCATACATATTATGATAGATTAGACTTATAGAGTAAAGTCTAGAAGACTATACCTAACTCTATCGCCAAAATATAGAAACCAAATATAGTAGAGTTGTGCTTTAATTGTGTTCAAACTGGTTTAAATCATATTTTTGGATTCTAGTGCAATGACGGATGCAAAAAGGTTGAATTTTGACGGTTTCAAAAATCAGTGAAAGCATAAAACACCATGAAGCAAATCTTTCATTAACAAATATTGCAACCGTAATATTTTCCAGCATAAAATCCCCTCAGAAAAATAAAAAACGAACACAGTTGTTCAAAACTTTTAGCCGCGAGCCAAAAAAATATCCAAATCAATCTGTTGATTAGATACTTTTTTTGGGGGTGACATTAAACACAGTTTAATCGCCCCTTGCCAATCCCGCAAGACGTTTCGTTGGGTGGCGGGTGTGGGGGGGAAATACTCCAAATTAATGACAGATTTAAAAATGGACCCTAGGGGGGGGAGATGCGTCGCTAATGCACCATTTTGTTTGGAACTATCACCATGTTTTTCATATTGTCGAAAAATTTGCTTTTTAATATTTATTGGGGTTTCTTTTGTATTTTTAGATCGAGTTTAAAAATTATCTTATCTGTTAGAAACTAGCAGCTGAAAAAACCTGGGTGTCACTGAATATTATTTTGCTTCGTTTCCATCCATCCATACTTTCACAATAATATTATAAATATGAAAGTGTGACTTTCTGTCTGTCTGTCTGCTAGCTTTTCAAGATTTTTACCTATATGGTCTATCATATTGATGATACAAAGCACGGAACGGACATCTGATATTAAATTATAACTGCATCATTCTGAAAGGAGTCCCGTGCTCTGTACTTGGCCAGCGATATGTTGAGATGATAGTATGTCAAAATATGACATATGTTTTATATTCCACGGATATAATCTTCTCTACGATTCTTGTTACATTGGTCGTGATTAAAATCTAAAATTAGCTAAGTTCAAATTGAGAATAGCATTCCACCCCCCTGGTCCCACCGCGTCGAATTTTTCGACAATTTATTTTTTCGAGGTTTTTAAAAACGCTAATTTCGAGATGGATTCGGGGACGGTTGTCTTTTCGATATCGCTGTATGAAATATTGCGCATTGTCTTCTGGAAATTATTTAGCGCTCTCGAAAAAATTCCCATAACATTTTTTTTTGTATAATATTACTTACGAGTACTTAGATATATATTTTATTAATCTAACTAATGATAATTTAAGAATTTTGTTGCATTAACTTATTTAATATTTATTTGCTGTGGTGAGATATTTTACACTGTAAACTAGGATACATCATCTATTCATCGCATTTTTGTTTCGGTTTTCACATCGATATAAATGACAAGATATTATGCCCAAGCGAACAAAATTTTTCACGATTTTGGAACCAAATAAATCAGCGCCACCTCTTAGATACTAATGAACAACCCGTTTGAAATCCAGACGTCACTGAGGTTGCATTGGTGCTAAAGCACCACTGAATCGGTGCCATTTTGTTTGTTCAATGGCCCTGTCTATACGAAGTAATAAGTCAATGGGTTTTCATCTGAAATTTAATCAATTCTGGAAATCACGGGTCTCCTCTCAAAATGAGAAGGGCTTAGGCTATAGTCTACCATGGTGGCTAAGTGTGGATTGGCAGATTTCACACACCTTTTAGTATATTGTGGAGAACTCTCAGGCATACAGGTTTCCTAACTCCGAAAAGCTATACCTACCTTACCTAGGTGCGTGCCGGGGATCTAACCCTTGACCCGCGAATAAAAGGCTGAAGCCTTAACCACTAGGCTTTTTAGCTAAACCCTTATAAGGACTTAATACCCAAAACATGTCTACAGTTTGCTGATATGTACTATATATTATAGAGTTTTAAAATCATTCATACTACTATTATAAATGCGAAAGTGTGTCTGTCTGTCTGTCTGTTTGTCCATCTGTCTGCTAGCTTTTCACGGCCCAACAGTTTAACTGATTGTGATGAAATTTAGTACAGGGTTAGCTTACACACCTGGGAAGGACATAGGCTACTTTTTATCCCGGAAAGTTAAAGAGTTCTCACGGGATTTTAAAAAAAATTACTACTAAATTCACGCGGACGAAGTCACGGGCATCATCTAGTTTAGCTATCTTTATAGCTATATAATAACGATAAGCGATCTCCTTCTTTACAAAATGAAGGAAAGATTTGGGCTCACGCCACATTATGCTTTATCCTAAAGCGAACGGACTAAATCGACCATGACGAGGAACATAAAAATTAACAAAAAAACAATAGGATTAGCATAGAAAACATCTGCGACGAAAATTACTACTGGTGCCCTACCGTTTGTTTTCACATAAAAACAGATTTAATTAAATGATGCCACGATTTCGTAGTGATTTTTGCTTTGTAAAGTTTGTTCAAAAGGCTAAGACGTTAGACGTAAAGAGTAAGGCTAAGGCTAAGGCTAACAGAATACATTATTATTATAATACTGTTAATTATTACAATATAACTTACGTAAGTAGTATAGTTTTAAACAAAATCTAGTCGCAATTGTTGTATTTTTTTTTCTAGGGTAGGTAATATAATAACAAATATTTTTTTGAATGATATTTAAAATTTATTTTTCTGTCTAATAT
The DNA here is from genome assembly GCF_902806685.2 of Maniola hyperantus. Classification (NCBI taxonomy): domain Eukaryota; kingdom Metazoa; phylum Arthropoda; class Insecta; order Lepidoptera; family Nymphalidae; genus Maniola; species Maniola hyperantus. The sequence continues at coordinate 5,542,010 of NC_048544.1, read as the reverse complement.
AAAAACTAATAGCTTAGGTACATAGTGATCTTTTAATTAAATTAAATATCTCAAAACTGTAAAGTTTACTCAATTATATTATTAGGCCTAATTAAGGAGAATCAATTTTGTAAGCTATTTAATGTTTCTCATAAGCTTTAGAACAATGTTAAAATATTATTATCAATGTATGGAATGTTGATAAAAGTCTTCTAAGTCAAAAATTAAATAAGATTGTTGTGATAATAAAATGACTTCGATTTTCCAACGCAACAAATGGTAGGGGCTATCTTAAGGCGACCGCATTGATTCTTTGCGTCGCACTCCCTTGGGGGCGCATTTATCCGGCAAAAAGCAATAAACATTAAAAATAAAATGGCAGATTCCCCCTTAAATGTCACTTTCCCTAAGATGGGTATACGTTGCTAGAATTTAGAAAATGATCAATATTTTTTAAGGACGTCTGTATTGGTGGTTTTGTTGTCTTTCTAACCATTATCTGCTAATCGCGGGAATCAGGGGTTAGACTCCAGGTTTTAAATATTTTAGGGTTAGAATATTTTTTCGACCGTCTCTAACCGGCTGAAAAAGTGGCTTTCTTAGAAGGTATAACCTAAGGAAAAGAACAATTTAATTTACCATCATGATCAACCCATTACCGGCTCATTACAGAGCATGGGTCTCCTCTCAGAGTGAGAAGGGTTTTGGCTATAGTCTGCCACGCTGACCATGCGCAGGTTGGCAGACTGACACACCTTTGAGAACATTATGGAGAACTCTCAGGCGTACGTACAGATTTCCTCACGACCATGTGACGAACGCACATAACTCCGAAAAGTTAGAGGTGCATGCTCGGGATCGCACCCCTGACCTTCGATTAGAAAGCGGACGTTCTGACCACCAGGCTATCACAGCTTATAATATGCTTGAGTAGTTAATTTGAAATCTATAGCTGACTAATTGACTGACTGACTGACTGATCTATCTACGCACAGCTCAAACTACTGGACGGATCGAGCTGATACAGATATTTTGCATAGGTATAAGTAGACAGCTATTATGACGTAGACATCCGCTAAGAAAGGATTTTTGAAACTCCTAAAGGGGTAAAATAGGGGTTTGAAGGTTGTATAGTCCACTCGGATGAAGTCGCGGGGATAAGCTAGTCGAATATATTTACAAAATAGCATCTCAGCATACCTTACCTAACTAAAGTAATAAATATTTCCTATTATTTTTTTCATTAGTCAACGTCACAAAATATGTATGAAATTACACACACATCCCCTAAAAGCGCCATCGATGGAAACCCCCATAGAGTGGTGAGAAAAGATAACGCGAGTTAACACTAGAATTCATATCATGTTCGAAATAGATTTACTAGATGTGACATTGTAAAAAAAAGTCAAGTTGTTTTTAAGTTTTTCAATATTTTGTTGGTTAAAATAACAATAGTCGATTAAAGAATTCAAAAATATTTATTACTGATACGGAGACAACCATCGCGTCGGGGTGTGCGTCCGTCCCGTCCTCCTCCCCACCTCGATTGCGATCTCAACCTGTCGCGGACTATATAGTTGAGCTAAAGGAAGCCTGGGTTTTATTTTAATTATTTCTTTTCTTTAGAATAATAAATTGTTTAGTTGTTTTGGTAATTTTGATTTAATTAAGTGCATTCTACTTTCAAATACGTATAACTTAAAGGAATTTCATAGCTTAATAGACGTTCCTTCCACTACATCAGCCCTTAAAAGTAGAGACATTTCATTTCACTTGCTTACACAGTGTACTAGTCATTTCTAGTAAAATTAAATCCTTAACGAACCCAATACACAATAAGGACCGAATGCTACATAAACTCTGCTCAACTTCAAACAAAGGAATATTGGTTCCATACCCTTGAGAATAGTACCAATAAGGCTCATTATTGCCTGCTAGTGAGGCCAGTAATTTCTAATAAGATAATATGGTTGTCCAATAGCTTAGTGGGCGCGAGCTAATGATGCGAGTATGAGAAATAATGTAATACTGGAGAGTTCTGGAGTTTTTCTTATTATGACTCGATGTATTTTTCTATCATCCATCGAAGCAGAAAAACTATCATCTATTTATTGGTAATCACTTAGATATTATCAAGCATTGATCAGATAACGAGTTTTTCAGTAGTTTAGTAGTAAGGCGTCACATCAATCTTCACTTCTATTATTAATAATATTATTGAGGTAAAGTTTATAAGTTTGTTGCTAATCTCTGGAACTACTGAATCAATTTTGTAAATTCTTACACCAGTTGCAAGCTACATTATTCCTGAGTAAAATCCATACTAATATTATAAATTCGAAAGTGTGTCTGTCTGTCTGTCTGCTAGCCTTTCACGGCCCATCCATTCAACCGATTTTGACGAAAGGTACAGCGATAGCTTGCATCCCGAGAAAGGACATAGGCGGCTTTTTATCCCGGAAAATCAGAGAGTTTCCACGGGATTTTTAAAAATCTAAATCCACGCGGACGAAGTCGCGGACATCATCTAATATTGTGATATATTTTATTTTCAAAAAGCTATCCGTGTGAAGCCAGGGTGGGTCGGTGGTTAATAACAATTTTAGTTCCATTTAATACTGCTGCATAGAATGCAATAAGAGTAGATAATAACTATCTATCCAATACCTAATCAATGTGCTTTTCTACATTCAATGTTATTGTTACCTATAAGCAAAAAATAAGCCTTTAGATAAAATAATAGTAGATAGAGCGTATGATTTTTTGTCCATTACTAGATGAAGGTTTTGATTTTTTGCCTACAACTAAAATTAGTCTTCACAAAGCTTTAAGCACCACAAAACAATATATTTAATGCCACAATACCATTTCATCATCATCGACTTGATCAACCCATCGCCGGCTCACTACAGTCACGTCTCAAAATGAGAAAGGGCTTGGCCATAGTCTACCACGCTGGCCAAGTGCGGATTAGCAGACTTCACACACCTTTGAGAGCATTGTAAAGAATTCTCACGTGTGCAGGTTTCCTCACGATGTTTTCCTTCATTTAGTGATATTTAATTACTTAAACGCATAATATAATTCCGAAAACGTGCGTGCCCAGGATTGAAACCCTGACTTCCAAATAGGAGGCGAACGTCTTAACCACTAGGCTATCACAGCTTTAATAGCATTTAGAGATATTTATTTCATCCCAGCCTCCAAACCACATCCAAACAAACAGAGAGCATCAATACTTATGAGTGCGGATATTAAGCCTCCCCAGACGTTCGACCATAAAGGAAAACATATTAATTTATGTTAGCCGTCGACAGTAATGACGGCGCGTCGATTACGTCTTATTGGAAAATATTGGCGCTACCCCCTCGGGGACGCGGCTCGTGATTAGTTGTGTTATCTCCTGTGTATATACAGTGATATTATATCAGTGTAAATGATATAAGCGAAGCTGATACCCGCGAAGTTATCCACGTGGGTTTTGGAAAACTTAAATCTTTAATTTTCCGTAATAAAAAAAAAATATCCGAAAGGTCAAAGCGATTACGCACTGCTCTTCCTGTGCTCCCGTCATCCGAGTTTTCTCCGTCACGGCGATTACGCACTGCACATCCGAGTTCTCTCCGTCACGGCGATTACGCACTGCACATCCGAGTTCTCTCCGTCACGGCGATTACGCACTGCACATCCGAGATCTCTCCGTCACGGCGATTACGCACTGCACATCCGAGTTCTCTCCGTCACGGCGATTACGCACTGCACATCCGAGTTCTCTCCGTCACGGCGATTACGCACTGCACATCCGAGATCTCTCCGTCACGGCGATTACGCACTGCACATCCGAGTTCTCTCCGTCACGGCGATTACGCACTGCACATCCGAGTTCTCTCCGTCACGGCGATTACGCACTGCACATCCGAGTTCCATCCGTCATCCGTGAGCATACCAGCAATAATCTACGATATATGTCATAAGCTCCCATACAACACAAAAAGGAACCTATTTTCACGGACTTGGATCGGATGAGAGCGTAATCGCCGTTGTGTAGTCCACGTGGAAGAAGTCGCGGGCATAAGCTAGTTCATTTTAGGCATAGAACCGAATATTTACCAGTAAGCTTTTCACTTCAAAGATTAATAAACTACTGCATTCAATTTACATCCGCCCACACCTAAATTGAAATCCTAATATGAAATACTCCACAATCCACATGCAGGTAGCTATATAAGGATTCCAGTATTTCACGAAAAATTCGAAATATATATCCGTTTGTGATAGCACTGCAGTGATTATACTCATTTCCGTATATGAATCTTTTCAGTCATTATAGTCAGTAATAGGAACGCATTCAATTAAAGCCGTTCTCAAAGAGAGCATGTTTTTAAGTTACGGAGAGTAAATCTGTACGGATTTCCAGCAAGATCTGTTAATGTGTATGGCGGGATTAGTGTTTGGTTTGGTTATAGGCTGGGTGTAGAACTATGCTATTAATAAATAATCGTTATAATCAGCAGACAAAGGAGCAGACGGATCAACTGATATTAAGTGATCACCGCGCCCATGAATATTTGCATCACCAATGCATTACTGGTTTTTCAGGGATTTATCTATCCGCCCCGTCGACATTGATATGTTTTATTCATTAATAATCTTCTCAATATATAAAAAGAAAAGGTAACTGACTTACTGACTGACTGACAAATCTATCAACGCACAGCTCAAACTACTGGACGGATCACCCCCTTTGGGTTGAATTTTCAAAAATCCTTTCTTAGCGGGTCGTCTTACGTCGTAATAGCATGCCAACAGCCCGATCCGTTTAGTAGTTTGAGCTGTGCGTCGATAGATCAGTCAGGCAGTCAGTCGGTCAGTCATCTTTTCCTTTTATATATTTAGAAGTATGACTAAATGAATAATAATTTCTCACGTGTACGCTAAGCCTTAAAACACTACGCCCAGTTCAGTTCGGAATACACGAGAATATTTTTCGTCCAAAGCTTACGGCTTTTAGATTACTCCCTAGCTGCCGTCTAAGCATTAATACTAATGTTTGTCCGTTTATAAATGGCAAAATATTGCTATTTTTCAAAGTGATGATGTACCTAGTATCATCAGCATCAACAACCCATCGCCAAAGTCGGCCAATCCGCATTTGGTTAGCGTGATAGACTATGCGCTAACGTTTAGCCGTTCAACCCTTCTCATTTTGAGAGGAGACCCGTGCTCAGTTATGGGCTGGCAATGCGGGCAAAGCGGTGTCTAGAAAATAAGTGTTTCCTTCAGTCGCTTTTACTATCATTATAATATTGAGAGACCTCATAAAACCATAGCAAAAACACTTCAACAAAGTCAACTTATTATTTTAATACTATTACATGGCATTCTATATTCAATTCCTTCATATAAATAAAATTTTGTTTAGATATCTATTTTTCATTAGTAAAAATGATGAATGCTAAAACAGCTATGTCCATTAAAGAAAACCGCAAAAACATTCGACCGAAATAATAATATTTTCACAGAGTAAATTGAAAATAGGCCATTAACCGTTCGAAATGATCTTACCACAGCGTCGTCGGGTGGTGAAAGATAAAACACCTAAGAAACCAAATAACAAAAATAACGTGTACCAAATATAATCTTATTTATCGCAAGGGGACAGCCTCTAAATGAGATTCGATGAGCAAAAGGAGCACTTAACGCTTTGATGTCCACCCGGCCTCAGTCTCCCTTCATTTTGGTTAAGGGCTGTGGCATACTTGGGTCTATTTTGGTCTTATATGTTCGTGGCACTACATTACATTACGGTGGTTGCGCACTCATCCGATCCGAGTCCGTGAAAATACGTTCCTTTTTGTTTTGTATGGGCTCCCATACAAAACAAAAACGAACGTATGTTCACGGACTTATGACACATGCCGTAGATAATCGTTGGTATTCTCACGGATGACGGATAGAACTCGGATGACGGAAGTGCAGTGCGTAATCACCGTAACAGGATAAATACCAAAACATTCAACAGAAGCAGAGTGAAGAGTGAAGAAACTCTCTGTTTGATCCTGAATCGACGATCTGTCAAATATTAGGCTAGGGAAGATACCTAGTCGTTTCATATAGCGTCAAACGTGGGAAACATTTGACGCCTGCCAGTGTAGGTGGTGATAGGTAGTAGGTACTCAGTTGATTGGCCACATGAAGAAAAGTCAGGAGTACCTATATGAACCTGACTACCAATCCTTCGTTATTTATTATGAGAGAGGCAGCAGAAGACTATCTGAATGAACAAGTGAATTGTTTCTGGTGAGAAACTGAAATGTATACTTACGATGATATTATTATCTACATTTTCCGATATTTTAACAAACATTTATTTGTCTTTTCACAACTTTGCTCTCACTGTACACCCCGCTTAACATCACCTACATGTGGCGGAAATTTTCCTTCTTTGATTACAAGCTGGCCATTATACTTATTTTGCCGCTAATATATGATTTAGAGGGTTGTAATGCGACCACCTCACACCCTGGGCGGATTATTAGATATTATACCGAATATGTGATATGTGATAGCCTAGTGGTTAGGACGTCCGCCTTCTAATCGGAGGTCGGGGGAACGCAACTCTAACTTTTTACTTTACTTATGTGCGTTTTAACTCCCCGATTGCCACCTCGACCTGTCGCGTACTATACTTACATACTTGTTTACATACAGACAAACAAAACACTTGGACCCCAATCACATAGCAGGCATTCCTCGGGGCTGAGCAGCGGGGAAATTACAGCCTCCGTCACTTCACAGATCGAAGCCGGTTTAATTAAATGCGAATCAAATTATCCAAGACGATCGTCTTGGATTGTCATGGATACACAACTAGTTGATATTACCACCTGGTCAGCCCCCCAATTGTGTAAGAATAACCATTTCATGGCTATCGCAATCGTCAAGAAATTCTGCCCTTTGATTGGCTGTGAAAAAATGTAAACAGCGAATCAACCAATCAAAGGACAGACTGTCTTGACGATTGCGATAGCCATAAAATGGTTATTCTTACACAATCGGGGGGCTGGTTGGATTCCTTTTTCAAGTTCACTGATTTAGCGTTGAATGTAAGCTGCGTGAAAATATATCTAGTGCCTAAAGGTGCCTAGTGGTTAAGACATCGATCTACTCGGGGAGTCCGAATTTTGCAACTTTTCGGAGATATGTGCGTTGTAAGCAATTAAATGTCATTTGCTGGAACCGTAAAGAAAAACGTTGCTACGAAAGCTGCATATCTAAGAGGTGATACCCCATAATGATCATAAAGGTGTGTAAAATAAAATGAAATAAAATAAAATAAAAAATAAAATCTGCCAATTCGCACTTGGTCAGCGTGGACTATGGCCTACACCTTTCTCATTCTGAGTTTCTGATGATGATTATAATGAAGATGAAGCTGTACAAAAAATTAGAACCAAGCTATAGTCACGAAATAGGGTTATGGCGAAATGGGTAGCCATTTATTTAATTAATTATTATTATTCAAAATACTACTACCATGTTTTATCTTGGTTAGGCAACCTGCTATTTACCATAGAAGATCCAAAAGTAAGCACTCGAACTATTTTTTAAATTCCCATATTTAGGTAGTGATAATTTAGAAAAAGAACCTATTTATCAGTGACGGTATTAACAACTCGCTATAGATAAAATCGTCAGTAGTGAATCGAGTGATGTTGGTTGTCACCTTCGATTCCGATTTGCATTCGATATGCGACTTAGCGGTGATCGACGTTTGTAATAAGTGTCTGATTGCGAATTAAATTATGTATAGGTATTTGTCGTAAACTAGTGGCAGAGACAGGGATTATACGGGTTTAATAAAAAGGTTAATGGGAACCCTAAAATGTGTTGGAAGTCACAAGACTCGCAAGCCTTTGAACGAAATTATTATTAATAAATCAGTACCCTTATTATAAACTAGCTGATGCCCGCGACTTCGTCCGCGTGGATTTACGTTTTTCAAAATCCCGCGGGAACTCTTTTATTTTCCGGGATAAAAAGTAGCCTATGTGTTAATCCAGGGTATAAACTATCTCCATTCCAAATTTTAGCCAAATCCGTCCAGTAGTTTTTGCGTGAAGGAGTAACAAACATACACACACACATACACACACACACACACACATACACACATACAAACTTTCGCCTTTATAATATTAGTCGGGATGTGAAAGTGTGTTTGTTTGTTGGTTTGTCCTTCAGTCACGTCGCAACGGCTTTTTATCCCCGAAAATCAAAGAGTTCCCACGGGATTTTTAAAAACCTATTTCCACGCCGACGAAGTCGCGGGCATCAGCTAGTATGAGTATAACTGGCGTGAATTCGTCGTGCCTTAATAGACTAAGGCTGAGATCTATAGAGCGCACTTTGACTTTGCTTAGACTTAAGACAGAGTTAAAACGAAACAGAGGTATATCTCTCACATAAATCTGTCTCGTTTTAACTCAATCTTAAGTCTGAGCAAAGTCAAAGTGTGCTCTATAGATCTCAGCTTTAGACTTTCTTAAATCATGCATATTGTGTACCATTTTATAGCTCGTGTTACTTAAATCCAATGTGTCTACAAAATTTCATAGACTTTGATTGCATATTCAAATGAGAATCAAACTACGATTGTATGGAGTAGGTAAGTGACTCCTGTTAAGTAGCACATTTTCCCCTGTTAAGTAAGGCCGATAAAGTCTAGCAATAACACATTTTCGCACGGTGGAAAAACAGATTAGTTACGTCACGGATATAAGCGTTACTTAAGTGCATTTACTTAGGTCATACAGTGCTATGAAACATAATGTTAAAGTTACAATACAACAAATTAATCAATACCTAATTGAAAAAGCTGCATCGGGTAGAGAGAATAGTTAGGTAGTAGTCAGTGGCGTGCACAGGGTTTGAAGCCAGGGTAGGCACTAGTTAAGTAATAGCCTGTTTACTGGCAGGTCATTATGAAAAATATGCATTGAGCTATTCAACTGGGGTAAGCAGTGCATTTATGCCTCTATGACCTGCACGCCACTGGTAGTAGTAGGTATTAAAATTATACATTGAACAAACGTAACTTTAAAGCTTACCACAATGCCTATGCTAACTGCAATAATGAAGTTAATTTATTAATATCGGTAGCTACTAGGTTCATAATCTTCATAATTAATGATACTAATTTGACCTTAGATCAGATTGTACCATGTTCACTTACCTACTATAAAACAAATTACTTACTTAGTTCAGAGCTTAAACAACACAACTTTGGCCCCTATAATATTATGTTAGAGTTCATTTCATGAGTTTAGTTCAAAAATTTTATGAAATAGGTACCCAATCCGAGCACACAAGTTCTTAAACTTTCCGAGAGTTAGCAAAGTTATTAAAAAGTCTTGCCTTTGACGCGTATTGAAAGACTGCGCCAAAAATAACTGCCTTTCGTTGAACTTTCCTAAAGAAATCGCGCTCGCGAGACGGCATAGGAAATGTTTGATTGCCGTAGGTACTTAGTGTTTTAGGTCTTTGAGATAATTCATAACACCATAGGTTTTTACTGGCTAGAAATCAGCATTTCCTCTGTTTGTATGCTAAGCTGAGTTTTTATTTAGGTATGTATCCGGATGTTCTTGAAATCTTGCGATAGGTACTAGAATCGCGATACGGTATTTAATAGTGTAACACCGCACTTAGTAACCTATAGTTCGAGGTTGACTCAGAAATTACAACCTCGAACTGGAATTCCCTGTTATGTGGACCTAAATTCGCCGATTTTTGCATTGGTGTCATGAGGGGAGTGGCGAAAACAAATAAATAAATTTAATTATACCTACTATCTTCTAACATAATCATAAATAAACGATTAAAGAAAATTTAATATTAAATTTGCCGACACTTAAGGGCTCTGAAATATACATATCAGGGGGTTTGCCGAAAAAAAAGTAACCTTTAGCCATAGCCGAACTTAGTATTAAAGGGGCTATTTTTGTAAAGACAAAATGAAAGAAAAGATTATAATATTCTGTGAGACAGTCATATCTTCCATAAATCCACAGTATCTCAGAGCTTCGATATAAATTTGTACCAGTCTGAAATAGATGTAGCGCGTTAAGGAGTTAGCCGGGGGCAGTGCTTCTTTTAAATGAAGAGGAAAATTTTAATTTCCTATCGCGTACCGGCGCTAGGGATGCGCTAGCTCAAATATCGATGAACATTTCTAAGAAATTGAAGTTTAAAGATAATAATATTAATTGCATATTATATTCTTTTTTCTAGTGTTTACCCTTTATTTATTTAAGGCAATTTCTGCAGACAAATCAACTTAGGTAAACTTACATAATGTGAGCATTCTTAGACAAAAATTGCTTGCGCCAGGAACCGTTTTCCTGCTATGTCACTGTGCGCGATCCATTGCATTCTCCCATATAAGACTGTTGGTAGGGATGTTAATCCATCGTTTCTTCGACAGGTGTCGGGACCGCTGACTAGCAACTAGCAGCTACCAGTAGCTGTCTCCCACGTAATATTGAAGACGGATCGAAATTCCACGGATACTTACCAAGCGATTTTGCCTCCTCAATTTTAATTCGAACCGCTAAGATTTGGATCACCCTTCCAGCATCAGTTTTCCCCTCCAATTATAATATGGTTACCTTCAAGTCAATAGGCATCTTCTAAGGGAGCGCGCTCCATCTTAGGCTGTATCATCACTTGCCACCAGGTCTGATTGCAGCCAAGCGCTAGTCTATAAATTAAAAAAAACGGTGCAGACGAGATTAAAATAATAGAAAATAATAGTATCTACCTACTTACGTAATAAAAATATGTCAACCTAATAAAAATTCATTCACATGCTATATTTACTCAATCTATGCATGACCTTCATTTAATTTTATGAATGAACGGCCAAATTTAAACTGCTAAAAGAGAGGATGACCTCAGAGCAAGAGGTCTGGAATCAATTCGACATCAATATGAAATAATTGAATGATAACAATGTGGGACAAGTTTATCGAACAATCATGGGATGATGTCATATTGGTCATCGTCGATCTAAGAGTTTGTTTCCATTGTGTTACGTGTCCGACGTAAGTACCTATTACTCACCTTCTTCCTTTTAAAAGTGAGGCTGGTTTTTAAAAATTGTATTTAAATTAAAGTTCGATATAAAATAGAAGTTAATATTGTTCAGTAAGAGTTTGAAAATTTAATTTATTTCTGATTAAAATGTTGGAAAAAATTAAAAATAAATATCTTATTAACCTTTTTGAATACGTAGTATGTGTAGTTGCCAGATGTGTATAAACTTTTATATGTGAACTAAAAAAAATTGTACAAACAAAGCAAATTAATATGTAAAACGAAAAGGTGACTGACTGACTCACTGACTGACCTATCAACGCACAGCTCAGACTACTGGACGGTTTGGGCTATGCAGATAGGTATTGTTATGCAGACATCCACATAGAGGTTCAAAATTTGTGTAGTCCACGCGGACGAAGTCGCGGCTTTAAGCTAGTTTAATCATACGGTTTTACATCAGAATTTTTTAAGTAACCGGATAATAATACCTAATGGAAACGCACAGAAATAGAAGAATTGATTGTATCGTATTGTGCACACATCAATTTGTGCATTTATTTATTGTGGACACATTGTTTTGCGATAGTGTCATCCTTTTTATTGAAATTTACTGTTATAAATTACTGATATCAGAACTTTCTTACTGTTCTGATTAACTGATCGTCTGTTACTGACACAGACTAGATTGTGCAGTATTTGTCCATGGTTATGTATAAATTTCATAATATTTTGTAATTTATGAACCTAAAATGAATGGATTTTAAAAAATTAGATTAATAATAGGCAATATAATATTACCTGTATACAATAGAATTTTTAGATTACTATTAGATACTATTTACCTTGTAAAAAAGTCTATTTTAACATTGCAATTGACTAAAATGATATGCCTTATTATAAAGTGGCGATGATAAGGTATTCGTAAAAGATCAAAATCAGTAGGTATACAGCACAATCTGATATGATCTACCACAGTGGCATATTTATAATTTTTTTAGGTAACACCTTTGTTTACATCGTTAGTAAACGTTTGTAACTACAATAGTTATGAGTTCTGTTCGTTTCAAAAGCAGTAAGTATAATAATTTGAGTTCTCTCCTGTTCTTTTTTAGTAGGCTCTATTCCCGGAGACATCGTTAAATTAAAGACGTTTAATAAACTGAGTTAAAATTAGAGTTTATCGACAAAATACACGAAAACAACACATCACTGCTCCTAACCTCCGTCGTTAAAAATATTGCTGTTTGAACGTGGAGTTCGCTTAGCGTTTTAATAAATTTGGAAAATTAAAGATTCATATCTGATGCCTTCACTAGTTAATACGCCCGGTCTCCCCCTGGCCCCTGATAAAGATGTTAATGTTGTATGAGGGTTTTAAAATGCAGCCGAGAGGTCTTTGTGAAAAACTAACAAATTTTTCTTCCGCCTCTTTCAATATTAAAATTATGAGTGTTAGGAAGAGCTCCTTTGAGGTTCTCGATTAAATCACTTGATCTCTATTTGAATGAATATAAGTTTTAAGATAAGAGAAAAAGGAAAACAGATTTAAAAGTAATAATTGTCAGGTATTTTTTTGTGCCTACCTAATTGTCTGCGAATCGGCACTTGGCTAGCGTGGTCTATGGCCAATTTCTTCTCATTATGAGAGGAGACCCATGCTTAGTAGTGAGCCGGAGCGATGGGTTGTTGAGGATGACCTATTATAGTTTTATTTCCAAATCCAGGAGGCAAACATAACGCATGTACTTGGAGATGCCTCGTCGTAGGGTCAACCGATAGACGTCACAACTGGACAGTGGACATATTATGTACCTTGTAGGGACTTTTATATGCCGTGGTCTTGCACCACTTGGATCGAGCGGCTCCCTGCACCTCGTTTGATGTCGTCTGTCCATCTAGACTCTAGGGAGTGCTGTAGCTAACCTAATTGACCGTATTGAAAGTCAGACCACTCAGGCAATAAGCTTTATTTGAAAATTCAAGAAAATTTCTGAAGCCGATGTCAAACCTAAATTATTATTCTTGCATTCTTGCTTCCAAATCATTGGGCTTAGTAAATATTTCGTCAGATCACTACCCATAATTATTATCACTACCCATATTATAAATGCGAAAGTGTGTTTGTTTGTTGGTTATTGGTTTGTTGGTTTGTTCGTTTATCCTTCGATAACGTCGCAACGGAGCAACGCATCAACGTGATTTTTTACAGGGGTATACCTAGTAAAAGATCTGGAAAGTGGCATAGGCTACTTTTTATCCCGGGAAATCAAAGAGTTCCTACGGGATTTTTAAAAACCTAAATCCACGCGTACGACGTCGCGGGCATCAGCTAGTAGGAAATATGTAAATCTGTCTAATTGAAAAAGGCAATATTTTCTACTTATTGTATATTCTACCCCATTAAAAACATTTTACTAATTTAGGAGTAAGCAAATATCTACGAAAGATCCTTAAAAAACGTCGGATCGAAGAGCCATCGAGTTGATTGCTTCATCTGATATTTATATTTAATTAGGAAAAAAATGGTGAAGCTCATATTGGTGTATCGAAAATAAGTTCCGCAGGTATTTTTATTACCTAGTAGTGTTTTACTATAGGAGCTGCACTTACTGGTATTTTTAATAGCGTTTTCTTCTTTTTATGAGTTTGTTTATAATATTTAGATAAAAAGTAGGCACATAGTTTCAGATAAAATGCAAAAGGTATTACCTGAAAATTGAAAGATAAGCGGAGAAAGGGAGGATGTTTTTAATGGCAGTTTTAGTTTTGGAAAATTAACTAAGCGGATAAGCCCAGAAGACTAAGATGTGCATGACGATTTTCCTCCTTTTCAAGGAAAAAATATATAGTAGGTACGTACATAGTATCGGCTTGAATCGAGAGTGAGATCTTCCCTTTAATGATGTTGGTTAAAAATAATAAAAATAAATAAATAAAATAATAAATAAAATAATAAAATTTATAATAGTACCTAAGGTAGATTCCTACGACTTACTATGATAAAAAGTTTAAAGTGTTGGTTTTTATAATTGTCCCGCGTAACTCTAAAAACGCCCGGAGAGCTAATTATTTCCCCGCTTATCTTCCGGATGATTTATTCCGGAGTCTTGCTAATTTTTCAAGATCGGTTTTTTAATTATTACCGTCCCCAGTATTCGATTTATTCATTTATCTTGTTAATTAAATTAGGAGGTCCCTTCTAGAGAAAATACTCTAGCGTAATATCTTAAAATATCTCTGGATTAGGTATTTAGTAGGGTACGTACAATAAACCAAAGGTACATTGCATATTATGTACATCCATATTCCATATTCTAATACAGGATGTAACCAGAACGCCAGCAAAAACGAAGACAGGTGATAGTACTGATGATTACTGATATGATAACACAAAAAATGCGAAAAAAAATTTAAAAAAATCACATATTTTGTAAAAGTTCAAAGTTAACTGGTGTACTAACCAAGTTGTGTTTAAATAAAACCATGATCGTCGCCGTTGTCGTCGTCGTCAATCGATAGATGTCCACTGCTGGACATGGGCCTGTTGTAGAGACTAAAGCACCGTATTCACCATCCATCTTGCTGTACGTCCCGCCGGGGCCATACACGATGCACGATGCAAACAGACCGTGAATAGGCTTGACGTACAGCGATACTTGTTTGCTGGATGTGCACGATGAATTTTGCATCCAGCGAGCGCCCCCACCACCGCCCGCGTCGTGCAGATAGACAGTGAATAGCGCGGACGTACCTGAGTCGTCCTGCGTCGTGCTTGCTTGATCGTGAATAGACTTGCTGTAGGTACATCAGATTTTACCATTTAGAGGTTGTTTCGTACGTGAGTGCTCGTCAGTCTCTCTCTCTCTCCGGCTTGATGCGCGCACGATGGTTTGTATGCTACATCCAGCACCGCGGCCTTGAGCCGATGTACAGCCGGGATGGATGGTGAATAAGGCGCTTTACACACGCCGCAGTCTTGCACGCTTGGATACCACAGCTTCCTATAACTCGTTTGAAGTCATCTGTATATCTAGTGTCGCCTTCCACCTAGTAGAGGATCAGCCAACGCTGCACTTTCTAGTGTGAGGTCACCATTTCAACATCTTGGGAGCCAACGTGTATTGGCTTTCAGACTAACGGTTTCGAAGCTAAAGTAACAATGGGCTGTGGGACATTAAGTCATGATCATTGTCATTTCGCTTTAAATTACGCAAAATAAAAAACCGGCCAAGTGCGAGTCAGGCTCTCGCAACGAGGGTTCCGTACTACAGTCGAATTTTTTCGACATTTTGCACGAAACTACAAAAACTATGATGCATAAAAATAAATAAAATCTGTTTTAGAATGCACAGGTGAAGCACTTTCATATGATACCCCACTTGACAATATAGTCTTTATATATGTTACTACGAAAATTGAAAATACTAATTTTAGTTCATGACCACAATTTTTTTTTGTTCCACCACACGACCACAATTCACGGTTTTCAGATTTTTTCCCTAATATCTGCTATAAGACCTACCTACCTGCCAAATTTCATGATTCTAGGTCAACGGGAAGTACCCTGTAGGTTTCTTGAAAGACCGACAGACAAACAGACAGACAGACAACAAAGTGATCCTATAAGGGTTCCGTTTTCCTTTTGAGGTACGGAACCCTAAAAATGGGGAAGAGTTAAAATATTATTTACAATTTACACGTACCAAATTAAAATTTTACGTTCCACTATTATAATATTATGGTATGCGTAAATTGTAAATAATAATTGTAAATAAAACGCATATTCTGCAATAAGTGCAAAAAGCCGCCCGACCGCAACTATTGGCGCGCGTGCAATTGACAGCGCCGCTCAATTTATGGCCCGCACTGTCTGCCGTGTGCGGTGCGGACACTGTTACACTAGAAGTGGTAAGTTTTTAATGCATTTGCACATAAAATATAAACCTGACCTGATCCATTCTGATCCATATTATCAACAATGTGGTACCTATTTCTGATACAAGGTTGGTAAATAAGGGTACTCATTACAAACGAGCTGACGTTTGTAAGCCCAAGCCGGCGGCGAGGGTTCCCAATGTTTTTCAAATTCAATACTTTGTGACAAAATAGTTCCTTTATAATCCCAAAAACTTTCAGAACTTAAAAGAATTCGGCCCAATACTAAAGAATTTCAAATATTAATTTCTTTTTAAGATTACTATTGCAACCAGATATTGATTTAAAAGGAATGTCAAGTAAAGAAAAGCATAAAACTTCAAAATGACGTCCACTTGTTAAAATAATATTTATCGATTTAATGATGAACATGAACTTTACATTTAAAGACTCTAAATTTTAGTGCACGCTACAAATTTAAATAGTAGGCTCGCGACTGTGCGCTAAAATCACGGGTATTACCATCTAAAAATTAAATTTAAAACTGTCAAACTGCGTCTGTCCTTTTCATATTACATAAGTAAGAATACGCGAATACTCTAAAATTAGGTTGTGCTCAGAATCAGTGCCAATGTGTCGTTGAATAAAATATTTTCTAACATCATCGGTTTATCTTCCAGTCAGCTATCAAATTTTGTCATACCCAATTACCAACTGTAATATACATAGTTTTATATCATAGCCAAAATATACCGATTCCATTATCGAATCATCTACGTAACGGGAGCGTTTAATTAATTCTCACATTGGAATAGTGTGAATTTTGACTGCAACTGAAGCCAACGGTTATATTTTGTTTGTCGTTTTAAATTAACGCCTGCCGTGTGCCGATCGAACGGGACGCGGGTTGGTTGCCCCTGCCCTCTGGATGATTGTTTGATTATTTTTGTTTATTTCAATTTTAACACTATTTCGTTTTCATATATCCATACTTCCATACTAATAATATTATAAATGCGAAAGTGTGTCTGTCTGTCTGCTAGCTTTTCACGACTTAACAGTTCCACCGATTTTGATGAGACAGAGTTACCATGAGTTTGGTACAGAGTTAGCATACATCCCGGCAAAGGGCATAAGCTAATTTTTATCCCGGAAAATTAAAGAGTTCCCACTGGATCATCATCTAGTTTTTAATAGCTCTAACTAGACGATGCCCGCGACTTCGCCCGCGAGGATTTAGTTTTTTTTAAATCCCTTGGGAACTCTTTGATTTTCCGGGATAAAAACTAGGTCATGTCCATATCTCTGTACCAAATAGGTAGATGATGCCCGAAACATCGTCTAACCTAAACCTAAACTCACCCTAACTAAAGAATAAAGGTTACATCATGCTTTATTGCGTCTAAATTAACAATCAAAGCGACTTCTGCCATTTGACACCGCCCGGCGCCATATTAAAAAGCGCTAAATCAACAGCATCGATCGACATAGTTGTGTCACCCTATTCCGCTCATTGCTATATTTAGTCAATGAAACGCCTGATATCAGGGTTCTAATAATAGAAAATGCATCACCGATCATGCATTGAACGTGTGATCGTATGATTTTATTGACAGTATGTACCGTTTGGTATGTTTCAGGTTTGTTACTTGTTGTTTCAGCATCAATAAATAGTATAATACCCTACAAATCGATGATGGTCAAAAACATAAAAAACCAAGGATAGGAGCAAACAAAGTTAAGCCTCTTAAAGAAAATTCTGTAAATACTTCGACGAATGCAAACAGCTGGCTAAAAAAGTAGACAGTATGTCATTAGGACCTGTTTTATTTAAGGTCTGAGTTAGTCTTGAAATAGGATTAATTTTATTAATAAAAAACTTAACTCATAGAGCTATTGCAGCATTATTTCGAAATTTTTATTGTTCTTAGTTAAATTCTTATTTGTTCTTATATTGATGAATGTGGTGAATTGAAAATAATAAGTCCATATAAAACTGTCAAAACAATTCAATATAATTTTAGATCCTCAAAATAAATAAATTTAATCTTTGAACTGAAATTTAATTCAAAATACCAATGCAATAGGTTGGTAGGAACACATTTTGATGAGCCGATAGACGTTGGACGTATGGGAATGGCAACTTCGTACTGGAAAGCACAGCGTTAGAAGAGCCTCTTCAAGGTGGAAACCACATCAAACGAATCATAGGGAGCCACTGGATTCAGGCAGCGCAAGACCACCGCAAGAGATCTATTTAAGAACGCTAGTGTGAATAATAAATGTAAATAATAACCGGTTTTATTTAGTAGTTAAAGCATAAAAATGCAGAGCAGGAATCACGCCGTGCGTTGATAGTGATCAGAATTGACCCGTTACAATCAAGACGATCGAATCAAACGGCGCTGCCCACATAAATAACATAGTCCCTATTGCTATTCCTAATTCTAGTTCTAGTTTCCATAAATAGATGTTTCAATAGATTATAAGACTGTCGTTTAAGAATAATTGAGGTTAAAGCAATAGCTAGATATGCTATAAAAGCTACCAGAGATTGCTTAGTGGAAACAACCGGCTTAGTGCGAGTCAGACTCGCGTACCGGGTTCCGTACTACAGTCGTATTTTTTCTACATTTTGCACGACAAATTATAAATTACTATTATGTATAAAAATAAATCAAAACCTATTTTAGAATGTACAGGCCCTTTCATATGATATCGCACTTGGCACTGTAATCTTACTTTAAAAGTTAAAAATACCTACTAATTATTTGTTTATGAACAATTTTTTTTTGTATTGTAACCACAGATTCACGGTTTTCCGATTTTTCTCCTTACGTGTGCTATAAGACCTATACCTACCTGCCTGCCTATTTCATGATTCTGGGTCCACGGGAAGTACCTTGTAGGTTTCTTGACAGACACGACAGACAGACAGACAGTCAGACGAACAGACAACAAATTGATCCTATAAGGGTTCCTTTTTTGCTTTAGAGCTACGGAACCCTAAAAAGTAATAGCCTAGAGGTTAAGACATTAGCCTCCTATTTCGGGTGTCTGGGGCTCGATTCCAGGCACGCATCTTTAACTTTTCGGAGCTACGTGCGTTTTAAGTACCTACTTAATTAAAATATCGCTTTTTGAACGATGAAGGAAAACATCGTGAGGAAACCTACATGCCAGAGAGTTCGCCATAATGTTCACAAAGGAGCGTGTAGTCTACCTATCTGCATTTGACCAGCATTTTGGACTAGATAATATTTATGGCCTAAAACCTTCTCATCCTGTTGTCTGGGTTTTTGTTGTTGATGATGATGATGAATAGAATCCGAACCCGTCCACGATCTAGATCGACTACCTTGCAAATTAAAAATTTCTAACATTTTCCCAAAATTGAAAACGGGCGATGAAAACATCGCATATTTATCGGAAAAGTTCGCCCCCGCCCAAAAACAAGTAACTTAGTAATTAAAAGTCTTCCGCGATCATAAATCTATAAGTTGAAAGATATTTTAAATTAAAATTCTCCTATCTACCCGGGATGATAATTCCGAGACAATGCTTCCGCTGAAATATATCGAAAAGAAAAGGTGGGACATAAATATTAAAACTTTTTTGTAGATAATCGGCCACTTATTATTTCAACCCCCTTACTACTAATATATTTTTAGTTAAGACTAAGAGTGGTTTTCTTCAGCAGCTTGAAGTCGTGCGTAAGAATATGCTATTTCATAGTGCATTCAATATTAACTGGCGTGTTTCCACTTGAGACTGTCATTAGTAACAATAGGATTAAGTCGTGGCGGGTGAATTCAAAAGTATCAACACTGGTTGGTTTGCAACAAAATATAAGGTTGAACCGGCTCATTTAAAAATTAATGGGCTCTATCAGTGTTTAGTTTATTACCCCTATTATTTACGTTCAAGTGGAAACACGCCAGTTAATATTTGACGTAACCAGAACGCTAGCAAAAACGAAGACAGGTGATAGTACTGATGGTTACTGATACGTGAATTACTGTACTGAAGTACGGAGCCCTCGACTCGACCCTTGACTTGAGCTTGGCTGGTTTTTGAATGTTGAATGGCTAATTTAGTAGCTGCAGGTAGATACACATTTTTTGGGTCAATTACCGTTAGCAGCTTTCGACAAAGAAAAGCTCAAATAAAAATTACCTCCCTCTTAAGCTACACATAAGAACTACTAGAGGTCTAATCAAAAGTGAGACCATTGATTGTTTCAAGCTAGTACACTGCTTCCCGGTAAGGTGGTGCTCACAACAGGGAATTATTTCAATTTGAAATTGAAAAATGATCAGTACAGTGTAAGAAAACTTTAAATATATTATGAAAGATTTATTACATTTTTGTTAATAATTGAATAAAAATTTTAACTTTCGAATTTAAAGTAGTGCCGCCTGTTGTACGATCAATGAACTGCATGATACACCATGGACTCGTTCTATCGATCCAATGTTTTGACCTAAACACAGATGGCGTTACTTGAATGAAAAAACCAGTTAAGAGTGAGTCGGACTCGCACACGACACCATCGTAAAAGATTTTTTTGGGACGTAACCACAAATTCACAGATTTCAAGTTTTGTCTTCTACTGGTGCTACGTCTGCCAAATTTCATCATTTTTTTTTTTTAAATAAATTCTATGTCAACGGGAAATCGAAATTACCCTATAGGTTTTGATTTCCTTGATCGGTCTGACCATTGACAGACACGATAGACAGACTGGCAAACAATTAGCGAGATAATTGGACAAATGTAGCGGAAATTAATAATTAAGTAAGTAGTACATGGCAATTTTATCTTCGGCGTTTTCTTCGCGTAGGTACCTACTTAGATTATACCTACCACATCAACTCATGTGGTTATATTATTATCTAGGTACCCACTCATAGATAAAATAGGTAGATACGTGTCCAACATTGTAACCGAAATCCGCTAGATTTGTCTCAAACGTTAAGAGGGGGTTTCCTATTTATTTAGTCAGATACAAGTTAGACCTTGACTAGAATCTCACCTGGTGGTAAGAGATTATGCAGTCTAAGATGGAAGCGGGCTCAGCTGGAAGGGGTATGGCAGTTTTTTATTAAACCCGGTACGATAAAGTTTGGGGCAAGGGGTATCTCTTTGGTTTCTACACGGCATCGTACTGGAACGCTAAATCGCTTAGCGGCACGGCTTTGCCGGTAGGGTGGTAACTAGCCATGGCCGAAGCCTCCCACCAGACCAGACCAGAAATTTAGAAATTCGAAAAATCCAAACCCCTGCCGGGAACTCCCACTAATAAGACAACAGCGCTTACCACTGCGCCATGGAGGTCGTCAAAACATCAAACGTTTATTCGTAGCACATGAGTAGATATTTTGTACAGTACGCGGTCGAAATGTACATCGACTTTTAGAAGGAGATAGCAGATTTGTAGAGCACTGACTCTGTCGTTGAGACCAACATAAATAGGTATGAACTATGAGTGACAGAGACAACGCTCTACAAAGCCGAAATGTCACTATAAAGGCCGATGTACATTGCCTTTTTTTAGCTGCTGTCAACTATAATACTTATGTGAAAAAAAATCTCTAATGGAAAAGCTAAACATGAGAAGAGATTGAAGAAAATAATACCACAAAAACGATTTAGGTCACTTTATATTTCAAGATGGGCATTTTTTAGTAATGAGACACAACTCCACAATCTTTGCTAAAACAATGACTTACTTTGGTTCATACTCAAAATGTAGTTTGTTATAAGTCCCGCAAATTGGTAATGCGCGTGGCCGCCATTTTAGTGATGTCAGCACTAGACTGAAGTTTCGAGCTGATGGTAGCTATATTTTTATTTCGGCTGACGTCAAAATTACGTCATTTCGATATTAATGAGACATGGTTCCAGCGCAATAGCAATTTGCGGGACTTATAACAAAAAAGTCAATAAATCTTATTATGCTATTTTAATTATTACAAGATATAATATAGATTAGATATAATATTTAATAAATAAGTTTTATGCCTCAACAATTTATAGATTTATGCAGGTAACTATTGATAACGCAAATCAACATTCAATATCACAAAATTATTGATAACTTTGCTGTTCATAAAATAGAGTTACGTATATATTGGAATCTATACTCAACACAGAAAAATTTAAGATACCTACTTATCGGAATATTATGTTTAAATCTCATATTATTCTTTTGACACAATCATTATTTTTGGTATCTATCGGCATCTTTACTAAGTATTGATATTAATTTAAGAAGATAGATTTCCTGACTGACTGACTACATTTATCTACATACATAGGTATATACATACCTACCTTCTTACATCTACATTTTAAAAATACAATTTTCTATTCATCTAGGTGCACCTCAATAATTGTTTATTATGCTTGAAACTGATGAACTTATTTTACACTTAAATCATCATAATATTATTATTACCTATTTTATTACATTCAATCTTTAATATAATATTTTTTTATATTAAAGACTCTAGAGATTGCAATTACTAAAAAGTGTTAGTAACTATTCTATAATTTTTACTGTATTATCGGTAATTTTAAGTTGTTATCCAAATAATATGCAAGTATTCATTAATTCAGAAATTATAAAAGTTAAAACATTTATTAACTTAACACTAGTATTATATTTTAGTAAATGCTTCAAAATTCCATCGTCTACTGCATCTTTCTTCTAAGTTTTACTAAAATAATATTTTCGACTCCACCAATTTCGTCATCAGAATTCATAACTCAGGCTCAAGTATTTAATGAGATCCTTCAACAGATACTTTCCACTGTTTTGACGTCTTCAGATATTTCTAACGTAGTTTTACCATCACAGTTTACTCCGCTACCTCTTTAGGAATTCTATGTTTTACTAACATCTTCATGCTGTATTTTACTAATCTCTTAATCTGATTTCAGATCAATTTCTACTCTACATATATCACGAGCTCCTTTTGTAGTAGGTACGTTACATTTTTCTGACTGTATTGACAGCTCCTGCTATCAAGCACAAGAAAATAATGCCTTCATTTTCAATTTACTGTGCAGTTTTTTCTTGGATTGAACAAGGTATTCTGTCTTTTACTGTCTGTCTCTCATCTTGGAGCTTTAGAATTCAAATTGTTAGAGAGGAGGCTACGAGAACCTTTAGTGGTGCTTTCCATTGCTCTGACTGTTCTGCCTACTCCAGCTATTTGAGTTAGGTCTGAAGGGAAATGTTTGAGAGACCCCAGTTGGGGAGTGAGGTGGTGTTGGTGGCATGAGATTTGTCGCCGGGTGGTAGACCTTCGCCGACATGGTCATTTCATCTGGAAAGAAAACAATGCGAAATTTAAATGATTTTTTATTATTATTTTACTTAACTAATGTTTTTCTTAGTACTGGAATTAATGGGCAACAAGTTCTATGCCATCATCATCATGATCAACCCATCGCCAGCTCACTATAAATCATGGGTCTCCTCACAGAGTGAGAAGGGTTTTTGGCCATATAGTAGTCTACCACGCTGGCCATGTGCGGATTGGTAGACTTCACATACCTTTGAGGACATTATGGAGAACTCTCAGGCATGCAGGTTTCCTCCCGATGTTTTCCTTCACCGTATACTCTATGTAGTACCAAGTAGGTATATAGTTCTATATGGAGTACCAAGCAATAAACGGGTGAGCCCAAACAAAAAATTTTGCGGGCTGCAATTGGTTTAGCATGATATAAGATGTCCAGTAGGGCGATTGTCTAAAACCTGCATCAATCATTATTACAATCTCAATTGTTCTGATTGGCTGAATTTGTGCGATTCATGTTGCAACAATGCATTGTAGCCAATAGTGAGAGTGCGTTAACCAATCAGAAATGATTGCGATCGTGACATTGTAGCTGTCATTCTCCCGCAATCGCGCGGCAGTGCCATATTAATTTTGACAGCTTCTTTTAACACGATTTTTATTTGATATACTTCTTTTATAGGTACTAATTTAATTCAATGGCTACTGGTAGGCTTAGAATGTTCTAACGCATGTGCGTTCGAGACCTATTGTCAGACCGAAGGCCGATTTCTGGCCGAGGCCGAAGCTTTTTCTTAACAGACTTTTCTTAGATAAAGAAATACTTACTATTTGAAAACGACCGGCTGTATGTAGATTTTGAGTTATGGTCCTTTGATGGAGGCATTTTGGATCTGCAACAAAAGAAAATGAACTTTTTAGACTTAATTTAATATTTAAAACTATGTAATATTATGTACCTATGTATGTTCACAAACAGTTGTTTTATGAATTACAAGTAGGTACGTAGGTACTAAATACGGAATGGTATTATTCTTATTTTTTTTTAATCTAAACGTTATAAGTAGGTACCATTTACTCGGTAACATTTGTTTCGTAAAATATTGGATTATTCTTATAACCATGAGCAATTAATAGCATTATCAATAATATATACTGAGTACTGACGGTTTTTTATTCGGTTGAATTATCTGTGGCAAAAACGTAACAACATCCAAATATCCTAATATCCGAATATTTTTATTAATCTCTTAAAAGTGTCGATAGAACCAAACTTCCAAAGATTGCGATAATGTTACCGATAATATGAACAGCAACTAAAATACGTATCATGGAATTATTAATGGGACATCATCGACTGCTATCTCCCATAAGCCGGCAACATCACATTAATAATACACCATGCCTTTATCGAGAATAGGCGATATTTTACCCTGATTGGGGGTTTCTCTTACAGTAACTTACGCAAAAATAACTCATCTATATAGTACGCGACAGGTCAAGATTTTTTTTAAAGAATATTAGCCAACTAGATGATGCCCGCGACTTCGTCCGCGTGAATATACCTAGGTTTTTAAAGGTTGCGATTGTGGGACGAGTTGCGAATGGGAAAAGTTGCAAATGTGACGAGCTGCGAAAAGGGCGAGATGTGAATGGGACGAGCTGCGAATGGGACGAGTTGCGAATGGGAAAAGTTGCAAATGTGACGAGCTGCGAAAAGGGCGAGATGTGAATGGGACGAGCTGCGAATGGGACGAGTTGCGAATGGGACGAGTTGCGATTGTGGGACGAGTTGCGAATGGGACCACTTGCTAACAAACCGTCCATGCATACATGTTAATACCTATAGTTTTTATAATAAGCAGCAAAACTATAGTTTTAACTCAGAGAAGTGTTAAATACCTTTCTAATATGTTTTTACCCACACTTCAATTTTTTTTTAAAATAGGTAATTTAAAAAAATACCTTGTTTAATTTTTTTAAAAGTACTCATAATTTAAAATGTGAGTATTGGCAGCTTTATTGCAGTATAATCAATTGATTGAGCTGAAAATACAACAAATTCTACGAGACATCCTTGGGAAATTCTAAAACGCTTACGTATAAATGTGATGGCTAATTATATTGAACTTTTGGGCAAAAAACAATATTGCATTCAACTACCTACCAATTGGCTAGAGCTAACGATATAATTTTATCAAACAATTTTCCCTTTGAAAGATTATACCGATAATACCAAACGATACAGTATTGAAAATGATTTTCCCTAAAAATATCTTAATTCACCAAATACTTCATAGGAATGGAGACTCTATAGTAATATAAAGAAAGAATATATTTCTGCACACTGTTTACTAATAGAGTGTCGTTCAATATTTTCACGCGATGTCATCATATTTTGGCGCCGTCGAATTTCCGTAAAATCAGGATGTAAAAACTGCTCAAGGAAAATTTAACCATAATAAAGAAGCTAATCGGGTTTAATTTCTATTCAACTTTTTCTGGCCTATACGCCTTTTGCAAATCGGAGTGTAGCGACATAGATTTTTCGTAAAAGAAAAAGGCGTACGGAGCTTCAGAGGGAGGTTATTTATAAAATTGATTATGTTTGACGTCTTTTGATGATAGCGCGCACAAAAATGCTTGATCGATTTTAATGAATTCACGTTAAAGGGATCCAGATGCTTTGATTTCGAAGGCTTTCAGGCGATTAGCAGCATCTCAATACACAAAGGGCTTTACAGAGGATTTTTCGAAGGATACACAGCCAATTTTCAGCCGCTTGTATTAATTTTGTTGACTGGAAAATTCATGAGGTTTTCTGGCTGAAAAGTCTTTTTACAAAGCTTTCATAAACTTTGTAACATAAGGTTCATATGGTACAATTTTTTAAAGTTTTTATTTAAGTAGCAATTTTTTTTACAAAATTTGCAATTCTGAAACAAAAATAAAATTGTTATATATAAGTATGTACCTACAATAGCACGTGCTATCATCTCGAGAGATGACCTGATTTTCACAATTGACTGATAAACATTTGTTATGCCAATGCAGCTGATATTTATACCTACTTAAAACTATAGGTACCTATTACTTTTTGTAAGATATATTAGTCCCGAGTCCGATTTGTTTGATGGATTTTAAGATTCCTATTAAATGAAGTAAGTATCGCATTATGATACGTTCATCATCATCAACATCAACCTAGGTATCACGACCTCCCTGGCGTAGTGGCAGACTAGGCGCTGTGGTCTTATTAGTGGGAGGTCCCGGGTTCGATTCCTAGCAGGGATTTGGAATTTTATAATTTCTCAATTTGTGGTCTGGTGGGAGGCTTCGGCCGTGGCTAGTTACCACCCTACCGGCAAAGCCGTGCCGCCAAGCGATTTAGTGTTCCGGTACGATGCCGTGCAGAAACCAAAAGGGCATGGGTTTATAAAAACCTCTTCCAGGTTAGCCCGCTTTCATCTTAGACTGCATCGTCACTTATCACCAGGTGAGATTGCAGTCAAGGGCTAACTTGTATCTGAATAATAAAAAACCTATCTTTGCCTTACTACTGAACACAGATCTTCTCAGAATAGTCCACCACGCTCTAGCCAAGTGCAGATTGGATGACTAGATTTTTAAAGTATCGGCTCTAAAATAACCTTTTACCTTCAGTTAAAGGTACATTGGGGAAAACTAGGTCACACGGCAAACAATATGTTATTATTTCCTAGCAAACTAAATAATATAAACTTTATTTTCAATGCAGCAATGTGAGCTTAATATTTGTATAAGGTAGCAACTGTATCGGAACGGTGCTTTCACACGAGCACTGTGTGCGGAAAGTTTGCCTGCGTTTGAACTACGCCAGCTTTGCTTGACTGTTTAGTGTGGATACGACTTTATAACAATATTAATAACAAAAAAATATATTATTGTATGGGCTAATGTGTCTAAAGCTCAGATTCTTGCCCGCTGAATACAGAAGCATTCGGGCAAGAAAACAACCAGCGTCAGATCTTGGATCTAGGCATATTTCAGGGCATGGTAAATATTACTTATAGTGCAGACAATATTCATTAATAATGGGTAAAATGCAAGAGAAAGAGGAGAGAAAGGGGAAGAAGGTCTTAAGAAGTAATTGCTACAAAATAAAGGTCTTTGGTAGCTTCGAAACAGAGAGTGCACTGGAATGAAAAAACGGTCAGAAAACTGGTTCACCTAGCCAAAGACAAAGAGAAGTTTAGAAAACTGACTGTTGAAAAGTGGCACATGAAGAAGCAATAGGTACTTATAGTTATGTTCACAGTAATTCAGCCAGCGAGCGGGGCGTATTGAGTCAACTGTACGAAAAGCAGAAAATATGTAGACACACGTTGACCTAATAATAATGGCTTTACACAACGTTTGTCCATTGTTTAGGTACTAGTCTTTATCACTTTCGTGGCTAGTTGCCAATCTATCGGCAAAGCCATATCTAAACATGTGCCGTTAGCGTTTGTCCAAGATGCTGCGTATCGCTTACTGTAAACCTGCTAAATCACCCTTTTTAGAAAACCTTCAGAAAACTTTGAAGTAGCGACAGCAACGCAACAGCAGTAGCAATGCGAAAGTTCATTTGCTGCCTCTCTTCTTATTCTTCTTATTTTGCTTTGTGGCTATTGCTGTCTCTCTGTATCCGCTGTTACGTGTGCCGTTTGACAGTAATGATCGTGAGATTTACGCCTATCGCAAGCCTGTCGCGAGTTACGTAATCCCCCTGCCGCGCCGGTTGGTTTTACGAACTATGTGCCCTGCCCATTGCCACTTCAGCTTCGCAACCCGTTGAGCTATGTCAGTTACTCTGGTTCTTCTACGGATCTCCTCATTTCTGTATCGATCACGTAGAGAAACTCCAAGCATAGCTCTCTCTATCGCCCGCTGAGTGAATTATCGGTACAGTACTTAAGCCATATCCATATTCGTCTAACGTGTACAACGCTTTGTTCGGTGCATGTAAGTATTTATTTACGTATTTACTTTTCATCGGCGACAGCCATTTTGCTTATCGCGGGATGAGATGTATGTTTGTTTGAATGGATGCTGTGACGCTGCGCTGATTGCAGAGACGGGGAATATCATGATATATGTCAGTTTAGTTACGTTTTCTATCTACATTCTATTGTTAGGTAAAATGATTTAGCTATATTCTCAAGCACTAGAAGGTAAAGCTTGCAATGTGTCAAAATCAGTGATTGGGTTTTACTTTTCTATAATTCGTATTTTTCACAACCTTTTTTTACTTTGTATCTCTTTTTTCCCATATATTGTATTCCATAATATTATACCTAATCTTTTCATGTCTTGGGAATCGCAATTTTGGGTGTTATAAAAAATCTGGATCCGACGGACAAAACCGTGACAAAAAGCGACAGAAAGAGTCAATCAGTCAGGGAGTGAGACAGGACTTTTCTTTTTATTGCATGAGATTAGTTCTTTTTTACTTAAACCAAAATAAAATACACATAATCCAAACACATTTAGGGATTAATCACGATTACTACAGACTCCGGCCATTTTTAACCAAATTCCTTCCGCCCACCCCTACACACATTAGTCAAAGAAAAAAAATGCCAATAGAAAGTCGCCCCTCTAAGGAGACAATCACTAATTACCACTGGCGTAAGCCATACAAATCGCGAGAATGTTTACTAATTTGCAAAAAAAGGTGCCAAGTGAGAACACTTCTAAGGGTTCCGTAATCTACACTAATATTATAAAGAGCTAAAGTTCGTAAGTTTGGATGTTACAGATAATCTCAGAAACTACTAATCCCATTTCAAAAATCTTTCACTGATAGATTTCCCCGTAGGGGGGACATTATCCCCGAGTAGGTATAGGTAGACGCAGTAGGAGAGACGCAGTAGTCCGACGCCTTTGATCTCGTGGTAAATAACATTGACGACCATGACGACCCTTCAATATCGGTCCCAGAATTACTGGGGTCGTCTTGGTTCGGTCTCTTACCGCACGATTGCTCTGTCTAGACTCAAGACGGATTCGTCGAACTTCTGTTGGTATAACAACATTATACTTTGTGCCCGAATGCTATAGGCTATAAATGATTAAATAATGCAGTCGAAGTCGCGAGCAAATGAGCGGGCGACTTCGTCGGCCTAAATTTCGGCTTTTTAAAAATCTAGTAGGATCTCTTTGATTTTCCGGGATAAAAAGTCCCTATATTCGTCCCCGAGATGCAAGCTATCTCTGTGCCAAATATTGATATTATTAGGTGTGGATTTCGGTTTTTCAAAGAATTCGGGAATTGAAAATTCCCGAACTCTTTGATTTTCCGGGACAAAAAGCTTAAATGTCAGTCAAATGGGTGGGCTGTGAAAAGCCAACAGATAGACAGAACTACCTACTTTCACATTTATGGAATAGGAATGTCTTGAAAAAATATGTCTTCTAGTTCTATCTAAAAAGTTTTTAAGTTGTGGAGAAGTTCCGAGGGAACCCTAAAAAGTCGGTAAAAAAAATCGCATTCGCCAAACGAACTTATTTATCCGAGCCGGGATTTAATAAGGATTTTTCAAGGAGCTCAGTTTTCGCCGAAGATTTTTAATTTTTTTTTTCGCCCTGCCTTCGTAAGCTAGACGATATATTTTCGCCTCGCAAATTGAATTAGTACGCGACAAATACATCTCGTTCGAGAATTAGAAGAAATGCCTGTTAATGAAGGCGAATATATTATACCTACTGAAAAGTTCTTAGGTCTGTAAAAAATGGTTTATCGGCACATTTCTAAAGTTTTGAGTTCTGAGTTCCACGTTTGCTACTGATCAACAGGGTCCGTACTTTGCGAAACACTTTTAAATTTGTCTAACTTCTAAGGGGACTAGGATAAGATGCAATATTGGAACAAATAAAAAAATAAAAGTCAATGGACTATGTCAGGAGTTATTGAATAGGTCTTTTATAATAAAAGTTAAGTCTCCTAGACTATTTTACCGTTTAAAAAACCATTTACCTTCTACGTCGGGGTTTCAAAGTTTTGTTTTATTTTTTATTTTTCATATTAAATCCCTAATTCTTCATCGAAGTTGGATCCCTTTGATACAAGCACTAGCGTAGATAAGAAAGAAAAATATATATCTGAATCCTTCAAACAAAGAGGGCTCACAAAGAACCCTCTAACGCCAAATATTAAATTACTCAATATTTCATACCGATACTAATTTCGCTATCTTAACCCTTTGCCGGCCGCGGAACGACAGAAAATATTGCCGGAAAAAAAATACACCAAAAGAAAAAACGTCCCAAGCTTAATTGACATTCTTTATGAACGTCAGTCTTAGCTCGGGGATATTTTTTAATTAGATATATTTTATGAGCTTTTTTTCGAAAGGGGCACGAATAAAGGGTTAACATTTGTTTGAGCCGGGTGGTGGGGGGTCAATATTAGCTTTCTTGGTAATCAGGCGGGAAAAAATGGTCGATTAGGCCCCCAGAAGACGTAAATTTAGGATCATTGGTGGAGGCTACGTGCTAGGTGTGACAACCCCTCGCGAATTTCCTTACGTAATGGAGTATGGGGTACCCGGAGCGATTACAAGATATTTTTAAATGCAAAAATGTAAAGGGTTGAGTTGGATGATAATATATAAAGATCGGATTAGTGATGTTCTTTTTTACCCGGCTAAGCCAAAATAGAAAAGCTATGATTTTAGCAGTCCATATTGTTTGTTTGTTCCACCGGAGTGAACTACTCGGCCGATTTTGATGAAAGGGGAATCGATTTGTTATTATGGCCTGGGTGACACAAGTACGTATATAACGGATGTTACACCCAAAGAAGTGCATTTTTTTGCTATTGTATCGAGCAAATACTATTCTGGTTCATAAACATAATTTGTTAGAAGCACATAACTACGAAAAGTTGTGCTGAGCTGAGGTGCATACACGGGATCGAACCCGAGACCGCCGGAATAGGAGCGGACGTCTTATTCATTAGTCCAACAACTTCCGTATAAAATATGTATGACTAATTTAATGAACTGCATTTCATTTTGGGAAACAAGATTTGATTTCCCAAAATGTTTACAAGGAAGTCATCTGTGTTTACGCAAACGGTAGTGGGTATAACTCATCGTGTGGGTAAATGACCGATCTCTTGGTTCACTTGCACTAAGTTAACTTCACTGTTTTAGTTACTTACTACGAAAACCGACAATGATTCAGTTTAAGGAAAATTATCATTCTTTTTATTACTTCAGAGTTCAGTCCCTGACTCGGTGGAGATAGGTTTTAAAATTCCGCTATATAAAGTCCCGGAGAAAGACATAGACTTATGTCTTTCTCAAGGGATGCCCGAGATGTCTAAGTATAAGTATCCTTGTACCTCGACAAAAATCAGACGGCCAGGCCCTGAAAAAATAACAGGCAGACAGACACTGCCCATCCGTTTAACCGATTTTTGACGAAATTTGGTACAGAAACAACTTGCATCCCGGGGAAGGAGATAGGCTACTTTTGATTCCGGAAAATTATAGACCACAGGATTTAGAAAAATCTTAATACACAAGTTTGAAGTTGCGGGCATCATCTACTCAATACAACTACAGAGGTCCTCCATTCTGGAGATGCACTGAATGGACATGGACTACTTTCATCCTGGAAAATCAAACAGTTCTTCGATTAAAGAGAATCAGAGAGATTTTGAAAAACCTTAATCCACCTTATCTAGTTAATAATATGGAGTAGGTATTTATAGATGTATATAATAGACGTGTTGATATTCTTGTTTTTGATAGCACTTGGCCCAATTAACTAATTAGTAATTAAGTACACATTCCCTTCACCTTGCGAAATTCCTTACTTCCTAAAACTCAATGTTGTAGGTCAAGATTTTCTTTGTAGTTATTTTTAGTGCAACCTTGACCGTAAATAAGTAATTACTCGACGATTAGTGATTACTAATACCTAGACCTGCACATTAATTTCCGGAATCAGTACCCTTATTATAAATGCGAAAGCGTGTTTGTTTGTTGGTTTGTTCATTTATTGGTTTGTTGGTTTGTCTTTCAATCATGTCGCAACGGTGTTACGGATTGACGTGATTTTTTGTATGGGCATAGATAAAGACCTGGAGAGTGACATAGGCTACTTTTTATCCCGAAAAAATCAAAAATTTCCACGGGACTTTAGTCGCGGACATCAGCTAGTAAGAAATAATATGTTGATACTGATTTTGTTATTATTGAATTTGATAATGACCTCCCTAGCGCAGTGGTGAGCGCTGTGGTTTTATAGTGGGAAGTCCCGGGTACGATTCCTCGGGTGGTCTGGTCTGGGAGAATCATAGCGTAACATTACAAAAGTTTTTGAAGTGGAAAATTCTTTAGCGTGTTGGGCGATTTTGGGATGAGTAAAAACTTCATGGTCGCCTCATCGACATGATAATCTAAATATGTATAATGTATATAAAAGGAAAAGGTGACTGACTGACTGATCTATCAACGCACAGCTCAAACTACTGGACGGATCGGGCTGAAATTTGGCATGCAGATAGCTATTAGGTATGACGTAGGCATCCACTACGAAAGGATTTTTGAAAATTCAACCCATAAGGGGGTTAAATAGGGGTTTGAAAGTGTAGTCCACGCGGACGAGGTCGTGAGCATAAGCTAGTAATGTTAATGATAAATTTGAAAAAAAGGAAAAAAAATAATAGTTTCAAAATTATTAAATTATGAATTAGACATTATTACATTTTATACAAAATATATATTTTTTAACAAACACCCACACAAACGTTCCTCCCAGTGTTGGGGACAATATGCAGATAAACTTTCCGATTTTATAAAATTATGAAAATCTGGCACGCGCTGGCTCTTAGTCCATAACGGACATTCGGAAACACGAATACGTGGAATTGACTTAAATATAGAGACATAGACATTACATAACATTTTATTGGTCTATTTTTTGCTTAGTGTTCATTGACCTGTTAACATTGAACCGAATTAGTAGTAAGCACATAGAGGTGTGAATAGCCTGTGAATATTACGTATATTGTGTGAATCATATTATCATACGTAATGCCAAAGTGTCAATACCAAAATCTTTTGGAATCATGAGATGGCAGAAAAAAATCTATTAATTTTTATTTACTTTCTGCTAAATAGCTTCTATCTTGTCTAATAGTAGCTGTAAGTAACTTGGAATATTATGATGATGCAGTTGTAAAGATAAATCTTGAAGGAAATACTTAGTATGGCAGTTAGTACATGTTTTTATACCATTTTATACGTGACGTTAGTTACCGAAACGCATAATCACATGTACTACAACTGGGTAACTAAACACAGGCAGGCGCGGGGTCATACTAGAATGAACTTATCAATTTATATATATGTACATAAATGAAGAAACTGACTGACTAAACCGTCAGTCAGTTTACCGTACCGCACGACCGTAGTCGTGCGGTACGGTATATCAACCGTACCGCACGACTCGAACCGCTTGGTCTATAGAAACTTAAAATTTTGTGAACACCTAGGTTATAATAAAATTCCAAAAACATAAATCCACGCTGATGAAGTTTCAGTAAAAAGCTGGCTCTAATAATGTTATCCTAGTCATATTAGGTTTAGTGAAATGTCTCTTCAATGTAAAATTTCTGGTAGCTATAATCGAACTTTTTAATCGTACCTAGGTATCGTTAATAGGTGCCTATTTGATTTAAATTTGTAGTGTATTTTCCTTATAAGTATTCATAGTATAGGTTCACATTCCACAACATAAAGGCCATCTACCTATCGAAATATTGCAAAAAAAAGTGGATCCGCAGGTTTTGTAGGTTATTGAACTTATTGCACAAGGTAGAGTAACACCTGGTTATTTTTACCTAGCGTATAGCTGTGATAGCCTAGTGGATAGGACGTCCGCCTTTTATTTTGAGATCAGCGTTTTGATCACGGGCACGCACCTTCTAACTTTTCGGAGTTATGTGCGTTTTAAGTAATTAAACATCACTTGCGTTAACGGTGAAAAACATTGTGAAGAAACCTACATGCCTGAGAGTTCCCCATAATGTTCTCAAAGGTGTGTGAAGTCTACGAATCCGCACATGGCCAGCGTGGTAGACTATGGCCAAAGCTTTCTCTTTCTGAGGGCAGGTCATTTCTCAGTAGTGAGCCTGCGATAGGTTGATGATGATGATGATGATGAGTGAATGAAAAGCAGAGATATGTGCGTATCATTTTAAAACTCTGTTTTGCCATACAAATTGGCAGATAACCATCAATGCTATTAAGTATTAGCTAATAAATGAGTTCTGTTTAGTCACAATATGAACTCAAGATACTCGAGCCTTCCGACACATTGCATACTTCCGTATGTATTTGTTTGTACTTTACTTACTACTTAAAGTACTTTTACATTAGTCAGCGTAGAAGAATATAACACTTACTTATTCACCCTCCATTTAATATTATGTGCGTTAACAAAATAATCCTTACAAGTAACATATTAAAGACCAAAACCTATGGTTTCGATTGGCCTACATTTCTATGCTCTGACTCATGGTGGCCAGGTAGAAGGTAGAAAGTATCCGTTATGTAGCGTGAATCATGTTTTAGTTATGATAAAATTCCTAGACCGATCGTTTTTCGTCAGCGAGTCAATCTATCTGTCTGAACTGAATCTCATGAACTGTAATGGGCAGAGTAGAAATTTTCACAGTGTGTATTTCTGTTGCCGCTATGACAACAATACTTACTTAATAAAAAACAAAGCGGATGAAATTCAAAATGGCCGCGTGCAAAATAAACCTGCATAGTGTTAGGTATATGTTGTAGGATGGTACGGAACCCTTCGTGTATGAGTCTGACTCGCACTTGACTGGTTTTTTTCTCCAATAAAGGCGTGAAAAAATTTCACACTCGCTTCGTTCGCGCTTTCTAAGTTTTTGGGCACCTAGACTTCACTCTTTTTCTGAGATATTTTTGAAATAAATAATTTCGGCCATTAGGGGGGAGGGGGCGCAGGCTGACTTTTGCACCCCGGCGCAGAGCGGGCCCTGCCTTGGCTTAGTTCGGGGCGAACCACTAGTTGATTTTAGGTCACTGGTACGTGGGTCATTTGGAAGACTAAGATAGGTACCTAATATACTATCAAAACACATCCGAGTATGGACCTAGCCCAAATATTTTAGATTTCATGTCTCATGTTTCTTTAAACTAGTTCTTCTAAGTAGAACAAAACAAATTCCAAACTAAGAGTTGTGAATGTTGATTGAAAAAAATACTCGTGGATATTTAGAATGGACTTACGAAGCCAAAAAAGGCTCTTAGTTCTTCTTTTTCGCAAGTGTATCTACGTGACTTGTCCGCGTCTAATAAAAAAACCTAAACGTGATTGATTGATTGATCATAATACTTAATACATGACAACGAACATGTAATAATGCGGAAGTGAAATATCTTAACTCATGATTTATATATGTACCTATTATAATTTAATTGTTTTTCCTTAACCACGTTTCATACATACCAAGCAGTGCAGACTAATTTATAATGCAGCAAATTCCTTGGACCACTGTTTCTTGGAAAGAACAGTCCAAGCTACTTAAGTCTTTAACTTTCCAGTAAGTTGACTTTGTAATATCATGATGGTAACTTTCTAACTTTGAAATATCTTCTTAATGATAGTTATCAAATGGGGAATACCCAAGTCCAAGTGGTCATTCAGAAAAATCCCAAATTGAAACACAGCACTTTCTCTTTCACCAAAAAATTGGGTAACATACAAGGCTAGAAAATCTCGTCTGTCGTTACACGAATCCACACGTCACTGAGGTTGCATGGCACCGACTCATTGGTGCTATAGCACCAATGAGTCGGTGCAATTTTGTTTGTTCAATAACCCTTTCCATACGAAGTAATATATAAGTCAATGGCCATGCACTTTGTTATTAGCCTAGACAATCCTCAGAAATGCCCAGAACGTTTAGTTCAAACTTCAAAGTATAAACTTCGGCTAATGAGTTTTCAGACCAATCCATAAGTGCCTAATTTTCTAATCCAAACTATCCGTCTTTGAATGAAGTCGCGAAAATCTGGAAGAGGTATTATAGGTAACAGCTGTTTGACTCCTAAATGGTTTCTAAATACGGTGTCTTACGGAACGCTATGCCAGTTTTATTTAAAGGATATCAATTGGGCTCGACAGACGCCTCACACTCATGGAGTAGAAAATATCCAGACCAGGTAATGAGCAATTATATTCCTAAATTGCAACTGTGAGGAATTGAACACTTCGTCAAAACGCTGATATCAATATTTTATTTTTATCAGTTTTGGACTACCCTTGTAAATTGACTGACAATATATTATATTTTTTATTCAATACAAGTTAGCCCTTGACTGCAATCTCACGTGGTAAGTAATGATACAGCCTAAGATGGAAGCGGGCACACCTGGGAGGGGTATGGCAGTTTTTATTAAACCCATGCCCCTTTCGGCTAAATCGCTTGACGGCACGGCTTTGCTAGTAAGGCGGTAACTTGCCTCGGCCGAAGCCTCCCACCAGACCAGACCAGAAATTTAGAAATAATGAAATTCCAAACCCCTGCCAGGAATCGAACCCGGGACCTCCCACTAATAAGACCACAGCGCTTACCACTCGGCAAGGGAGGTCATAATATTAACAAAATGCCGCCGTTAAGTCTGTAAGACCTACATACATCGACCACTCCTCTTGTGATTCGGTTATCAAGTCTTTGCGGTATTGTAATAGATAACGTTATCAATAAAATATCGCGTAGTAACCTACTGAGCAAACAAACGTCAACTTTAGTGGTTAAAAATAAAGTTTAAAATTAGTTTATTTTTGTGCGATGACATTGGTCGTATTGCTGATGCTTTGTAGGGTATTAGCTAATACCAATAGACAGTAGAATTACCAATTACTTTAGATGGTCAAGGTACGTTAGTACTATTATATATTTTGTGGCTAAGGTACTTGGTACAAAAGGCTAAAAGCCTGGCAAAGGTTAAAGGCTTGGTAAAAAACAACCACGGTAAGAACCAGGAATAAAAAACAGAATTATGTAAAACAAGGGATAAATAATAATTAAAAAATAAAAACACGATTGAACATACCTACCTATTGAATTTTTTTCGAAAAAAAATAACCGGCCAAGTGCAAGTCAGATTCACGCACCGAGGGTTCCGTATATATACCTATACCTGATTCGGACGGGATGCTTAAATGCATTTCTCCAGTTTTAAAAGGTTTAGTTTGATATAACAGGAAACCCAGAGGAACTACCTTATCAACTTTCAGCTTTTATCGAAAACCCCCTTAAAATTTGCTACAGGCTCTCGGGCACTGAAATGAGTTTAAACAACTGGAATACAAAGTGTACCAAAGAAAATGACAGTTCTTTTTTAAGCAGGATTCGAAACGCCCCATCGAGCGTACCGGGAATTAAAATTGATACTTTGTGTCAATTAATGATCTTCGTGTTGACACTATTTTGATAGATGTCTCATCATTAACATTTGATTCCAAGTACGCTCACATGTTGTTCTGCTGCTATCAGCGCCAAAATGGCGAAAATCAAGTTGCTTCAAAAGCAGCACGGCAATCGCTAGGCTAGCGTAGAACATTGTAGAGATTAGTGCTCTCGGATCTCGAGTTTTTGACATTTACGACACTCAGCAAACGAATTTTCACAAAATAACTGACACTCTCGCGAAGTTATTAAGAACTAAGCAAAATATAAAATATGATAAATATTGAATTACTCATTGACTTAATTGCTATCAATAAACATTGACATAAGTCGTTGTAATCTGATATCGATATCATTGATAATAGTATCATTATCAATCTAATTAAGTATTGTTTTTGTCTATGAATTGGCATTTAGCTAATAAAATATACCTAAGTACTAACTTTGAAACCAAATAACACATTTTTTAAAAAGAGAGCGAGGGCTAGGGATTCGTTATAAAATAAAGAACAGGTATCTACAATCCAAAAAAACCGGCCAAGTGCGAGTCAGGCACGCGCAATGAGGGTTCCGTACTACAGGCGTATTTTTTCGACATTTTGCAGGATAATTCCAAAACTATGATACATAAAAATAAATAAACATCTGTTTAAGAATGCACAGGTGAAGACCTTTCATATGATTTTTGATACCACTTGATATAGTCACTCACTCCGAAAGTTGAAAATACTAATTATTAGTTCAGACCACAATTTAATTTTTTTTTGTGACCTAACCCTAAATTCACGGTTTTCAGATTTTTCCCCAAATGTCAGCTGTAAGATCTACCTACCTGCTAAATTTCATGATTCTAGGTCAACGGGAAGTACCCTGTAGGTTTCTTGACCGACAGACAGACAGACAGATAGACAGACAGACAGACAGACAGACAGACAACAAAGTGATCCTATAAGGGTTCCGTTTTTCCTTTTGAGGTACGGAACCCTAAAAAGCAAAGAAAAATTAATAACATTATGGTACAAATACCAATTTTAAGTAGATGAAACTAAAACATAAGAACTTAAGTATATGAAAAGAAAGTATTTTTGATCTGTAACGTGGACAGGTCTCCCGCGTCGCTTTACTTAATAAAACAAAAATAAAACTTACGAAACAAAGGAGCTTTCAAGGAGAAATCCAATTTATTTAACAGAAACACTGGCACAAAACATAAGATAAATTAAAAAAAATATAATAACGTTACATTCTATTTAGATTTTAAATTTGAATTTGGAATTGAATTCCACCAGTTTTCAATGTAGCGTGCGGTTCGCAACTGAATGGACTGACCATTTGGCACACATTGACAGCATAACTTACGTTGATACGGCCACAAGATCACGTATCGACTAATAATGAACCTTGAGACTACGTAGTAAAGTTGTATTTAAACAGAAATCAGTAATAAGAACTCTGTCATAGTTAACGGTAAGAATATTGAGGTCAATGACGTCTTTTTTCTTTGATAGTGATAAACAGCAGATTTTGCGGAAGTGAGGGGACTGCAAAAATTTATGGTAGAGCGAAAGAGAAAGGCATTTTGGCGATGATTTCTTGTCTGTGGTCAGTCCCGTTTTGTCTTTAGTTTACATTTAACAGCGGAGGAGTGAGATTTTGTTAATTTCTAAAATATCTTATTTATGGGCGTGAGGAGCCTAATTATGTATGGCGTAAGTCTATAATGGAAATGGTATGCTGAATCGCCACATACTATATTTTGATTGCCAAACTAGGTAGATAACTAAAAAATATTGGGGTTCAAAAGTGAAAGTAATTTTATAATAATAGGTATATTTCTGCTTAATTTTATGCGTTTAAAAGCTTTTTTCGGTCAAGGCTTGCAAATCTCAAAATCATAGTCATACTGATATGCGGTAGATAGTCGTACCATACTACTGTTATTATCTACTTAATAGGTACTTACATATTACAGAGTTCAGAGTTGACATAAATAAAAACAAACTGAAAAAAGTTTAAAAAATTATAATTTTCAACATTAATTAATGTTACGCCATTCTTGTTTTTATTTCCTTAGGGTCAAAAACAATTTTTTCTTTTTTCTTTGGTACAAACATCTCAGCGAATTTCGGACCCTCCGGAGGGCCTACAGGCAAAGGAATGGATGGTGATGTTATTGGTGACAATGGTGGCTCTGGTGGCAGTAGATTAGTAGGTGGGTGATAGACCCTCGCTTCCGTTGATGGACCTGCTAGAATAAGAATAAAAATAATGTAAAAATAAACAAATAATCTACCGCCTTAAAAAAATATCCATTTTGTTTTGTATAACTAAGTTTATTGTAAAAGAAAAGGAGTATATTTTGTGAGTTCTAAAAAACTGTGCTAGGTATAGAGACTATTTTTCCTGTAATACTTTTTTTTAAGATTTTTCTTTTTGCAAGCTTTGGAGATAAGGTAGGTAGCGGGATTTTTCAGACATTCATCATTAAAAAAAGCCGCTTAGAATAATTTAACATGTTTATTCATTTAACAATATAACGTTTACCTACTGTTTACTTTTTAACCATACCTACAGACAAACAGTATGGAATCTTTACTTAAATTGTTATCCCCTTTGTAACTCTGATATCTGTACGGAATTTGCATGCAGTGTTTACTTTTAAATGATTTAACATAGTTGTGCATGATAGAAAAACCTATGTATTTATTATAGTTAGTAAGTTTTATGTTAAAATCGCTAGTAAACCATTCAATAAAAAAAAAATGAACAAATATTGTATTTATAACCTCATCTCTTCTCAAACTGGAAATTCAATCAACTTTGTGTTTTGCATAATAAGTATTATAGGCCTGGGCGAAACCAACTCCGGAGCTAAACAATAGTCCGATTTTCAAGCCCTACCCTGAGCGTGAGCATGCACCATCCAACTACACTATCTACTATCTAAATATTCTGAAAAGCTCGTAAAAAGTTCATAATAACATAATGAAACTTACTCATAGGTGATGATCTCGAAATATATTTTTTCCATGATTCCATTTTGCTATAATATTACCGATTAAAACTAAATATTAAAGAGGAATAACATCAGTAAATAATTTGTTATTATTTTAAAGCACACTTAATGATAAAAATGATTTTTAACATAATCTTTTCGCTAAAAAAAGAACGTAGCACCTCGGGTACGACCGATTCAAAAATGAATAATACATAGTCGTTTATTTATAACAGAGTTTGATGTACCTACGCGTCGCATGGTGATAAAGTATACGCCTCCGTTCTGGGAATACCCTTTGCTGGGTAACGCCTGATACTATTGTTATAATACTATATTGATTCTATATTGTAAATATTATTATATGCGGGAAAGAAATGGGTAGGTAGGTACCTTAGGCACACCTATGCTATCTTTTAAAGAAACTTTATCAACCTGCAATTTATCTATTCTTATAATAATACCAACTATAACATTGTAATCTATTAGATAGAGAGCCAGCGCGTGCCAGACCTTTATTTTATAAATGCTGAAAGCTTCTCTGCATATTGTCCCCAACACTGGGAGAAACGTTTGTTTGGATCATGGTAGTTTTGGGAGATAACAGGTAATAACCATGTAAAAAATCTAACGTCAAAGTATAAAGTCTATTTTTTTATATTTTTTTATATTAGAAATCACGACATGCATTGCCAAACACTTCAGGCACCCTTAAAGTTTAAATGCAATTAAACTATCTTAGTAGGAGATATATAAAAACATTCTTAATGTAACTAAGTATGTTGAGGACGATAAATACATTGAAATTAAAATCTAAAGTGGTTAATACGTCCAAGCCGAAACTCTATACGTTTCATAAGACATTTTTTATTTTTATTTATTGATTTTTATTAGATTTTTATTGAAACTAATTATCTCATACTAAACGGTCTCTTCATTGTTTATTAAATGAGTAAATATTAAGACAGCAGCAATTATTAGCTCCAGACATAAATAAACTTATGCGACTTGTAAAGTTAGCCCACCGGACCATGCGTCCGCCGCTGGTCTAAGATTATGTCCAACTTGCAAACTTCAGTCTTTGAAAATTACTATTCAATTGTCCACTAGGTAGAACGTGTTCTTGTCCGGCACATTGGACAGAAACGAGAAGCTTTGGTTAGGCATGTCTACATACATCAAAATAATTTGTAAGCTTTAGGAAAGGATTCAATATAAGTATCAGATGAGCGACTTTTTTGCTCACACTTGAACCAACTTAGATCATAGTAATCCAAACTAAGTGCAAGTCAAAGTGAAACTATTCTAATAATTTGTCTGAGATAGTCCGAGGAGTTGGTACACTTTTTGATTGTCAACTGTTGAATTTGACAAATAAATTATAGGTAAATACGTAATCTTGCAACTCAACAACGAGGTCAAAGGTAGATAAAGGTAAGTGTTCCAAGCTCGTCATATAAATAAACCTTTGATACACTATAACTTTACATAAAAGAGTTGACTTTAAATTGTAAAGCTAGTTCTCACAAGTTGATGCCCAAATTAAAGCGTTATCTTGAAATACCTAATCATCAAAAGTATTACAAAAAAAAAGTACAAAGAATTAACAAAATATTCTGGACATGGTCATACATGGTCATTTTACTCAATGTACAACTAACCCTAAAAGTTTACGCACCATATCACTTGATAACAAACTCGTGTAAGTAAAGTTAGTACATCTCACATCCGAAGTCCAGGACGATGTCCAACTTGGAAACTTTATCCCGACGACGTCCGCGTCGCATCGCCGATGGCTATTGTCTTCAATAATTTGTATTCAATTAACTTCGAATGACTGTGAAGTATAACTTAATACAGTAATGTAAAATGTATGTATGTATGTATATACTTTATTACCACAGAAACACAAATGACAGGTTACAAAAAGAAATACGAATGTACATACGTATACTAGTACAGAAATATACTATTCGAGTACAACTTTAGGGTTCCGTATCTCAAAAGGAAAAAGGGACCCTTATGCGTCGTGTCTGTCAAGAAATCTATAGGGACCTAGAATCATGAAATTTGGCAGGTAGGAAAGTCTTATAGCACACGTAAAGGGAAAATCCGAAAACCATCAATTTGTGGACAAATAATTAGTATTATCAACTTTAAAAATTAAAAATTAGAAACTCCAAGCATATAGCTCCCTCTATCGCCCACTGAGTGACCGAGCTTCGTTATGAGGTCCATGGTTAGCGACCATGTCCATGTCAAAATTATGTCTAGCTACATGAACTGTTCGAAGACTTTAGTCTTCGAGCATTAAGGAATTTGCAATTTGCAGGA
Source organism: Maniola hyperantus (assembly GCF_902806685.2). NCBI lineage: Eukaryota > Metazoa > Arthropoda > Insecta > Lepidoptera > Nymphalidae > Maniola > Maniola hyperantus. Next base: position 5,498,929 of record NC_048544.1, on the reverse strand, counting down.
AGGTGCAAAATATTATAAGTACCTTCGTATAAAATACATTATTTTCTGACAGCTACAAATGCGCAATTTACTTTTGCGTCTGATCACCCTTCTGTATAAAAGAAGTCCTAAAAATTGGTAATTTCATAGAATACTAAGTAGGTCCTATTAAAACGTCACGTACCGAAGCAATTTAACACCCAATTTGTATCAGGAGGGACTGGAATTCGGGAAGGGGTAAAAGAAATTATTCGGAAGGCGATTTAAAAGTTCCGTGAGTTTGAATTAACTTATTGACTGCTTAATTTATGGTAGCAGAAATAAACTGAATTGTCGGCGCGTTTCAATGGCTAGCTATTCATTGATGACGTAGATATCCAATCATCATCATAAGCTATTATAAAATTAATAAATGAAATGAAATATTTATGATAGTTTATTGGACTCCAATTAACTAAAACAATAAATAAACATAGCTTAATATATACCTATAATTACAATTAGTAGCTGTATCGTTATTGAGTAGCGATTTCTACATTGTAATCATTTTTTTAATTTTAGATATGGACTAACGCGTGGATGCAATCAGACCTGGTGGTAAGTGATGATGCAGCCGATGGAGGGCGCTTTCCTAGAAGATGCCTATTCAATCTTGACTTGAAGGTATCCATATTATAATTGGTGGGGAAAAATGTTGCACAGGATAAAATAATAATAGAAAGGGCACTCGGGGAGAGAACGCCCCGCACACCCGTACAGCTCCCGCGCTAACCCAGTGCGGGCGAGCGCGGATGACGTGCGGCGGGTGTTCGGGGTGTGCCCCCGCTATACTTACCTACCTTCTTAAATCTTTCAAAATCCAAACATTTTCGATTCGAATGAAATTCTTCACTAAAAACCCACTTGAATAATTACAAGTACCTACTTTAAAATAGCTGAATTATGTTTTATCTTCTTTTTAATTGGCAGATTTTTTCTGTATTATATGCTGTAAGACAGGTTATCTTTTAGGTATTATTGATATACCTTTTATCTATCTACTATAACATTATGTTGCTTTGTGTGGCATCCTGGATATATTTTCCGCTAAATGATATATTCTCTAAGCAGGAAGGCAAAGCTTTTTGTGCGAGGCAGCGTCGAGGTATAATTGAGGGTAGTGCATCGGCACATCAAGCGAGGTGAGGACGATAAAACGGCTACAAACCGACGCGGCGCGGATTGACAGTGTTGTAAACTGAAGACCCTCTTCACATGAACAGTGGCTGACGCGTCAAGACGGAGCATGACACTATGTAACATTTTATGTATGTTTATAGTTTTATTTATTACTAGTATTGAATAGAATAGAATATAAATATTTTTATTCAAATAAACTTTTGAATCGTCAAATGCATTTTATCCCCGATGTCACAGACACTGTGCCTACCGCGGCTGTAATCATTGCGTCACCGAAACGTTGTCTATTGAAATCAAATGAACTGGCTTTCTAGAGAACGTTTTTACTTATAGGCCGCTATATTATTATGATGACACCACTATGGATTTATCCGGCCCCAGTTATCATTGAGCTATTGAGATATTCCAGTAAAAACAATTGTAGAAAACGCGCGTTTATTTGTGTTCGTGTGTGAAACAAAAAAATAAAAGCTCCTCGTCGGAAGACCCGCATTGATAGAGATATAAAATCACTAAGTAAACCTAGCCGTAATACCTCAGTCGGTAGTACTCATATACGTGCGCTCATAAAAACCATTTCCTTCTGATTCCGTGGGAAAACTTATTGATTTTAAGTTACCTACTTGTGGGAATTTATTGTTAAAATATATAATAGGTACTAGATAATGCTCGTGACATTGTACATACGCAAGTTTCGGTTTATTTAAAAATCCCGTGGAAACTCATTAATTTTCCGGGAAAAAAATTAACTTAAGTATGTCTTTTTTCCAAGATGTAAGCTAAGCTACCTTTCTACCCAATTTCTCAAAATCGGTTGAATGGATTGACCGTCAAAAGATAGCAGACAGACACAAACAGACACAAACAGACAGACACACTTTCGCATTTAGTAATAAGTAGTAGTATGGATTTAACCGTAGGTTTACCTATGAGTAGCATTCAGCTTAAGTTACCGTACAAGTATTCCCGGTCCCTTATTGTTGACTTTTCCATATTAGAATATGTAGGACGTAGGTAGTTAGGTACGATTTAAGGGAACTTTCGCAAAAAAATTAGTAGCTAAATTTTATCGGATAAAGAAGCAATTAGCATGGTGAAATATCGCATAGATCTACAAAATTTAATAATTTAAAAGCTAAAAAAATACGCCCTAATACGAGATTTTCAAAAATACAATCTCACAACCATACTTCTAAGAAACTACTGAGAACTAAAAACAATACGGTCAATTTGTGGACTGGGGTGTCCCCGTTATTGGGGCCATAAACCGGGACACCCTCGGGATTGACCACGCTTTATAGCCAGAAAATAGGGACGGTAAAATTTTTACAGCCCCGCGCAACTTGCGGCGATTTTGATACGCAGGTCTTACGTTAAATGAAATGGAAAATTATTTTCTATGAATAATTCAATGGAAATTAAGTTGTAGCCGATTTTTCGTAATAGATCTTTTTCTTTTAGTGTGATACATTATTTTTTGGATATTTTACATAATAATGTGGGTTGCTTGTTTGAAACAGTTTTTATTTTCGATCCGTTTTCACGTTATTGACAATTTTAACTTGCTGAGATGGGAGATTGACTAAAATCTCAATAGATTTGTACTCGTAAGTGCTAACTGCTGATGTAATTAATATGTATGCATAAAACAAGTTAAGATCCAATCTTTAATTACCTTAATTCTAACCCATCTATTTAAACTATTCACCATATATCCTTAAACTAGCAAACTGAAACTTCGTCATCGATTTAGGTTTACTAGAAATACTTTTCCGAGATAAAAATATTCTGCGTCCCTGATAATGTACCAAGTATTTTTACGCTATGCTATGCTACGAAACTATGACTTGAGAGGATGAGCAAAAAGAAACAACAAGCATTTTTGACGCCTGATTGCCACAAAGTATAGTACGTGACAGGTCGAGATGGCAGTCGGTGTATGAGGCGGGGGGACGCCCCGCACACCCACACATCACCCGCGCTATCCCTTACCGGGTTAGCGGGGGGGCTGTACAGGTGTGTGGGGCGTCCCCACCTCGATTTCCATCTCGACCTGCAGCGTACTATACCTAGATGATTGATACAAATGATCGTTTCAATTAGACGTCATAGTTTCAATAGAATTAATCCTTACAAGCAACTTTCTCTGACATACATTTAACCGTGCACGTAGCTTATTAAAGGTAGTGATATAGCTCATTAGCCCGTTTAGCTAAGGCACATCCCGCGGATTTGCTCGTAAAAATCCCCGGATCCCGACGATAAAGCATATAGCAGTCGTATTCTTGCGGTAGCGAATGACTTCTACGTGATTCTGGGTTGTCTGCCGTAGACTGAATAAAGTTTCAGATCGGACATAATAATATTTCACTGTAGGTTTGTTATTTTTTACTTATAGGTCATCGTCCATGCAAAAGGTATTAAAGCTCGAAATGCTAAAACAAAATTATTTCGGACACTTGTTCTGTATATTTCTATTTTGTGTTTCTTGATAAAAAGAACAAACGTAACGAAGTACGATGATTGACTTGAATGCTTGAAATGATAAATTATGCATATTATAGCGAATGACATCTAGTACCTAATTTGATAAAAACTACAATCTAATAAAATAGTCTACCTACTATCTCAAAAAAAACACTCTCGAAAAAAAATTTAAAATCCGCAGTTCGTAGAGTCGTTAGAGTACAGAGAGTTAGTTAGAGTGAAAGTAGAGTTCGTAGATCTGCTATAAATTTGACCTGTTATAAATCCTATATTAAACAATTTTGTAGGGAAAAAAAAATATTTTGTATGGTGTTTTGAAATGTTTTATAAAAAAAGTATAACGGTAAAAGTATGACGGTAATTTCTAATGATCACAAATTTTTTGTAATGAATTATTATTATTCAAGTGTTTGTAACAGTCTGAAAAATAATACTTTTTAGTTTCCTAACCCATATTAACTTTTCATTATAAGCGCTACGATGTATAAAACACTTCTAAGCGTACACAAGTCTGCGTATTGCCTTTTACGCGTGCCTAGGTAAATAAAGCGGTAAGAATGACGGATGTACTGGGAGAATTTGAAGGATATCCGTATAGATCATACCCGGGCATATCCGGACGTGAGCTGAATCCGCTATTGTGATGTATGATTTTTTTATTTATTTAAAGGTGACATACGACGTCGGTGGGACGATACTGGGCTGGAAATTGCCGTGTATGGCGTATGAATTTTGTTATGTTCTTTTATGGAGATACTATTATTTGTATTATTTTCTTTGAAATTATTATTTATACATATATAGTACACGACAGGTTGAGATAGCAATCGGGATATGAGGCGGGGAGACGCCCCGCATACCCGCACGTCACCCGCGCTATCCTGCACTAGGTTAGTGTGCTGTGCGGGTGTGCGGGGCGTCCCCACCTCGATTGCCATCTTGACCTGACGCGTACCTACATACTAACTTGATTACCCAGACTTGTTAATACAGACGGCTTAATATCGACGTGATTTTTTTTGGTGTAAATTCCACTGATTGCAAAATTTCATCAAGCTCTTATTTTTCAAGTTCTGTTCGATTTCAGTATAAGTTTTTTGAGTCTTGTCCGTCTTTCCACTGCTAAACATGCAATCTAGACGTTCACCTACTACACATTATTTTCTAAAACACACTCTTAAGTATGTTGGACTTGACCTGGACTGGACATGGAAAAGTAATGCCTGCTTCTATCTAAAGTTTTCGTCAAACTGACCAATCTCCTAGATCATAGATGCCAATATCCGTAGACCCACCATTCTCAATATTCCGCTTTGTCGTATTATTATGTCAAAATATCTAGATACCTACTTAAATTTTTTCAACCAACAACAAAATCACGTAACACGTTTACATATCAGAGTTTAGAAGGAAATTTGGTTAAATCAACACCATTACGAACAAAATACGACATGTTTATCTGCACAAAAAGACATCAATAACACGAGCGCCCTCCGGACCCCACACGGCAAGATCACATTCGATGTACGTCAAGCATCAATCGAACATTAGCTCCCGTTTCTTTTTCTTTTCTTTGGAACATACGTCTAGAAATTACACACGTTTCCGTCACTGTTTTCTTCATACTGTCATTGAAAAATTCAAAAATAATTTTGCTGTATTCGCACAATTAATATTATTGTACAACGTATTTATCAAAACAAAAAGCCATAATGAGGGCTCTACCTACATAAAATACATCAATTAAACATTTTATTTAGCTCCCGTTTTCTTTTCCTTAGTTTGGAATAAAGAATTTAAAAAAAGGGGAGTTACAGGTTTTTCAGTCACGTTAGACTTACTACATAATAACTATATTTTTTGATAATTGAGTATACGGTTATACTAGTACAAATATATTTTATTAATTCGTGATTAAAATAAACATAACCTAAGATTCGTGATTAGAATAAAGATGTGGTTGCTTTGGCTCGTTGTAGAACTCCTATGTTAATGTAGCATTGTGAAATTTTGACTGTTATTAACAAGGATATTAATTAATCCTTTATCCTTAAGGATACCATGAAAATGTTTCGTATGTTTACAAAAAAAATAAAAAATGGATAACATCTCTGCATTTAGAATTCAACTTTAACTCCAAAGCAAAAGAGCGAAAACTGCTAATAGTGTGCTCTTTTTAAGACATTGCAAAGATGGAGATATCGAAAAGAAATTGTAAAAATAAAATCAAACGTAATTCGTGGTATTGCTCTCAATTTGCGCGGATCCGCCGCGGGCTCTCCCCAAACATATGTAAATTGGAATTTTCTTTTATAAGATACATCGTTCGCCCTTAAGTGAGATTTGATTGGTGTGTTCTGTTTCTTTAGTATTGTTGTCATTCCATCAAAATGTTTGATAAAGGTGCGCCATTTTCTTTTGCACGTGTAGGTATATCTTTCTACTTTCTACTTTTTAATATTATTTTATTCACGCTATTAATTTCACCTTTTTCGTACGTACCTAAATGACGTTGTTTTATGTTTTCATTCGAAGTCATTTTTTTCTTTTATTTATGGCATTTAGCGTACATTATTAGCGCGCGCGTTTGTTTATTTCAAAAGTCACGCTCGAAAATTGTACACATAAGTTGCAGGTTATGAAAAATCTGTATCTAATCATTCTATTGAATGATCATTTTGTCAACGGTTTAGAAAAGAAAATATTACATCTCCGCAACACGAGGATCCCAAATCGTCCTATCAAAGAAACATTTACAAAAAGGATGACGTCTTATATAAATTCAAGTGATGTATGACGAGGAGTGCGTATCTTGTGACATTGATTTGCTTCTTTTGAACTGTTGGATCATTATAGAACGAAAAAGGGTTAGATTATTCTACTACATTTACTGGCTTGAAATTTAAGTGTTCTTTATTTTTATTCTTAGCTTACTCCATGGCTAATTCCTGATTTTTAACCATGCCAGGACGAGTTACAAACAAACGATTTACTTTAATGATCAAACGTGTTTTAATAAAACTTTTTTTTCGTCAGTCAAAGCTTTAAAAATCTTTGTTGATTTAATCTGCTCTCTATCATATAACATAGCGACACGGCTTATAGCTTGCTTAAAGTTAATAATTACTTTGTTTGTATTAATTATTGTTATATTTAATTGATTACATACACAAAATATGTTATTAATAATACTGTAATATGCTTTTTCATTTTTATAATAAAGTTGTACAGCCAGGAAAAAATATAGAGCTACCAAAAAGATGAATGTGGAAATCGGATAGCAAACGTGAAATAATAAATCCTGGTACGCAACAAATTCAATATAAATAGTTGTCCCGTTATGGTGCTCTGACAGTTTATTTATCTATCTGTATGAGGGCTGAGACAACTCACACATAAGAAAACACTACAGTCTTTTAGAATAAAAATGTACTTACAATTGGTGCAGCACACGCCTAACAAGAAAAAAATTATCGGTTTTTTAAATATTTTTTTAGGAGTTTCAATAGCTCAACCGGTATAGGAGTGGACTAAAAACCGAAAGGTCGACGGTTCAAACCCCGCCCGTTGCACTATTGTCGTACCTACTCCTAGCACAAGCTTGACGCTTAATTGGAGAGGAAAGGGGAATATTAGTCATTTAAAAAATGGCTAATATTTATTTATATTCTTTTATAAAAAAAAAAGTTTAGGAGACAGCAGATTTTTAGAGCGTTGTCTCTGTCGTTGAGACCGACAAAACGTCATTTAGGTATGAGTGACAGAGACAACGCTCTACAAAGCCGAAATGTCATTCTAAACGCCGATGTACATTGCTTTCTGCCGCGTACTGTACCAAATTTCGCTCAACCCTATGAGTATAGATCGACTCACTTTTTCAAATATTAACGTAACCGCATTTGAATTCGAAAGTACTGTAAAATTCAAATTCACAAATTTATTCCGTTTAAAACTTCTATCTCGTAAATGCTTCAGTTTCCGCCACGGAAGTAGCCGGAGTTCGGAATTCAAATTCGAAAAATACGCTTCTTTCCGTTTCCGGCGTTTGATTCCTCCCGTGATACGACGTTTCCTCTGCATTATTTGAATATGAATTCTCGTTGATGCCGTCTAACTTAATACTTTCAAAACTTTTTCAGGAATAGCTTTGCCTACTTACTTTATTTACTGCAATTTTAATTTTAAGTACTAATTTTACTTCACTCACTCACTTCAATCACTTCTTGATTTGGATTTGTTTTACGATTATGGTAGATAATAATATATGGTGGTCTTGTGTTTGTATGTATAGTTAAATACATGACGTTGTATTCTACTGGATTTTTAACTAGTATCTACCTACTATACGCTCCAATTTTGTTCGCATACTTGAATTGTATTATTGAAAACATTGTACTCTTAAAAATTTACTAATTAATTTAAATTTAATAAAAAAAAATCTAACCTAGTTTAATCAATAAAAACAATAATATATGTTATTTTAAAACAATAACATGTATGTTCAGATGCAGAACCTATTTTTATTACATTTTTCAAGTTCTATTTTGCGGTAGAATAATATCTAAGACTAATTTCTCGTTAGATATACTTACCTACGTAGGTATAAGTTCTAAGTTGACCTGCTTCCTACTTGTGTGTGTGTTTCTTGTGTTTTTGAAGCAATCACTACCCCTATCACTACCCCTATTGTAAATGCGAAAGTGTGTTTCTTTGTTGGTTTATTGGTTTGTCTTTTAATCACGTCGCAACGGAGCAACGAATCGACGTGATTTTTTGCATGCATATAGTTTAAGACCTGGAGAGTGACATAGGCTACTTTTTATCCCGGAAAATTAAGGTGTTCCCACGGGATTTTTTAAAACATAAATCCACGCGTACGAAGTCGCGGGCATCAGCTAGTTTTAAATACAACAGCCTTAACACGAGAACACGTCAGAGGACGCCCAGAGAATGTATGCCGAAAATAGCTATGCGTTTTACAACGAAACATTGCTTTTGAAAATTGGAAAATTATATCGCTCATAAATCCACGCTGCGAACATACTCACTGCAGCTATGGGCGTGTACTTGGAGACATATTATGCGATATTAGAGAGATATTCTGTGTGCATTTATTAAACACTAAACGAACCACCCGGTTTCGCTTCGCAAGGCTTTTTTCATCAATCAAAAAAGATCATAAAATATTTAACAAAAAAATAACGACGACCTCCCTGGCGCATTGGTGACCACTTTGGGAGTTTGGGAATGTACACTTTCTAAATTGTCTCTAGTCTGGTCTGATGGGAGGCTTCGGCCGTGGCTAGATTCCACCTTACCGGCAAAGGTGTGCCGCCAAGTGATTTAGCGTTCCGGTGCGATGCCGCATTGAAACCGATCAGGGGTATGGGTTTAATGAAACTGTCATACCCCTTCCAAGTTAGCTCGCTTCTATCTTAGACTGCATCATCACTTACCACCAGGTGAGATGGCACTCAAGAGCTAACCTGTATCTGAATAAAATAAAATAAAAACATTTTGGAGTTATGTGCGTTTTAAGCTAGTACATATTATACTTGCACAAGGGCTAAAAAACAATGTTGCTTATAGTAAGTTATCGTCAGATTGTAAGATAATTTACTATTTATTTAGACCGAGACCGTTATGTAATTTGGTTAAAAGATTCATATTCGTATTCAACCAAATCAGCATCTACCTACGTAAGTATTACTTATAACTTCTTATTTAATTTTCATACTTCAAAGCTATGAATAGTATAGGTTTATCTCTTGTACTTACCTTTATATTAGACCAAAGAGAGCAAAATCGTATGCCATTTATTTTCAATATCGACACTCCCAATTCCCAACATCGAACCCTCAAAGTACGCTCGGAAAATCATTATTAAATGTTGCATGTATTAAAATTTATTTCCCATTCCACCCTCAATATCGTCTTATTGATATCAAAATTTCGTACAAGTTCGTTCGAGATGCAACCATTTTTCTTAGATAATGGCTCCCCCGGCTTATGGTTTGTGAATTTTTATTTTACGACCTATGCGCCTTTATTTTGCTATATCAAGTAATAACATGCAAAGTACAAGGAAATGGATACCAAGCTGAGAAATTTGAAGTTCTAATGTTTTCTATTACTGTTAAATATTAGGTGAGTTTCCAGAACATGGATTAAGAACATCAACATAGGTAAAATATTATGTAAGTAGATAGGTAAAAGTTTATTATCTAAAATTCGTATTTTTTCTAAAAAGAGGCTAACCCCAAAAAGCTGTTGGCATTGATATCACTACTCATAATAATATTATAAATGCGAAAGTGTGTTTGTTTAGGTATTGGTTTGTACTTCAATCACGCTGCAACGGAGCACCGCATTATTTGCATGGATATAGTTAAAGACCAAGAGAGTGACATAAGCCAAATTTTATCCTTATATTATCATGATAAGATGATGATGGGTAGGATGTTTAATAAATCTAAATCCACACCAATGAAGTTTCAGGCATCATTTGTTTTGCACATACATAGATGGATATAGGCTACTTTTATCCCGGAAAATCGAAAGACGAAACTTACGCAGATAAGTCGCAGGCATCATTTAGTATAATATTATACTTATCTGAAACATGACTGCGAAGCTGCAATGGACTGGGCACATAGTTTGGAAAACCGATAGACGTTGGGGTCGCAATGTGCTGGAATGGTAACCTCGCACCGGAAGACGCAGCGTTGGAAGACCTCCCACTACGCGGACGGACGACATCAGACAAGTCGCAGGGAGCCGCTGGATTCAGGAGGCGCTAGACAGTGGCGTGTAGAAGTCCAGCTTTGGACGTATATGGGTTCATGATGATGATGAAACATGACTGAAACTATACTCTACATATTGTGTCAGCGACCACAGTGTCGCCAGGAATGGCGTTCACCAAACTTCATTACGCGACATGAAGTGACACGCTTGTCGCCTAATTGTTCATTAATAGGCTAACGCTAATCCGCACGATTGGTGATGAGAATCGAATTTGCACTAATTGATGCCCATTATTTCCACATTTGCAGCTTAGATTAGATTTGCTTGACAAACTTAATTGGTGCAACTAGGATTTGGTGACATGTTTTAGAATTTCAAATAGTACTACGTACACTGACGTAATAAATATAGCACTGAAATATAATTACTATCGAATCCCTTCCGACATAAGTTTTCCCTTCCACTTCTAATACAGGTAAGAACATTTTACCTTTAATAAGTCAAGAGTGAATAGGCATCTTCTATTCAAGTACAATCCATCTTTGTCAATTATCACTTGAAAGCAGGTCTGATTGCAGCCAAGCGCTTGTCCATAAATTTAAAAAACTGCGTAATATTTAGTAGAGGGCAATAAACTAAACGCGGCAGACTAATAAAGTTTTTCCTTGACTGTAGCTAGTTGAGATGCTCTTCTATCGAGACGAGCGTGCGTCTGGTTGAGGAAGAAGGGCTGCTCGGCTATACCCAACCGCATTACCGAACAAAACAAAGTTACCCGTAGTGTGAACCCTGCTTATGTAGGTTATTTATGTTAGCTAAGGTTGCATGTAAGTTCTTACTTAGGTTGCATTTGCCTTAAGAATGACGGGTTTTCACATCTTAGGTTAACATAGTGGAAAATGTTAAAAAAGCTAAGCTATCCCACCGGTGTATTATTTTAAAGCAATAAAGAATCTCTTTTACCAACCGACTTCCAAAAAGGAGGAAGTTCTTCCGAAAGTGATAAGATTGAGTAGCTCATTGGCACTCAGTCAAAAGAAAAAAAAATGTTCTTACTTATAAATAAAAAAAGAGATAGATTTCCTTCAATTTTTCTTCGCAAGACGTCAACAGATCTGAATGCTCACAGTCCTCACAGTCGATCGACTCGGCTCAAATACGCCGTGACAAATTTTACAGTGGCATGCTCGACGTTGTTTTATTGTAGGCTTAATTCCCCTATGACGTAGGGGACGAATTACAAGCGGTAGAGTAGAACTTTCCTTCAGAGTTTTTCAACTTCACCTACTTTAAGTATAGCCATACATAATGGAGACAATAGAGGGGTGCGGGTGGGTGACAGTTGTCACAAGTTGACGAATCTCTGAACATATATGCCACGTCATCGCACTCTCCCACACCGCTCCACTACCGCAGGAATCTACTCAGACGTTATGTTGTTAGTTTTCAATATGATGTAAACATTGACATTCCATTTTCCATATAATGCAAAAAGAATGAAATGAAATTTCTGAAATTTGGCATGCAGGTAGCTATTATGCCGTAGACATCTGCTAAAAGAGGATTTTCGAAATTCAACCCTGAGGGGATGAAATAGGGGTTTGATATTTGTGTAGTCCACGCGGACCAAGTCGCAGGAATAAGCTAGTAAATAATAAGGAGAAAAGGGATCAATTCTTCTCGTTAATATGGAATCGTATTTATCAGTCATAATCCGCCGTCAGCTTATGTATTGAGACAATAAAAAACCGCCCTTCAAAGTATCGGATCCGAAACTCCTTTTGTCAGAATGTGTTTCGAATGTGATCGGAAACATGACTCTGTTTCCACTGGATAAGACTTGGGAACTTTATGATTTTTCTTTTTCAGTTTTTTCTTCTTTTTCTTTCTCTATACATGATCGAGGGTTCTTACTTTTAATCGGGCTCAGAAATTTTCCTATAAGTGTCCCAAAGCAAGATAATTCTATCTAATATAACCATAACAATGTGAAATGTTCTGTTACAAACAATTCGTGTTTTTCGGAATTACAGTTAGTACGTGACTGAAGTAGTATTGCATAAATAGCATTATTCCGTGCCTCCTGTTATAAGTGATACAAGTAAAAAATCAACACTTTACAGGAGAACAAAAACTAAATTTTAATCTAATATAATTAATTCGCGATTTAAGTTAAGTTAGGCTAGGTTAAACATAAGTACCTTTTTTGTTGATAAAAACACATTAATAGCGTTGCAGATGTGTGTAGATAAAATAAAAAATGGAAAACGGTTTCAATTCAAAATTTATCTTATTCTGTAGTTAGTACCAATAAAATAGTTTCCTTTGCTCCAATGCAATTTTCAATTTTCTTAATGATTTTCTTTTTCAACCGTCTTCAAAAAAGGAGGAGGTTCTCAACTCGACGCGTTTTTACTGTCTTACGATAAAATAAAACTTATAATTAAAACGTTATCACATTTATCTAAATACTCGTAGGTACATGTAGGTAGGTATACCCAATATACTTAGAGCTTTTATTTAGCAAATAATATTGGGACATTCGTATATTTTATTTCCATGTAGCACCTTACGGGATGAATTACGGCCGTCGGTTCAGAGTATCGAAATGTGAACATGATATATTGTAGAGCTTACTGAGCGACTTTGATCCAGATAAATATGCGGAAAGAATTATGTCTATTGGTATTTTATGACTCACTTCTCCATTCTACTTTCCGTTTTTCTCTTCTCTTTGCCTACAATAAAATTATTAAGTATTATATTGAAAGTTTCAAAAGCTGACTGACTGATCTACACAGCTCAAACTACTAGACGGATCTGGCTAAAATTTAGCATGCAGATAGCTATTAGGTGTGACGTAGACATCCGCTAAGAAATGATTTTTGAAAATTCAACCGCAGGGGTAAAATAGGGAGTTGAAAATTGTGTAGTCCACGCGGACAAAGTCGCGGGTATGAGCCGGTCGTAAAAATTTACATAAAGGACTTCATCTGAAAAATACAATATTTTTCAAGATAGGGGAAGTTATTAAATATAATATAGGTTTGGGATGTGCTTTCGGCATTTTTATATTATAACGGTTTACCGGAAAACATTTTAATTTTTCCGCTCAATATAATCCATAACGCAAAGTACCGGTTCAAAGCCTTAAAAGCTCCGGTCAGAATTTTAATAAAAAAATATATTTGACATTTTTTTCCCATTACCATAACCAAACAAGCCGTGACAGATATCCGTTTGCGCTTTTACACTAGACGATTTGATGCTGCACGGAAAGATACAATTTATCGAATTCATGTCTTCAAAGATCTACGAAGATCGAAGTCTGGAAAACGAACCAGTAGTAATACTAGTAAGAGAAGCCTATGAAGGTCAAACTTATAGGGTAGACAAAAATTAGAAAGGTCGCAGGTCACCAGTTAAACTAATGTTGTCATACACAGGTTTATTTCTTTTAAAAAAATGGTAACTAGGTACTTGTAAATTAAGATGACATACACCTTGTTCTGTTCTAAACTAAGTATACAATCTATTTGCCTTTGAAAATGGGTACCTAACATAAAAACGTAAAGAATAAGTTATATTAAGAATCATGATTCATAATCTAAAAATATATCAATGGCGCAAATCTACACGTGTCTACACGATCAATTGATTATCAGACATATCGAATAGTTTAAGCTTATCGTATAATCTAAACGATATTTATAGCGTTCGTTCACACAAAAGCAACTTCGTCAAAGTCTAAACATTTATTATGAGGATAAGGTCGTCTCCCGTTTTTAATATCAACCGTATAATAAATAGGTTAACATTCGCTTTATGAAGGAAAAACCTATTAACGAACAGCAAATGTATCAGAGTGCGTATGATGAAAGCCTTCGATATGATATCAGCCAAAATTCTCGAGTAGGAAAATATTGAATACCTCTTCCTAAAATTATTTTAATTATTTTAATATTTCTTATTTAATTGATAAAAAATTCGTTGAATGATGGCATGCGTTTTATCGTAGTGTAGTGTCGTAGTATCGTTGTATCGTATCGTATCGTCATAATTAATTTTAAAGTAATAGTTACCTAATATTATTTTAATCTTGCGCTGCCGCCTGGATTCAGGCGGCGCAAGATTAAACTTGGCGTTTGAAAATCCCTACAAGAGACCTACGTCCGGCAGTGGACGTCTATCGGTTGATGATGATGATGATGATGATGAACATTAAACAGTAAGCTAGGATGAAATTGGAAACAAAATATAAGTATAGACCATTCCAATGAATTGATTATCTTGTTTAAATAACATTCAGTTATTATGGGCACACAAATTACGTGCTTATCGCAACTCATACCGTTCGGAATCAAGGAGTCCGTCACCATAATAGCCTCCCCCAATGTTGTGTAAACACCCCCAAAGCGAAACGCGACGAAATAAAATATCTATTACTATTAAGGATAATGACAGGCCGTCTTAAACATGACTTAATATCAGTAGGGAAAAAAATTAGTGCCATCAGCGAGAGCCGTATTTTTTGTAGCTAATGCAAAGGTATTTGCGATACCGTGCGAGAAAATATCGTCAATGTCGTTAATATAATGGGCCGGAGGAAATAAGCAGTCGCGAAATGTTTTGATAATAATATACTTTTATTGAAATTGGAAATTTTATGTGACGACGGCATATTGTAAACAACGTGAAATTTATATCTCAGTACAGAAAAACTGGTGGAAAATTGACACTGTAACTTTGAGCCGTAAGATTTTTATGAAAATTGGGTACCTATTATTAGAGATGAACTTAAGTATAAGTATATATTTAAATTTTACTCTCATTTGGTAAAATCGTACAAAACGTCAGTTCCTGACTTTTTGAGATTGCCGTTTTCATACACATACATAAACTTTTACAAGTACGTACCTACTCTTGAATCGTCAAATATGTATCGGCCACTGGTTCGGATACCTTTTAGGGATGATTTATGCTAACAAGTGGTGGGCACGAGCTGGAAACCTAAAAAGGAAAAACGGAACCCTTATAGGATCACTTTGTTGTCTGTCAGTCTGTCTGTCTGTCTGTCTGTCTGTCGGTCTATCAAGAAACCTACAGGGTACTTCCAGTTGACCTAGAATCATGAAATTTGCCAGGTAGGTAGGTCTTATAGCAGACATTCGGGGAAAAATCTGAAAAAAAAAATTGTGGTCATGAACTAATAATTAGTATTTTCAATTTTCGAAGTAAGATAACTATATCAATTGGGTATCATATGAAAGGTCTTCACCTGTGAATTCTAAAACAGTTTTTTAATTATTTTTATGCATCATAGTTTTTGAATTATCGTACAAAATGTCGAAAAAATACGACTGTAGTACGGAACCCTCGTTGCGCGAGCCTGACTCGCACTTGGCCGGTTTTTTTCTTTATTGTCCCTACTATAGTTTCTTATTCCAGTTCGTATGTAAGTCAGTCGGTATTCCTTGCCAGTAAAAAGACTGAGGGTGGCTAACGACAGTAGTTTCAGAACAGCCGTTTATCATCGCATATCTCCGCACTTGTACACACTACGGATGTATATAGAATGTAGTGATAGCAAAAAAAATATCGAAAATGTATTTTTTTAACAATGTGGACCTATTTAAAAGTAAGTATGATGCTAATAGAGGCTTATAGAAAAAACAGGTCAAGTGGGAGTCGGACTTGTAAACTAAGAGTTATGTACCATCGTACGAAACGTACTTTTTAGATTATTTTAATTTGCATGGCGGCCATTTTGAAATTCACCATCTTGGTTTTTTATTAATAAAAATACAGCCCGCTGACAGACAGACAGACATGGATGGACGGACAGCAGAGGCTAAGTAAATGTGTCCCGTTGGTATTCTTCGGGTACGGAACCCTAAAGTGACAACATATTTGTTAGTTTTAATCTGAAATTACGTGGTGGGTTATTTATTGTACTGACCATTCGATCTTCACTCACTTTGCTGTAGTTAATTTTTTTATCAACTACCAAAAACTTTCTGCTGTCACTAACTCACTAAGTTCCAGTTTTTGTTGAAAGTTGTTCTCAAGTAGGTATCGTTTTAATAGGAAGAATTATTGAGATTTTTTAAATATTTATTTAATTTGCCGACAGTACCTGTATATAAAACTAAGGGCGGTTACAAGAAAAACTTACATCATTATCGAGAGCCAGTGTGTCCGCGTCTTAATCGACGGGAAAACATTTCCGTACACAACTAACTATTTGACCCCTACCATAAGTTTTCGACAATAAGACACATCACGATCACAATCATATCTGATTGTCCAATACATTCGTCACTCTATTGGCTTTAATGTACAGTTGCAGCAATTCATGTCATAAATTTTAACGCAATTTGATAATCACACTTTCCGTGGAGGACTACCACGTTTACGTTAAAATAAGGAATATGTACTGATACATCACTTTTAGCAGGTATTTATTTCGATCAACGTTCACAAGTAGGTAACTATCTTTTCAATTGACATCTCGCAAAAAAAATCAAAATAAGTATGTCCATGGAATAAATAATTATTCGTATTATAACCACTCAAAATTTTATGTAGCTATTTGGTTAAGTTTCACATGGTTTTGCCTAGCAGTCTCTACAGCTGTTCTGTATTAATTAGTTAAGATAGGATATTAAGTATCTCTCATTGATCATCATTATCTTGAATGTCAAAGATAATGTATTTTTAATTCATGATGCTAATAATAACGTGGAAAGGATTTACTTTTAAATAAATCTCTATTTTTTCCGTTTGAGTTAGAATATAAAGTTTCTTGTACAAGTGTAGTATAATATCATCTTCTCCATTATAGTTTATTCGACTTTGCGACTAGTGGTAGTGGCCGCCCGAACAACTTTAGCGAATTATTTATAGAGTGAACTTTGCTATTGTTTTCCGTTATGCAGGATAACATTTTATTAAATATGACTTCAACTGTTCCGAGCAAAGTTTTGCTTCTAATAGAACTAAGATTTATATGTTATTTATTTTCCAGATGTTTATGGAACGTTATTATTTTGGTACGATTGTAAGATTGTACCTACCTAATTTATTTCATTTAAATATTAACTGAGCTATACATTCGTTTGCTGGTTTGTCATTCAATCACACCGCAAAGAAGCAATGGATTAACGTGATTTTCGCATGGATATAGCCAAAGACCTGGATATAGTGACATAGACTACTTTTTATCCCAGAAACTTAAAGAATTCCCATGGGATTTCAAAAACTAAATAAGGCCAATGAAGTCACGGGCATCAACTGGCCCATACTAATAATATTATAAATGCGGAAGTGTGTTTCTGTCTGTCTGCTAGCTTTTCACGGCCCAACAGTTTAAGCACTTTTGATGAAATTTGTACAGAGTTAGCTTACATCCCGGGACGGACATAGGCTAATTTTTACCTCGAAAAATCAAAGAGTTCCCACGGTCTTTTTAATAATCGAGTAGAATAGAATAGAATATCACATTAGAATAGAATACAGATTTATTCAAGTAGGTAAACTTTTACAAGTGCTTTTGAATCGTCAAATAATTTAATTTACCACTGATTCGGAATGCCTTTCCGTGCCAAAGTCGCGAGCATCAACTAGTCTCTATATATAAAAATGAATCGCTGAATGTGCTGCTGATCGCCAATCTCGAGAACAGCTGAACCGATTTCGCTAATTCTTTCTTTATAATGTTCCTTGAAGTACGAGGATGGTTCTTACGGAAAAAAAATGCCTGTTTTTAAAAAGAATCGACTGTTAGGCGATACGAAGTTCGCTGGGGCAGCTAGTATAATATAAATCGCAAAGTAGGCAATAATAGGATCATTGCATTAAAAAGTTGAAACAGTTCAATTTCATCATTTGACCCTTCACCCCACGCCTCGATGACACGTAACGCAATCTAAATGAATCAATACCACCCCTTAACCCTTGCACAGGTGTGTCCTGTCAATTTTAATATCATACCGACCCCGCCCGCTGTTTCCGATGCGTGCAGCGAACGGGTTAGATCGGTTGATATTTCATAGTGATAGTGATTACAGATTAGGAGATTTTATAACATTTGCTTGATTGTTTGGTGATCAAAATCAATCAATATATATATATATATATACTTATAATAAAACTGTAACAGGTCAAATTCTGTACATTGAAGATATTTTGAAATTTTTTTTTCGAGGGCACTCTATAATCGATACTGAACCCGAAACTGTAATTTTTTTCATTTTTGTCTGTCTGTCTGTCTATCTGTCTGTCTGTCTGTATCACGGCCGCGCATCACGCTGAAACTACTGAATGGATTTCAATGAAACTTGGTACGATTTGAGGTCATACTATGAGGAAGAATATAGGATACTTTTTATCCCGAAATTCAGCATGGTTCCCGTAGGAGAGGGGATGAAAGTTAAAATGTATACTGAGTTGTAGTTCATTAACACGTAGTCCGATTTTATTCATTCTTTTTTTGTTAGGTATTGTAGGTACCAAGCAACGACAACAATCCCGAAAAATCAAAGAGTTCCCACGGGATTTTAAAAAACGTAAATCCACGCGGACGAAGTCGCAGGAATCAGCTAGTATTAGAATATGAGCATTTGGCTAATGGTTTGAGACTTTTAACCTGGGGTTAGAAGCTTAATTTTTTTTAAAGATTTAGGCTGTGCGTCGATAGATCAGTCAGTCAGGACAAGTCTTTTTCATCATGATCAACCCATCGCCGGCTTACAACAGAGCACAGGTCTCCTCTCAGAGTGAGAAGGGTTTTGGCCATAGTCTACCACGGTGGCCATGTGCGGATTGGTAGACTCTGCACACCTTTGAGAACATTATGGAGAACTGTCAGGCATGAAGGTTTCTTCTCAATGTTTTCCTTCACCGTTAAAGCTAGTGATATTAAATTACTTAAAACGCACATAACTCCGAAAAATTAGAGGTGCGTGCCCGGGATCGAACCCCGACCTCCGAGTATAAGGCGGACGTCCTAACCGCTAGGCTATCACAGCTTTTTGCTTTTTGCTTTTGGCTTTTAAGCCAATTCCTTTTACACGTATATAAATATATGTAAATATAACTTAATTGTTATTCTACTAGTCTAAGCAATGAATATTATAATAAGAATTATTTAAAATAATTACCACATAATACTTATACGAGTAAACATAATAATAACATTATTATCAATTCTTCGACTATCCGTTATTCGATCCTAAGCAAACTTATAAATTATATAATTAGAAGCGAATTAACAGTATAATACGGCCCCCAAACAATATGGGAGGATAAATATTTATTAAAGGCCCAAAAGTGTCCTCTATTGGGTCGAACCCGGATCATAGAAACAACTTGACCATGGCGGATAGGGTATCGTACTAAAATCTATATTCATCATCATACAAAAAATTAATAGGTACAGACCTTTAAAATGCACATAGAAAAATAGCATTTTTAATTAGTTAAATTTGTTTAGGTCGGTAAAATTGATTTTTTTAATGAAGCCCGGTTTATGGTTACAGTAAATCAGGTTTAAATTTGATTTTCGGCTTACACATTATTCTTTAATACGAATTCTTCTTCATTATCTTAAGGAAGATTTCATAAGTTAGCTTAGCTCTATGTTTTATATAAAGTGTTTGTTGCTCTAGGTAATCTTAAAGAGGGAAATGAATTCACTTAAAAATCAGTCTGCATTTGCAAAATCGATGAAGTTTACTCAACTCTCTCTCTTTCTGTGAAACTTTTAAACTAAAAATAATTCATACAAAATAATTTTTATATAGTTTTATTACTCACATACATACCTACCTATGTAGGTATGTATATGAGTTTTGTTTTCCCAACTTCTTCATCTTCATAAATGCATTAATAAAATATTTGGATGTATGGGATATCGTTAGAATTCTTATATCATTCCAAATGACACTGGCTATAAACTTTTTGAAAAAAATGAATATGGCAAAGTAGCTAATCGTTTTTTTAAATTAGTACTACCTACTTGATTAGCTACCTCCACCGTATCATAGTTTTGGTCAAATACCGCTGAAATATGTAGCCCCCGGGGCGTCCCGGCCTACTGTCATACACTACATTATTCACTGCCCCGGTGTTTGCTTGCAAAGGGCATTTTAAATAAGAAACGCACGAATAGTTGAGTGGTCATACATATATGGCCGTAAGGATTTGCGTGGGCACGTTTAATGGAGGCAGCTTGAAGGTAGTCTGACATATTTATGACAGTTTTATTTAAAACGTTACAACCATACAAAACGTTAGCTTCACGTGCTAATTAAAGACTGAGTTTAAAAATATACAATACTCTACCAACCCCTTCAAGTGTCTTTTTTTCTGTAAATAGGTACTGCAGTAATCCAATAGCTGAGAATTTTTCCATTATCCATACTTCCATACTAATATTATAAATGCGAAAGTATGTCCATCTGTCTGTCTGTCTGTCTGCTAGCTTTTCACGGCTCAACCGTTCAACCGATTTTTACGAAATTTGATACAGAGGTAGCTTGCAACCCGGGAAGCAAGCTAGGCTACTTTTTATCCCGGAAAATTTAGGAGTTCCCACAGGATTTTTAAAAACCTTAATCGAAGCGTACAAAGTTGCGGGCATCAGCTAGCAGACAGACAGACACACTTTCGCATTTATAATAATATGAAGTATTGATTGGTCAAATTAAGTACTAAACTCACTGAGTGGACGTTTTAAACTGACCGACAAGAGAGACTGCTAGCAGTGCGATTAATATCTTGTAGCTTTTTTATTATTGAACTCATTTTGATACTTCCATCACTGAAATGGAATCCATTAACGGCCAATAAATACAGATCAAGCGAAACGCAAAAATGGCTTTAAAGGGAAAAAGTATGATACCATTTTTCTCTGTTGCCGCTTTCTAATTGAGAGATATATATTGGCACGGTTTTCAGCGTGACGTGTCATGCCACACTCGGAAACGTGAAAAACAGAAACAACAGGGCTGACAGTATACGCAGAATACTGTAAGTGGCATTTAGTTTGTAAGAGTTTATTGAGCTATTTGTTAATTATTAGAAAACAAGATGATGCCCACGACTTCATCCAGGTGGGTTTAGGTTTGAAAATCCCGGGGGAACTCTTTGAATTTCCGGGTCAAAAAGTAACCTAAGTTCATCCCCGGCATGCAAGATATCTCTGTAAGTATCAAATTTTGTGACATAGACAGACATAAGTTCACATTCATAATATAAATATGGACATAAGAATCATTTAGATTTTGATAGTTCTGGCATTAGTGGTCTCTTTTTTCATATACTCGCAGATACCTAAATCTTCTACCTAATGAATCTGTGGTTTGTTACTATTACGGATTGATTCCACTGATCTCTTGCGAGATATTTCTTTCTTCTTTTTGGTGTCCGGCCACTCTTGTCAAAGTAGTCGTTTTCAATGTTCATCACCGCAACATTTATTATGCTAAATACGAGCCGTCTCACCAGCATTGGGTAACTTCACTTTGCTGATTTGGTATTATAATCGATCCTATGAGCATCATACAGTCGCCTTTTTAGCTGATACACTGATTCTATTAATATTTTTTTGCCAAAATACGCTTATTATTTTTTGACTCGTAGTTTTTTGTTGTTGTTTTTTTCTTGAGTTTTTCTGTGTTAATGCTGAAAAAACCTTCATATTTTACCTCCTGGTTACTTACATTTAACAAACACAGGAAATAACAAACATTATTCCGTTTAATGTTTGTGATTTTGCCACATACGCAGTTTATGTTCAGAGCTATGGAGGTGGCCATTAGCTACGATCGGGCTTCGAAAAATGCGTGTGATAGGTGGAATGTGACCCTCGCTAATGCTTCATCGGTTGCATGCTCGTACACACATTGACTAGCCAGTAGATATTTTTTAATACTACAAAAAAAATACTATGAACCATAAGCTTAATTTGCTATAATCCGCTGAAACAGGTCGAATCTGTATGGTGCAACATGCAGCATGCGACATGCAACGCTCGCCCTTCCACTGCTAAACATGCAGGAAAAAGCAGTCACCAGGCAAGCAATAAGCACCACCACCACGCAGCACCAGGATTTCCGCAAAGTAACGCCTGCTTCTATACAAAGAAAAAAAATTTGTAAGTATTTAAAAAAGTTAAAAACCAACTAAGTAGGTAAATTTCGACAACGAGATTAGCTGCTGAATCCAACTCAGCTGGGCAGCGTTCGGAAATCTTCGAGATGTCTTGTCGTACAAAATTTTTTAGTGCTTGAAGACTAAATAAACAAAACAAATCTTCGAACACATTGTTGCCACTTACCAGTAATGACATATGGATCCTCACAGGTCTACGAATCAATCGTAGAGCCATGGTCTACGATTGATTCGTAGATACTAATTCCGTTTGGTTTTTGGTTCAACGCGCCCAAATCTGTACGCACCCTATACAGCGACACATAAATCCGTATTAGTCAAGTGTATGGGCGTTGGCGAAGAATGCTAGGTGATTTATCGACAACATCAATTCTGTGAAGATGCGCTGAGTGGCATTGTGTTCGATTCCCGGCACGTTTTGATTTGTGTGAAGTGCTTTCCGCTGTTTTGGGGTATTGGTTTTTAAGGATGGTTTAAAGCCGACAATTATAGGTTTCTACGTACCTACTCATTACTGCGAATAGCATGATGCGCAATGCTTTTGATATCCACTTTAGTACCAACAACCTCCAGAAAATTAGTAAGCTAGACATCCCCCTTTGGAGGTGCTAGGTGCACACTTTTGCGCTAGGAGGTTTTACTGGGCGTTATAGGTTTTAAGTCAAAATTCAAATCATTTATTCAAATTGGGTACTATTGTACAGTACGCGACAGAAAGTACTGTAATGTACATCGACCTTTAGAAAGAGATAGCGGATTTTTAGTACGCGACAGAAAGTAATGTACATCGACCTTTAGAAAGAGATAGCGGATTTTTAGAGCATTGTCTCTGCAGTTGAGATCGACGAAATGTCATATAGGTATGAGTGACAGAGACCGTAATCTATCGTTGCTGTTTTGTAAGAGTCGTGCACGACAGTTAATCGTGTCGTCCTATATGGGAACACCTCCATTAAAAATATACAAGCAAAACGCTGTAAACTGCACGACTATTTATCGTCACTATTGAGTGGGAATGCGCCCTTAGATATAGGTAAGTGGGCTAACTTGAAAAGGGTATGATCGTTTTAATCAAACATATACTTTCTAACCAGTTTTTACTCGACATCGTATTGGAACGCTAAATTGTTTGACGAAATCTTTGCTGGTACTTTTTTACACAAAATCCATCCAATTTTACGTTTTCAGATGCGATTTCAATATTTTAAATGGCCTTGGAACGGGATACAGGCCCGTTTACCGATAATAAAGGAATTAACCTCATACATACAAAATAATAACATGTCTAGAAAATTCAATTAATGTATCAACCGAACCATATTTTAAACCTCGCATGTGGTTTATCGGTACAAGGATCAACGTGGGTCATTAAAAATTCTTAATAGTTGACTTGGGACGGTACTATATTGCAAGGGGCACTGGTACGTGAATAACGAAGATGTACAATAATAAGCTAGAAGTGTCGTAACATTTTTTAGGGTGCCAATGAGACCCGATTACTAAGACTTCGCTGTCCGTCCATCCGTCCGTTCAGTCGTCCTTCCGTCCGTCAGAGACCTGTCACAGAATGCCTGTACGATTCGCACTTGACCGATTTTTTATATGTACATCAACGACCTGCACGATGATTCGCTAACTCAGTGTCTAATTCTGAATGATAAGGCACTAAGCTCATTTGACATTTTATCTTTAATCCATTGAATTTAATTCTACGAAAAATCGTTTTATTATCACTCAATGAATCAGCAATGTAGAACCAATCAATGTCAAATTAACTCCGTTGCTATCATTCAGCGTTAGACACTGAGTTAGCGGATCACCCCGCTGTACTACGCACTGGGTGGATAGGTGCGAACAAAAATCCTGTTCTATGAATCTGTCAAATTTAGTATGACAACGTGGCTAATTCTGCTGTATAAAATCTCTATACTAAACTAATTAGCAGGTCTTAATGTATTGCTATCCCTTTCATCATACCTACTCCCGTGAAAAGGACAGCACTAAATAGAAGACAATTACATTTATAACGCACCTGCAACGCACTACATTTTGCTCAAAAATTTCACCATAAAAACCTTTTTCGAGCCACATCTTGTAATAAGCACTACATCTACGTTCCATACATTTATTTTATCCCGTATTTACACAAAACGGTCCGGGCTAGTATTGACATAAACAGAAATAGTTGCTTAATGTAATCCACCACAAATATTGGAACTACCCCCCATTTGTTTACCGCCACTGTTAACTTGTGGTTATTTTTCGTTAAATACGTATATTAGAGAATTGGGGTGGTGTGACCTATTTATTTACTGTTTAACAGCGTTTTAAACTATAGTCGATTTTACTAGTTTTATAATGCTACCTTTTTACTCTGCATGTGTGAGCTCAATGTAAAATAGAGAAGCAGGAACTGGTTCATTGACTCATTCACATGACACAATTACTGAACCACATACATCACTATCACCTTAAATAATAATTATGGTATCATGGTGTTGTTTAATTAAAAATTCGACTATAGTAGAGTTGACAAGCTAATATTTTAAAAAGCGAAGTCTTTAGAGAGAACAACTCAGATTCCCGTGAAATTATGTAGTTTCATGTTTCAAAGTTACATCGACTCAAAGATTTGTATGTAGATATTTGAGGCCGTGTAACTTTAACACTACACATTTTTACAAAAATCTGGAAAGCCACAGACACATAACTGGTTTTAAATTTATTTTAAATTTACAGTATTTTAAATTTTGACATTTGTAATACTATTTTTTTTTGTGACTAAGTATTTATTGTGACTAATTTTATCAAAACTATGTACACATTGTTAGGTATATCATAACATTGCATGCTAATAGGCAGAATTTGGCTGTACCTTTTCGTTTTTGTAACATCTTCACTGTTTACCCATATTCGCAATAAAACAAAATTTAATTGAATTGAATTGAATTGGTTATATATAAATAAAAATAAAAAATTATCACAAAAAAAAAATGGTTCTAGAACGTGTCTACAAATATTTCGTTCACGTGATAAATTAATGGAAAATGTTTCTTTTCTACGTATCTTGAAGGTTTGGCATGAAGGTTTTCAGAAAGATGAAAGCTTTTTTTTTATTCACTATAGGCGTGTGTTTGACTACATGCCTGATGGGAAGTGATAATGTGCCCTAAGTTGGGACGCGTTTGTCTAGAAGGTGCCTATTCACTCTTGTTTTAAAGACACGCGGATTATAATAATTGGCAGGAAACACTGATCTCGGAAGAGTATTCCGAATCCGAACCCTAGCCACTAGCCAGCTTTTTGTAAATCACATAGGGACCTACATTGTGGTGTACCGTAGACAAATAAGCTGGCAAACAAAATTAAGGCCCAACCCATACCAATCATCGGCCATTATGTTAACCCTTGCAATGAAGCAATTATCAATCTCGTTACAGTTAATGGGCGAAGTTGGTAGCACGCGATCTGATTCGTTCGGTAAATATCATCGATTCATTTGAACTGCTAATGAGGCGTGTTGATCGTTGTGACGAGCTGTTTGCGTGCCAAAAAGTCTCTTGTCGGTTGTGAGCTGGAGATTTGGGTCCTTACTTACTACAAAATTCAAATCATTTATATCTTGCTCTTAATAAAGGCTTGACAGACATTGATGTTGTAAATGAGGAGCGACGGCAACGGAGCGAGACTAGCACGAAGGAACGTTACTCTGAAAGTGCGTAAGATTTGAGTGTATTTTTTCTCCTCTCAGATTTAGAAGGATTTCAGAGAAGAAGAGAGAAGGAGATCATCAGGATCATGAGGATCTGGCCAAGTGCAAATTGGCAGACTTCACACACCTTTTTGGAAACATTATGGAGAACTCTCAGACGTGCAGGTTTCCGCACGATGTTTTCCTTCGCCGTTAAAGTGCAACTATATTATTGCTAAAAACACATAGGTACATGATTCCAAAAAGTTAGAGGTGCCACGGATTTACCGAATAAGAGACCAATAGGTTGTCACCTAATGATCCATACTATAATGAAATCCATAATCAGTCTGTAGCCACTACAATAGGGTATTAGGTATTACCTAAATGACGCAATTGTAATTGCTAAGTTCAGTCGGAGAGGGTGTCACGGGCGATTTGACTGTCGCGTCCACATGTTACAACATGTACATATACCTACTAACATGTATCTATATAGATAAGTATTATTTATACTTCGATTTCTAGTCTATTTCGCAACGTTTGTCCGCGTGAATTTATAATTTAAAATATCCCATGAGTACTCTTTGATTTTTCGGGATAAAAGTAGCCTCTTATGTAACTCCAGGTAGGTAGATAGGTAAATAAGTACTTATTTTTACTATAATTTTTCAGTCTAATTAAAAATTAGTGGTGTTTAATATAGCTACTTAGTGACTAGTGACGTTTCTAATCTGAAAGGAACCATTTATTGTTACTTATGTAAAAAAATGCAAATCGTTTATAGCGATTGATAAGAGGGCCTTGATTTCTGTTTCGCGTGTTATTTGATAATATCCACGATACAGTTTATTGAATAAGGCATAATAATATAACTACACTTCTTAGCAAAACAACTGCATGTATACAAATAAACTGTACGAGCCCCTATCATACCAAGTGATTTCTTAAGAATTTACAGTAGGCAGGTATTTCCATAGCGGAGCGGTGATAGCTTAGTGGTCAAGACGTCGGCCTCCTATTCAGGAGGTCGGGGGTTCGGTCTCGGAACGCATTTGCTATAACGGTGAAGGAAAACATCCTGAGGGAACCTGCAAGCCTGACAGTTCTCCATAATGTTCTTAAAATTGTTTGAAGTTTGCCCATACACATTGGCCAGCGTGGTAGACTATGGCCTAAACTCTTCTCATTCTGAGAGAAAACCCGTGTTAAGTAGTGGGCTGGCGATGGGTTGATCATGATGATGATGTTTGCACAACATTCTTTTGATAGCAAGTAGCGTTAGTCCTCGCCACATAATGAAATCAGAACTTCATCAGAGGAACCAGCTACTTCAGTTCGCTTGAGTCCAAGATGGACCATTTCTTGCAAATTTTAAACGGGCAATCCGGTGGTCACGGAGTAGGTAGGTAGGTACCTATAACCTTGGCGCGGTAGAAATGCTTCGGTGTTCCCGCGACCCAGTCGCCAGCGCAGCGCAGGAGCGCCGCGCCGTTGGGTTTTAGTGGGTATTCCGGTCGCCTCTCGCCTGGCGAGTCCCACATACCCTGCCCGTTCACGGGAGAGATGCGTAAATGCATTTCCCAACGATAAAAAAAGGTAGGTATAACCTATTTTCAGCACATCAAAATCGGCGCAGACGTGTGTCTGACAGACAACGAAGTGATCCTATAAGAGTTCAGTTTTTCTTTGAGGTACGGAACCCTAAAAAGGGAGGGACAAAATGTTTCAGGCCAGTTCTGTTACTGTACGTAATTCAATTTTCTAATAGAATGGAGTCTGACAATATTATTGTGGTATTCGGTGTAATAATTCATATTTATTATTTCATTAGTCTTTACGAACAGGCGAATGAGCAGACTCCAGACGTCCATAACTCGCTTCCTTGGACCTGTCAATATTATTCACAAAATACACCAAACATTGGCAATACAACCATCCAAATAACATAAATGTACACACGATTTTATATGTTAATCTTAAGGATACAGAGGTGGAAATTCTATGAATGTATTGTAAGGGTCGGCAAAGGGTCGGGTGTTTAGGCTCAAATGTATTTATAGACGGTCCGCATCAACGCAGAAGAATAATTATTCAAATGTAATAGAGTAATAATCCAGACAAGGTAGCGTCAACAAATAAAATTATAAATAAAATAACTTTTAACTATATTCTAACGAACTATAGTCCGCTACAGGTTGAGATGGCAATCAGGGTACCCATGAGGGGGGGGGGGGGGGGACGCCCCGCAGACCCGCACCGGTTTAGCGTGAGTGCGGCTGTGAGACGATAAGAAGGAAAGCTATAATAATTACTACATTCATCACGATCAATCTATCGCTGGCCTACTACTGAGTACGGGTCTACTCTCAGAATTAGAATAGACTGTAGTCTGGCGAGCCATACTGGCTTAGTACGAATTGGCAGACTTCACACACCCTGGAGAACATTATGGAGAACTCTCAGTAACACAAGTTTCCATACAATGTTTTCCTTCACCATTACATGGCTCCGAAAAGTTAGCTGCGTGCCCGGGATTGTACCGCCGACTTTTCAATCAGAATTCTGTAAGTATTTCAACAGCTGTGATAGCCTACTGGTTAGGGCGTCCGCCTTCTAATCGGAGGTCGGGGGTTCGATTCCCGGCACGCACCACTTTTCGGAATTATGTGCGTTTTAAGTAATTAAATGTCACTTGCTTGAACGGTGAAGGAAAACATCGTGAGGAAACCTGCATACCTGAGAGTTCTCCATAATGTTCTCAAAGGTGTGTGAAGTCTACCAATCCGCACATGGCCAGCGTGGTAGACTATGGCCAAACCCATCTCACTCTGAGAGGAGACCCGTGCTCTGTAGTGAGCCGGCGATGGGTTGATCATGATGATGATGAAGTATTTCAATACATTGGGTCTGGGAAATTGTGATAGACGCAAAAAGTGATCAGGCTAACTGGCAACTTGTTTATGCTGACGCTCCGTGTATTATTATCGAGGCCGAACTCTGAAAAATATGATTATCTGCGACCGCATCAGCAAATGAGCTACGAGTACACCGAGACTCATCATTTGTTACATACAAATGTTACTCTGCTCGCACCGACCCTATAAGCACGGGCTCTATCTAAACTTTTTAGGGTTCTGTACCTAAAGGGTGTCAACGAGACCCTACTATGTTGAATGTACCCGGCAAAGCCGTGCCGCCAAGTGATTTAGCGTTCCGGTACGATGCCGTGTAGAAACCAAAGGGGTACGGGTTTAATAAAAACTGCCATATCCCTTCCAGGTTAGCCCGCTATCATCTTAGACTGCATCATCACTTACCATCAGGTGAAATTGCAGTCAAGGACTAACTTGTATCTGAATAAAAATAAAAAAAAAATAAAAAAATACTATACTGTTCATTTACGTACAGTGGCTCCCTAGGACTCGTTAGGTGTTGTCTTCCAACGCTTTGCTTTGGATTTCATCAAAATCGGTTAAACTGTTTGGCCGTGAAAAGCTAGCAGACAGATTGTTAGCTTATTGAAGTTTTTGATTATGTGGTTGCAATATCAATTGTGCCCTAATCAAGTTAATATTGCAGTTAGGTTATTATAAAGATTAAAACTCTCGATAAGCCTCTACGCGTTGTGATCTATATCCACGTGCAAGCTTTATATGAGGGAACATTTTAATAACTTATAAAATTAGTTAAATTTAACCTGCTTTTCTGACTTACACTTAAAAGATAGACAGACAGACACACTTTTGCATTTATAATATTAAGTATGGAATAGAATATAGATGATGAGGATGACTTATATTATCTTTCTACTGATTGGGGGTAAAAAAAATAAGCTAACCACATAATTAAAAATGTTCATAATTCCACAATTACGATCGGAAAGAGGAAGAGGTACGGAATACGTATGAATGCAGTCCAGGGATCCGCTTTATTCCACCAATCGCCCGCTTCCACCCCACATCCTTGCAGAAATGCGCAGCTCAAGGGTTTTCAATCTTTCAACCGACATAATTATCGTCAGATATCTACACTGAGCCAAACACGATGTACAGACACTGGATGAGCCATGAGCGTAGTCTGTTTTCTATCACGGACTCATACGAAGCGATTCGTTTCATCTTTTCTAGTACGCACCACCACCAGCTACAATATTGGGACCTTCAAAAAAATAGTAATTCGATAGGCATGCTCCACTTAGGTCTAAGTGGAGCATACCTACATAGTATTTGGTATGATTATTTCTTCAAGCGCATGTCTATTAGTTAAAAAGAACCGGTCAAGTGCGTGTCAGAGACGCATACGAAGGGTTCTGTACTATCGTAAAAGAAAACAATAGGAATATTATGACTATTCAACCAAATATTGTGTGAAACATAAGCTAAATCAGAAATGCAATATACGCTTGGTGATACTTGTTATAATTATTATATTTTTATCACTTCTAGGCATCCAGTTAGGAACAAATCTAAAACTAAATTAGGCTACCACGCATAACTTTCCGATTGTCCAAAAAGATTCAATATAAAATTAATTTTAAAAAATTGAAACAAAAATTAACAAGTAATGTACTCGTATCGTACCTATCATAAAACTGTGTCGTAAATTCATTGCATATCCATCAAAACTACATCTTCATTTCTCCCACAGGGCGGCAAAAAGGGTGGTAAAACAGGGAGGAGGGTTGTCTCTTGAAAAAGTCTCAATAACTCGTCAGCGCGGAACCGAATGACATCGTTAGTGGAAGTGGCACGAAGAAAAGGCGCACTATCTACTTGCTAGATACTATGGTAGCTATCGGCTTATACAGAGTGATTTGCGAATGTATAAAATGACATTACTTTTAGGTAAAACTTTTCTTCCTCAAGGTAGACAGACTTCTTTGGTCGCGGCTGAAGTGACTGATGCGCATCACAAGTCAAGTCACTACACCGAAAATATATCTGACGTCTGACGCATCTGACGCGGGGAGGGGAGAGAGGTAGCTTATATCGTTTAGGACAACCAAAAACTGTTGACGTCCCCCCGCCTCATACCCCGATTGCCATCTCAACCTGCCGCGGACGATACTAGAGAGTAGTTATTCGCATAGAAACACTGTGCTTTGATTTGATGATTCAGTGTTGAAATCATAAAGTCAAAGTTAAAATATGCTACACTTTTAAATGACAACATTGGATTTAAGAACGAAATGAAGTAATGTTGATAATTATTTAATTAATCCAGTAAAATTATTGCTACAAGGGTTCCAAACGCGCCTGGTTTGAAAAGTTTGATCGATAATTGATATATTATAATTTTTTAAATTTCCAATTAATCTTTACCTTGAACATGGTCTTATCTTGTCTGGGATTTTATGTTTGGTCTTCAGATTCGTCTACACTATTTTTAAGATTGGGGTCTCTTTCAATTGAGCTTCAAATAAAAACTTAAATTCACTAACTTCCCCAAAACTCAAACTTATCGTGAAAATGTTTATTCTTAATCATAATATTAATGAAGATATTTAATTTCATCCTGTATATAAATATTGGCCCGATTTGAATAACGTACAAAATAAAGTCGCGACTATGTTCATTTGGCGGACCGTCTACCCACGGACCTATGAATAGCGTTTGTTGAAAATGCAACTTTATCCCTGCGTAATATAGTCCATTTTCAAACAGATTACAAATAGGCCTCTTATTGAAGAAGCACTCGACTCGACCCGTGATCATGCATCACTTGCGTTGCGAACGCGTTTTGAATTTCGAATTCGTTTTCGGAAATGGAACACTTTTGAATTTGGAAGTCATTCGAATTTTATAATTACAGTGTAACGATTTACCGCTACACTGTAATTATAAAATTCGATCTTTATTAAGAAAATATCTATTTTTAAGTGAGTATGGGTATCTACTTCAATACATACCTACTTGTAAAATATAACTAAACTCACTTCCAGTAGATTAAGAAAAGGAAACCCATCTATTATTTTCACCAATCTTATTCTTATCATGCTAAGTAATGTTTTGGTGTAGCCATATTTACCTATTCCATAATCTTATCTTTCATATTTTGGACGGAAAATGAAAATTATAGCCTAGCGGTGCACTAGATTACCCAGTTTTAACCAGGGTCACACAAAAATTATGCACGCCAAAATAGCTGGCTGGGTTACTATTTCAAAGGTCGCCAATGGCATGCGATTGTCAGGATCGAGATATCGTTTGATCGACACGCGATGTTTTGGAATCGATGTTGTTAGTTTCTGTCTTTAAATGTCAACTTTTTAATCATCATCATCATCATCAGCCTGTGGACGTCACACCCGATCCTCAGCCTTCCTTATTCAGCCACTTCCCAGTAACTAATCTCTTTATATCGTCGGTCCATCGTGCTGGAGAACGTCCCACACTACGCTTGCTTAAACGCGGTCTCCACTCAAGGACTTTCCGGCTCCAACGGCCATCGCCTCTATGACAGGCAATTGAATTTTTTTATTTTTTATTTTCTTACTAGCTGATGCCCGCGACTTCGTCCGCGTGGATTTAGGTTTTTCAAAATCCCGCGGGAACTCTTTGATTTTCCGGGATAAAAAGTAGCCTATGTCCTTCCCCGGGATGCAAGCTATCTCTGTACTAAATTTCGTTAAAATCTGTTGAACGGATGGGCCGTGAAAGGCTAGCAGACATACAGACAGACACACTTTCGCATTTATAACATTAGTATTTTAGTATGGATTTGCTTAGGTACTTCAACTTACAATATTATTTATAACTAGCTGCCCTGGCGAACTTCGTTCCGCCTAACAGTCGATTCAAATTTTTTAAATATTTCTCTCCGTAAGAACCATCCTCGTACTTCAAGGAATATTATAAAAAAAGAATTAGTGAAATCGGTTCAGCTGTTCTCGAGATTTGCGATGACCAACACATTTAGTGATTCATTTGTATATTATAGATGTTTTCTACCTTTCTAAACTGTGTCATGTGTTATCGCACTTTTATTTGGCGCCTTTTGGAATGGAAGTCACGTGATCTGTTATGACTTGTAGGGCAACCATCTTGGATCGATTGGTATAAATGCGAGTGTTGATGATTCTGAAGGCGGATTCCGTGCTCGGCTTCCGCCCCGTGCGGACGTTCGCTCATGCGCTCTACCTCTCGGTACCGCTCCGACTCTCGCGCGAGTTCGCCCTGTGTCAGTGCAAGTGCCCTGGATTGCCAGTGCTTCGATTGTTCCTGCGTTGTGTATAGTGTAGTGTAGTTCTAGAGTACAGGTTCCGTGAGTACACTAGTCTAAGCGCAGCATAGGTTCACACCCCCGTCACCCAAGGGCGGGGACTCACATTAGGGCCACACCGTAGGTACCCACCTCCCTGCCTTGGCAGGGAGGACCTTTAGCGCCACCGGGTCCACTATGGGCCCCAACCACCCCGACCAACCCGCTCCTGGGCCCCATCAGGGCCCGGAGTTCCCCCAGACCTTCTACAAGGACGTCGACATGAGTGCTCTCATCGCCGACCTCGCGACCCGAGACCCCAACTACCTTAAGAAATTTAAGGTACATGCAAGTCGGACGCCTACGCGCTACGACCGTCCCCCGGCATCTCCTCCCTCGGCCACGGCCATGGAGGACGATACCCCGACCGTGACACCGACCGACACTAAGGAGCCTCACTCCAAAACCCCAGCCGGGCCTTCAGCCCAAAAACCGATCCCGACCAAGGAGCCTCACTCCGAAACGTCCCCAGCCTCCTCTGAAACAGAGGAATTCATGACGGTGCAGACGAAGGCCCAGAAGCGAAAGCTGAAGGCCTCAAAGTCGCACGCAAACCCACCTAAAAAGGTGGGCGTTGCAGCCCCTTCAGGGCCCGGTAACCAACCCACAACCTCCCAAGCGACCTCCGAGGAGGAGTCTGAAGACTCCCCCATGGAGGAACCGCCAAGGGAAAAAGTCCCTCCTCTCTTCATTAGAGAGAAACTGAGCTGGCAGCGTATCCTGCCACTATTAGACCAGCAGGGTATCTCCTTCACGAGTGCCCGCTCGACCGCAGTGGGCATCAAAGTTCAATGCCCAACTTCAGGCGACCATCGCCTTCTTACAAAGACTCTCCGACAAGAGAATGTAGGATTCCATACCTACGCTCTTCCCGACGAACGCGTTCTACGCGTAGTCATTCGCGGCCTTCCGAAGGAGCTCGATACAGAGCTCATCAAGACAGACCTCCTTTCCCAGGAGCTGCCAGTCCTGGAGGTTCACAGGATGTATCATCCTAGAACCAAAGTCCCTTACGAGATGGTGCTCGTAACTTTAGAACTTTCCCCCGCGGGTAAAAAAGTTAACAATATAACCTCAGTGTGTCGCCTTACTGGCCTCAAAATAGAGCCCCCCCGTAACCGCGGCAGGATGGGCCAATGCCATCGCTGCCAGATGTACGGCCATTCCGCAAGGAATTGTTTCGCCCACCCTAGGTGCGTAAAGTGCCTAGGGGACCACGGCACCTCCGACTGCCCCAGGAAGCAACCAACCGAGGAGCCCCCGAGCTGTGTTCTTTGCAGGTCTCAAGGGCATACCGCGAACTATCGCGGATGCCCTAAAGCCCCCAAGGAGCAAAAGCGAAGGGTCAAACCGGCCGGCCGCAAACCTACTGCAGCTCCCCAACCCACCCAAAAATTCGTCCCTGCGCCGGCTCCGGCCACCAACGCATGGGACAAACCCCTTCCCAAGACTAACCCTCCTGCGCCCAAGCCCACCCAGGCACCCCCGGCCAAGCCCGCCCAACCAGCCCCGGCCAAGCCCGCCCAACCAGCCCCGGCCAAGGCTTCCGCGTCTACGCCTAAGCCCCAGCCCCAGCCAGAGCAACCGCTCCATACATCCGCAGCGGCAAACGCTGCGGATAATCTCAAATTAATAGAAACCGTCCTCGCCTCTATTGACATAGTGGAGATGGAAATTTTCGCCCGGACCTTCAGGGAAGATCCCAAAACAGCCATTACCCAACACTTGGGTCTACTCATCTCCATAAACAACCTTAAAAACCTATAATGGATAGTACAACCAAAGGTAGATTAAAACCTCACTCCTTAGTGGTCGCGTTTTACAACGCGAACGGCCTTATCGACCAAATGGACGAAGTCCGCGAGTTTGTATGTGCACATCAAACCGACATTCTCCTAGTGCAAGAGACCTTCTTGAAACCTAGTAGAAGTAATCCCAGAATTGCTAATTTTAATATAGTCAGAAACGACAGGGCCACTGCTAAGGGTGGCACTGCTATATACTACAGAAGGGCTCTTCACTGCACTCCTCTCGATCCTCCACAACTAACCAATATGGAAGCGTCCATATGTCAGGTGAGTATGACTGGCCATCCGTCGGTCATACTAGCATCCGTCTATCTCTCTCCCTCGAAAGATCTGTTAGAAAGTGACATCCGCGCACTTCTCTCATTAGGAGACTCCGTTATCGTGGCCGGAGACCTTAACGCCAAACATCAAAGTTGGAATTGCCGCTCCCCGAACTCACGAGGACGCCAACTCGAAAGACTGACGCACCGCCCCGATCTTAACTTCATAGTTATAGCCCCTGACACACCGACTCGTTATCCAATGACCGACAATTCAACAGACAGACCGGACATACTCGATATAGCTCTTCTAAAGAACATCGCCCTTCAGGTGAGTCCTTTGGAGGTGCTGTCCGAGCTAGGTTCAGATCACCGTCCCGTCCTAATGCGGCTAGGACCCCCGCCCACCGCGGCCCCCCCGACCAAAACAGTCATTGACTTCAAGAAGCTCTCAGAGCATCTTAAGTCTATAGACTCAGTGCACATCTCTCAAATTCCTGACATCATAGGTAGTCTAGATGAAGCGCATGCAGCCTCACTGCACCTTACTAATCATATCCGCGATGCTCTAAGCGCCTGCTCCCGACAGATGCCGAACGGTTACACCCGTCGACAGTTGCCGGACGACGCCAGAGAGCTCATCACCATCAAAAACGCTAAACGTAGAGCCCATGACGCATGTCCTAACGCCGACAACCGGAGAGAACTCTGGAGAGCCCAGAGGGAGGTAAAAGCTCGCCTTGCCGAACTCCGCGACGAACAATGGGACAGGAAGCTGAGTGAGCTCAAGCCATCGCATGTAGCCTACTACAGCCTGGCGAGAGCTCTCAAAGCCGACCCTGTCTCGGCCACTCCTCCGCTTTTACGTCCCAATCAACCGCCCGCCTTTGAAGATGTCGATAAGGCCGAATGCTTGGCCGATAGCTTAGAAGCCCAATGCTCCCCGAGCACCATCTCTGTAGACAAGTCCCATATAGAACTAGTCGAAAACAAACTAGCATCTATCTTCTCTTCCGCCCCAGGTGGCGATCCAATCCTCCCGACGAATAGCGGCGAAGTTCGTCAAATTATCAAAGAATTTCACGCCAAAAAAGCCCCAGGCCCCGACTCTATTAATAACAAAACTCTAAAGTTACTCCCCGACGTATTAATCAACCTCCTGGTTGTCATTTTCAACACCCTCATGGCGGGATGCTCCTTCCCCGACAGGTGGAAAGAAGCTACCGTTATAGGCATCCCCAAGCCAGGGAAACCTAGGAACCTCCCTACTAGCTACCGCCCCATTAGTTTGCTCAACACCCTTGGCAAGGTGTATGAGAAAGTCATCCTCAACCGACTTAGGTCCGTCGTAGAGGAGAAAAACCTCCTCAACGACGAGCAATTTGGCTTTCGAACCAGACACTCATGTGTTCATCAAGTGCACCGCCTCACGGAGCACATCCTTCTCGGTTTCAACCGATTCAAAACGAGAGGCATCCCAACGGGAGCCCTCTTCTTCGATGTAGCCAAAGCCTTCGACAAGGTGTGGCACGCCGGCTTGATCTACAAGCTTTACCATCTAGGCGTGCCCGAAAGACTCGTACGTTTACTACGAGAATTTCTCACCAATCGAACTTTCCGCTACCGTCTGGATGGAACCCTATCCTCCCCAAGACCTCTTCGAGCAGGAGTCCCTCAGGGCTCCCTGCTCTCGCCACTTTTGTACGCGCTGTACACCAGCGACATTCCCAGATCCCCTCATGTTCATATAGCCCAGTTCGCGGATGACACCGCTCTATACAGCTCCGACTTAAACTACCGGAACGTTAAAGCTCGACTCCAAAAGGCAGTCAGTAGCCTAGGCCACTGGTTCCGCCTTTGGAGGATAGAGGTTAACCCGGAGAAAAGCGCAGCAGTGCTCTTTCAAAAGTCCAAAAGGAAATCACAATACAAACTTCGACAGACTGAAATAACTCTTTACGACCGCCCCATTCCCTGGCAAACTAATACCAAGTACTTGGGTGTAACCTTTGATGACAAGATGAGCTTCGCCGCGCACATTCGTAGAGTCCGCAAGAACGCAGCGTATGTGCTCTCCCGTCTTTACCCCATGATTTGCGCAAAGAGCAAAATGTCACTTCGACATAAAGTCACGCTATACAAAACGTGCATCCGCCCAATAATGTCTTATGCCTGTGTTGCATTTGCACACCTGCCGCCCTCCTCTCTCAAACCTCTCCAAGTCCTACAGAATAAGTTTATGCGTACGGCCACTGGCTCCCCGTGGTACATGCGCAACGTGGACCTCCACAGAGACCTCCAACTCCCGACAATAGCTCATTACTTTAAACAGCTTTCAAAAAATTATTTTGAGAAAGCCATTAGACACCCCAACCCCCTAATAGTTGAGGCAGCGACTTACACCCCTGACCGAAACGACCCCCCAGATAAAAGACGCCCTAAGCACGTCCTTAACGACCCCGACGATCAAATCATGACCGACAATGCACCCTATCTCGTAGGGCTACACAATTCAACCTCATCACAGCGTCTTCGCCGGCGAAGACGAGGTCCCCGATTTCTAACGTCACCCGGACGTGGGCTCACGCCACGGCCTCGGGGGCGTACGGACTAACCAACAAAACCGACAACTCCACCCATCCCAACGTCATCCTAAGCCGTGGTCCGAGCCTCACAGGAGGCGCCCTTAGGAGGACGTTGCCCCCCGACCTCTCGAATTATTTCTTCGAGCCCTAGGGCTCACCCCCAGGCGGAGCTTCGCGCTCGCCAACCCCCCCGGTGACGCTGTAGCGGCCAGTAGGGCCTACGCAGCATAGTCAATCCGAAACAACACAAAATTCTGAAGGCAGTCTGTGTTCAACCACAGACTCATCCGACTATTAAATGCTTTTGTGTTTAGGTCGCCGTTCTGATTGAGTGGTTTCAATAGCAAGTGCCCTAATCAAGTTAATATTGCAGTAAGGTTATTATGAAAGGCAAAACTCTCGATAAGCCGCTGTGTGTCGTGGTTAATATTTTTTATTTATATTATATATTTTTATTAACTTCACTTCTGGTATGTTTATACATGCCAAGTTCTTGATCACTAAAGCGTACTACGTAAATGCTCTATTGCAGGGAAAACTTATAACATGGCAACTCGCAAGTATGTTGGTATCACGGAACAGAAAGAACAGTGGTATCGTGATAGTTACGTAGGTAATATCGACTACAGTACGCTGCCGGCACAAATTGATTTACTGCTAATACTAAGGAGTCGGTTGGACAAATATGGATAAAGACTGTTTTTAGGGTTCCGTACTTCAAAAGGAAAAAATAACCCCTATAGGATCACTTCGTTGTCTGTCTATTCGTCCGTCCGTCAGTCCGTCTGTCCGTCTGTCTGTCGTGTCTATCAAGAAAACCTATAAAGTATTTCCCGTTGACTTAGAATCGTGAAACTTGAACCTAGATGGCGAAACTTCGGACAAAAGTTTCTTTATAATGTAGATGAGGAATAAGGCTGGTTTTTGCCGAATAGAGAATAAAGAAACTTGAGTTCTTGAAAAAGGCATAGGGTATTTTTTTTTTTTCAAAAAAAGCCATCTCCACACTAACCGTAGCAACGCGAGCATCCACGGAATGTCGCAGACAAGTTGCATTCATATCGCGTTATCTTGTCTATTGGGAGGGAAGTATATATTTTTACTGATAGCGCGACCTCGAGCGGATTTATCGCCCACCCCGTGCCCCGGTACGGTTCATAAAACCTAGATTCTAATGCCGCTTCGGATTCTATTGTTCATAATAAACTGTGCTTTTATTGTCTTCAAACTCAAGAAACTAGGAAGCTTTCCTCTTGATAGTAATTTAAAGCACGTATTAGTTTTGCAATGTCTTCAAACGGCTTACAAACACAGATAGCGTGAGTCAAACTTCAATAACAGACAAAGACTATCAGCTAACCTTGTTTCCATGCAAAATGTTAACTGCATTTTGGCAACAACCAAACTAAAGCTACGACCACACTTGCGCGTCATAAACGCGGGATGCGGCACGCGACGCGGGAGCATCCACCACGCGAGTCTATAGCGCTATACATCATATATGTATAATAGAATGTAGCGCTTGAAAAATCATGGGAGGTGACTAGCGCGCAGCTGATGTTCCCGCTTCGTAGTTGCTTTGATCGCGCAAGTTTGGCTGATGCTTAAAATATTTCTATGACGAAACGCTCAGTTTATGTGAACTACAAATTTTTCTATACAATTTTTTTTACGCACACCCCTTTCTAGTACGCCCACTTCCATCTTAAATCTAGTCCGTTAGAAAGTACTCAGGGCTAATTGTATTTGTCTACGAACAAAAAAAGATATGACCATTGTAAATAATAAGTAGGCATTTTATACAAAGAACAGCGAGAAAAAGTTGGTATAACTAATAAGAAGTAAGAACCCCTAAGGGTACCTAGTCCTAAGAATAGGTGCCTAATAATTAATTATCACAGTATACATGGTGAATTTCTTTCTCCAAAGTCAATGCCAATTTCCCTGACATCCCTCAGGCGCAATGCCGGTTAACAAATGCGTGGACAATAAGGGTTGCAATATTTATCCACCCCGGGACGATAGTACGCTTTTATTGGGACACTGGTCACTTCGGAATTTGCGCTATTTATTTATTGTGCCGTAGCGCTTGTGACATATGTTGCGGATAGGTGGAGAGAAAAGTGCTACTTTGCAAAAAAAATATAACTACAGAGCTCAGCGGCTCGATTGTGGTAGAATGACAGCTACAATCGCAATCATCTATGATTGGTTGAAGGTCACTTACTATAGCCTACAATGTATTGTTACAACAAGAATACCATAAATTCAACCAATCACAACAATTGCGATTGTAATGATGATTGAGCAGCAGGTCCCCCCTCAGAATGAGAAGGGTTTAGACCACAGACTGCCGCGCTGGCCAAGTGCGGATTGATATCTTCGAGAACATTATGGAAAACTTTAAAGCATGCGGTTATCTCACGATTTTTCTTTCACCGCGACCGTTGAAACACGTGATACTTAATTTGTTATTTGATTAAAACCACATAGCTCCGAAAAGTTAAAGGTATATGTTATCGAACCCCGACCTCTCGGATAGGATACCTACTGACTTCATTAAATAATTTCTATAGTAAGCTCTTAATAAGGTAGGCTTACATGGGCAATTGAAATTCCGCAATTCGAGGCAATTCAGTCAATTATGACGTCACGACCACATGAAGCAATTTACTGCAATACCCAGCAATACCTGAAAATTTCAGCAATTGTATGCGAAATAATTGCTCCAGATTAATCCATACATGTTGCCGAGCGACAATTGCTTAAAAAATTTTTTTTGAAATAATTTTTATTTGAAGCTTGTGAAGATATTGTGTATGCGAGTGTACGTTGGAGTATATTAAACGGCAGAGAAGGCGGAGACTAGCGGACGGCATTTGGTTTTTATACACCAATACTTTGTGGCATTCTTCCCGACTTTTGTATATTGGCTCGGACTTGCACTTAGGAATTTCACAGACAGAACATGTATAGGCCGCGACAGTTAGGGCAATCGGGGTATGAGGCGGGGGGACGCCCCGCACACCCACACGTCACCCGCGTTTGCCTGCACTGGGTTAGCGCGGGAGTGCGGGGCGTTCCCTCCCCGATTGCCATTTGAACCTGTCGCTGGGCACGAGGGGGGAGAACTAACATTAGTTTTTTTCCGTTTAAATATCTTAAAAAAAAAAACATGAATGAAGCTGATTTTTATAAAACAATAACCCCCCTTTATTCTTGAATTAGGGTGGGAATAAGGGTTACTTATGATTTTATAGCAGTCTACAAAGTATAACCAGAACGCTGGCAAAAACGGAGACGCAGGTGATAGTACTGATGATTACTGATATGATACCACAAAAAATAACGCGAAAAAAATATAAACAATACTATAATTTTGTAAAAGTTAACGATACATTAATAATATATATATTAATAATATACAAATAAAACATCTGACTGACGCTAGAGGTTAACAAAAGTTGCGTAAGTATGCCATTAGGAGTCATTGTGTTAGCCATAAAAACAAATAAGCCTGTCTGTCAGTTTCAAAGATCTCTATTCTTAGCTAGTTCGTCTCAACAACTAATAAGCCTACACGGGCCCAATAAATCTCGCATAATGTTGTCCAGCGTTATTGATTCCCGTAATTTGCTCCTGTTTTCCTGTTTACTTACCGATTCGATTCGCTAGCTTGGAATGTCACTGTGTCGGTATTTCATTTACTAATTCTAAGGATTTTGGAAGGATCGTATTATTTTACGACCTTTTTACTAGTTGATACTTGCAACCTCATCCGCGTGGATTTAGGTTTTTAAAAATCCCGTGTGAACTTTTTGATATTTCCATATTTTCTTAATTTTTTTATATTTTCTTCAGAATAGTATTAGAAATCACGTCATGCATTGCCAAACAGTTGTGGCAACCACCTGCCCGACACCTTTCAAGTTTAAAAGTTTAGTTGTCGGGGCCAATACGCAGAGAAACTTACAGCTTTTATAAAATAACGAAGGTCTGGCAGGCGCTGGCTCTCCCTCTCTATATGTAGAAATACTTACGTATACGTCATGTCCGTGATAGTTCCATGCAATTTATATATCGGCATACAATTCCAGTGGCCATAAGGAAAATCGTTTTTGTAGCGTGGGGCCTGTGCCGTCGTAATAAAAACTAATAGGAACGGGCCCATTAACAGTTGTGGCCGATTCTCGATTACTGGGGATCGCCAAACCCATGTAATTGTGTACGTAAAAATGACCAGCATGTAAACGTACGTGTATCTACTTATAGATTGGTTGGCTTTGATTGTTTTTGTATTTCGTTAGTAATGATTAGGTACGATATAGCTTGGGGTGCTAGCCAGGTAACCTCCCAGTGTGCCTGGGTGCTGCTGGTCCCTTTTGGATGTCCGAGGGGAAGAGCAGTATTCAGGCAGTATGCACCTCGGTAACATGGCTAATAATTTTAGGTCGCGATTCGCGTGATTGCTTCGGTGTTTCCGTGACCCAGTCGCCAAGCGATGACGCGCAGGCGAAGCGCCGCCGATGGGTTTTAGTGGGTAATTCCGTTCGCCTCTCGGCCGGTGAGTCCCACATACCTTCCTCCAGGTGGCTGGTTGGGTAGCGGGCTGGCTTCCAGGGGGGGGATGCGTAAACGTATATTTTCCAGCGGTAAAAAAAAAGTACGACATAACTTACTATTAAACCACCCACGGCTTTGCACGGTAAAAATATCATCATCATCACCAACCGATAGACATCCACTGTTAGACATACTCGTAGGTCTGTTGTAGGGACTTCCACACGCCACGGTCTTGCAGCGCCTGAATCTAGCAATTGAAATCTAATTTAATGATTGATGCAGTTAATTCATAATCGAGCTGCTGTTGCGGTATGGCTATTGAAAAAAGTAAAAGTAATTAAAATCATTGATGATAGCCAAAGTTCTAAGGCAGTGGACGTCAATTAGTTGCTGTAGATGATGATGATGAATCATTAAATCACTGCATCAGTATCAAATAGGAATAAATATGGGTTTCTGTAGGACCAGTTCATTTGAGACTATCACTATGGTATCGATGTGAAGTATGAACATAATGTTATGACAGCTGAACCATAGCATAACTGAAAATACCTAGTACATTGAGGTACGTATAAGTAGAGAAAGAAAAATACACACATTATAGCAAATAAACTTTTCGGATAGCTGCCAACACCGCGGCGGAATAAAATCATCATTAATTCGTGCTCTCGACATAATGGACCACTCGTATTGAACAACCTGTATAGTATTTATCGCGACTAGTGCAGAAAATATATCGATACCATATGCAAAGTATCGATTATTTGAAATACGAACACAGCACAATAAAGAAATTTCACAATTTATGTCAATAACTTTGAATTTTTAAAACGTATTATAGGACGTAGGCAATAAATACCACGTAGTGCTTATGAATTTAACGCCCAGTGCACTACTGATTTCTAAACTATATTTGATATTATTTTTATAAAATATGGCATATATTACAATAAATTAAAAGACTAAATTAGAAGACAGACGCGGTGAAAAAAATCCTCCTCATTATAAAGAAGTAGGACTTTTATTTTTACCTGACTGCGGCGAAGCCCAGGTGAAGGATTATGTGTTTGACCTGTATGTAAGTATGTATCTGTTTCCGTTCCTGTGTCCACTCGTAACTACTCAACGGCACAACCGAGTTTGATATCGAATGAGTCATTAGATTTGTCTTAATGACACAATTGTCACTGAGTACATAAAATTCTAAAAAAATTAAAATGGCGGAATTCATACGTTTTAATGTGCTGGCTGTAAAAGATGTAGTGTAAACCGCAATCGGCGTTTTTTTTGGAAACTTTTTTCTATTGATTCTAGTGACACAACAGCGAACAAAGTATATTTAACTAATGTTTCCAAACAGATGCACCATTAACACAAAGTTTTAAGTAGGTGAATAACTATAAAAAGAAGGAGATTTTCAAAATATTTTAATAAAATACCTTTCAGTATGATCGGTATCTAACTAATTCTAGCATAATTGTAGGTATACTTACTTGATCATAAATGCAGCATCCATGTAGTTTATAAACAGCGCTTTATTGTATCAGAAACCAGTGATAAAAATAATGTTCACAAAGTTGTCGATATTACTGATAGCACATCACTATCCTCTTCTGTCCATTCCATACACTCAATAACATTTGTGGGATGTAATTCGGCGATTCTATTAATAATTCAACCAATATTTTAATTGCGTACGTAATGTATCGCCACCGACTTTATTATGTTTAATTTTATTCATTTCGGTTTCATAATGTTGTTACATATTACGCTGCTATTCACGTACCTATATTTTTGTTTTAACCTTTAGCCCATTACTAGTGTAGTACCTTATTTACATTTGATTTTAAGTAAGTACAATAATTCTAGATGATTTTATCGATAAATTGATTTATTCTACCTAATACCCACTAGACATTAGCTTTTAAACAATAATCTTTAAAATTATTAAAGATGTTACAATTGAAATCTTGATTAATGATTAAAGGTTAATTCGTGGTTTAAAGACATATTTTAATGTACATGAAGATGTAAGAAAGAGGGTTGATTGCTACTGTTCATGACAGCTCGAACTTCATCTCTCGTATCACCGCCGTCCCGTCGTGACCACGACCCATGCAATTGGGTTGATATTTCTACATTAAAATATGAAATCTTGATTGTTTTGCAATAATTATAAACTAAGCTTTCTAACTTTTAACTATAGAGCATGTTTCTATCGGTAATTTTCAATGCCAGA
Source organism: Maniola hyperantus (assembly GCF_902806685.2). NCBI lineage: Eukaryota > Metazoa > Arthropoda > Insecta > Lepidoptera > Nymphalidae > Maniola > Maniola hyperantus. Next base: position 5,453,954 of record NC_048544.1, on the reverse strand, counting down.
ACTATTTTTCTTTCAGAATGAGTAATCAAAGCGGCACTATTTTTCTCCATTGTAATATTAACCAGTTGTAACACTATTCATTGTACTTACTAAAGACAATATATTATTTTCATTGGCCTCTTATCTTCTTTGCTAGGTACACAAGTTTTTAATATCTCACGGTAGAGGATTAAAAGCTGCAAGTATGTATTGTCTTATTCGGTCGCAAGTCTGCGGCGGCCTGTCAACTCCGTCGTAGAACACGTGCATTACTACAGAAGATCGCCTCGGGCCTTTTGAAGTACAGTTAGAATGAAAAATTGCTGAAAAATTGCTTAAAGTAAGTAGGAATTATTAATTTATATCAAATGAAATAACTCGTAAGTTATTTATTTCCTTCATGTAGGGCAGCATGTGCCATCACTACCCATATTATAAATGTGAAAGTGTGTTTTTTTGTTGATTTGTTGGTTTGTCCTTCAATCACGTCGAAACAGAGCAACGGATCGACGTGATTTCTTGCATGGGTATAGTTTAAGACCTGGAGAGAGACGTAGGCTACTTTTTATCCCGGAAAATCAAAGAAATTCCCACAGGATTTTTAAAAACCTAATTCCACGCGTACGAAGTCGCGGGCATCAGCTAGTGTTATAAAATATAATGGTACAATTGACGTTGGTAGCCCTAAGGTAACCCTATTTTTCATTGATTTCACGTCACCCATAGCCTAATATTTGACATATCGACGATTCAGGATCAAACCGAGAGTTCCCTCACTCTAGTTCACTCTCACATTACTCTGACGCTCTGTCGCGGCGTCACTAACGCCACAGACGCTCGACTCGAAAGTCTACCTTTAAAAATTAATAATTACAACTTCACACTGGAGAGACTACAGGCAAAATCATACAATTTTCATATCGTGAAACACAAACTATTGCACCCGACTGTACAAAAAGGTACAGTTGGCCACAATGCAAACAAAAGCGCAATCTGCGGCGTACAAATCTTAACATTCATTACAGCGTGGAAAATGGCGAACCTGAATTTATTCTAGCTAACCTCACGCCGACGCGCCGCTCTGCCAGTAGCTTCATTTTAAATATTAAATATTTTATATTATTGAAACTATTTTGCATCTTATAGGTACATATAATAAGTGGAACGTGTTTTAGTCACCATCCATCATCACAACAGGTTGACGTTTAATACTCTAACGGCCAAAATTAATAATCAATCTATCCGTAATCTGTCCTTGTCTTGTAGCTTAGGTTAGATAAATTAGCGACGTTTTTAATTGTTAAAAATACCATAATGTAATTTTAACAACTTTGCTTAGTAACCTATCGACATATCACAGATAGGATGATTAAAGACAGGTGCACAAAGACATGTAAAACTGATTCAGTTACATTTTGTAATGCTGTCACTTTTTAGCAAGAGCACTTAAAAACACTTAAAAAGGATTTGTTAAATTTTTCAATATCAATAATTTAACAAATCCTTTTAAAGTGTTTTTAAGTGACCCTGTGGATTGTAATTTACCTTGCAATTTCAACAACAAAACTCCTTGACGTCAAAAATTTAGTCAGAACATGGACTAAAACAACAATATACCTGAAACAGGCAATCGCTTGGCTTAATGACTCATCTACCTACATTACTTACCTGAAATCCAATTTAGCGTTTAGTTTTGCAACGAATCGGACGTGATTTATTGAAAAATCGAAAACGCTGCAGCAGAGATTTTTGGGGAATCTGAGACAATATTTTAATATCCAATACGGTGGTTTCAGCAACAAAACCCCTTGATGTCCATAAATACTCAGAATATGGATTAAAATCAACCCAACATCAACCAAAACCAAACCTCAACCGACCGTGCAATTCAAGCCCCATCCACGTCAGTCTGTACCCCGAACAATACACCTGAAACAGGCAATCGCTTGGCATAATGAGAGAGAATATAAGAGAATATTACCCGATAGCCCTCAGGCGTTTTTAATTTTCCGACGAATCACCTCAGAGCAGAGCATTTCTTTTTGGAGTTTTTAATAAGGGGACAGATGAATCGACTGTATATTATTTTCTACTGTGCATTTAACTTGATGGTAAAGTTTTTTATAAGTACTTTTTATTTTTATAGGTTCTTATAACAATTTGTATAAATAAGCATTTTTATTTAGAGATGGTCTTACATAAAATTGGGTGCCAACAAAATACTAGTGAATTTGAAAGGTATGGGAAGATGCATTTTTAAACTAGATACCCAATACCGGCGTCCGCGTGGATTCAGGTTTTTAAGAATCTCGTGGAAACGCTTTGATTTTTCGGGATATAAAGTAGTCTTCCCTGGGATGCAAGCTACCTCTGTAATAAATTTCATCAAAATCGGTCAAGCGGATAGGCCGTGAAAGCTAGAAGACAAACAGACAAACTTTCGCAGCTTTTCTGCTGCGTAGAGTTAGTAAATACAATTTCACAAAGTTGAATTTTGCTAATTCTTTGATTTGAGACTGGTATACCTACCTACTTTGAGTTAAAGTAAAAGCTTTTACTGGACTTTTTTCTGGCTGTTTAATATAATTTCAACAGCCCAAAAAAATTATCAAGTTGGTCATAGCTTAGCTCTCCTATTCGGGGGTTCGGGGTTTCGATTTCGGACTCGCATGCCTAACGTTTTGGAGTTATGTATATTTTTAGCAACTAAATATTATACTAATTGCGCTAACGTTGAAGGATAAATCTGAGGAAGCTTGAATTTCTGAGAGTTCTTCATAATGTTTTCGGCAGAATGTAAAGTCTAATAATCCGCACATGGCCAGCGTGCTATCGCCTAAACTCTTTTTAATCTGAGAGTAGACCCATAGTGGACCGGCGATGGGTCCAGATGGTGATGATATTGAAACACAACTAATGGATTAACGCTTTCTCGCGAGATTCTTATCGACAAAGCGTTGCAAAACCCGCGAGACGACTGATATGTCGCACTGGTTGTGCTCGGGCTGCGACGTTTCGTGGCAGTAGATGATTAGGAAACGATGTACACGCAACAGATCGATAAATAAATACATCTGGGCAACTTGCGGACGCATTTTCTTTTACGATCGTCCGCAGTTTACGTGTTCTACAAAGATATGGTCGATTGTGCCGATGTTAGAATATATTGATTTGTTGTAAGGATGTGGCATTTTTGAAAATATCGTACTCTATATTATGTCAAATAAAGTAAGTTAAGTTGAGTGCACTATAAGTAATCAAATTACTTAACTCAATTGATAGATACTTTTCCTTTTGGTAGTAATATTATACACAACGAATCAACCTTGTCTTGCACTTACTACGCAATTTCATTTTTTACATGATTGCGTGTATGGTGTGGATGACGCATTTTTATTTGGTATGACATTCGTAAGTTTTCGTAATAAGTACAAAATATCAATATTTATTACCTATATTATTACAATTACCTAAGAAACAATGAAGTCAAACGAAAAGTCCGCCCCTGGTTGCCGCTGGACCAAAAGTTGCTCATCACGCTGGAATCATTGCCACACTGAATGGATTACCCTTGGACCAGAGAGTGGGTTGCAGTCTCTTTCCCTTAGACAGCGGCCGATGTTCGGCACGAAGCTCTTCATCACCACCTCGTTCCAGCAACCCATTGCCTCTACTGCCAGTGGGACAAACATTATGCAATTCATTTGGTGGGATATACCGCATCTATTGTTTACCTATTTGTTTTTTATAATCTATGTGAAAGCTAATAGCGATCGCCTAATAGCAGGGGCCAGTTGTTGCCTCATAAAGACATCCCACCGGTATTGAACTCTACCCCGATACACTGTATCTATTCTATACTATTCGCTATTTTTGCTTTCATTAGCCCAATAAAACACAGCTTAACTGGGTATATTGAAAGACTTTTTTATAAGTTACTATATTATAGATTAAAAATGATGCCTGCAGCTTCATCCACGTGGATTTAGGTTTAAATATCTCATGGTATTTTATCAGGGGTTTACCGGATAAAAAGTAGCTTAATACGCTCTTCATATATTCGACTATATCCATGCAAAAAATCACTTCACGACAAACCAACAAACAAACACTTTCTCATCAGATAATTATAATCAATATCACCATACGTCCACTGCTGGACATAGGTGTCTTGTAGGTCTTGCGACGCCTTAATCTAGCGGCTCCCTGCGACTCGTTGGGGGGGGGGGGGGGGGGGGGGGGGGGGTTAGCATTTAGCACCTTGAGATCCCAACGTTTATCGTTTTTAAACTATGTGCTCATCCCATTGCCAATTCATCTTTGCAAACCGTTGAGTTTTCATTTTTTTAATTACGACTGGTTCACGAAAGTATCGTTATGCCTGAAAAACATGAATCATCGGACCATAACAACTTATTATATTATCACCTGCGCATAAAGATTGCCTCGTAATAATTACGTCGTTGCCATAAACTTGGCTGCGTTATTTTTATAACATCATCAAAGCTTCCGTGCTCATATCATAGTTTATGGTGTAACATCCGATAATATATTTGTAGCGACATAATATTTGTGTACATTTTATTGTAACTGCATTTTGATGATGCACTGTATACTTAGTATTTTCTCTACGTGCCTTAAAAAGCACGTTGAGCCGTTGATCAATCTCAAAAATTATAGAGCAGCGGTGCACCTACGGATTCATACCAATAATATAATCAGTACCCTTATTATAAATGCGAAAGTGTGTTTGTTTGTTGGTTTGTTGGATTGTCCTTCAATCACGTCGCAACGGAGCAATTGATTGACGTGATTTTTTGCATAGGTATAGTTAACGACCTGGAGAGTGACATAGATTTTTTTCCCGGAAATCAAAGAGTTGCCATTTTTTTAAATCCTACAGATTAAAAAAAACCTAAATCCACGCTAAGTCACAGGCACCATTTACTTAATGATAAGTCCTGAATTATGTGTAATGTACCTACCATAAACTTTTATATATAAATAATAAATAATTTAACTTAAGTAAAAGAGAAAAATATTATAAATCCATAAAACCATGTCCAATTTTATCACCTATCCCACATAATCCTTTTCGAATCATATTTAACGGTCGAAGACACACATTAATACGCGTTATGTGCTCACCGCGGCGGGCAAACTATGATAACTCATTAATCTGTTTTATGGTGCATAAAAATAATATTTATCGGTGTATCGTTGCTTATAGGCTGGGGTCTAATGGGGATTATGGCAACTTAAGTAGGAAGATATATTTGACTTAGTCGCTTTATTTAGTCTGTCGTGTTGTGTTTCTACAGTATTAGAAATGAGGAGGTTCCTAGGCTGAGATCTATAGGGCGTTCAGTACGCGGCAGAAAAGAATGTACATCGACGTTTAGAAAGTTAGCAGTTTCGTAGAGCAGTTTTCTGTCGTTGAGACCGACAAAGCGTCACATAGTAGTTCCCAAAGTAGTTGAAGGATCGGAATTGTTTGTGCCTTTTAATAAGGGGACTTATCGGGACCAATTTTTGTATAAAGATGCATTTAGTATAGAATAGAATAGAATAGAATGTTTTTTTATTCATGTTAACTTTTTACAAGTGTTTATGAATAGTCAGGTAGTTTTAATTTACCACTGGTTCGGAACGCCGTTCCCGCCGAGAAGAACCAGCAAGAAACTCGGCGGTTGCTCTTTTTAATTTTTCAATTTACAATGTTATTATACCGTACTATACAAGCCGTTGCAGCCCCGTGCATTGCTGGAGCGAGTCAAATCCAAGCTTTTTTATTTAAAGTGAGCGTGGCGTAAATATCCTTAGGTTAGTATTAATTCAAGAGATAATACCTACTTGTAATCTGATTTCGGCTTTTGCATTATTTAACCAATGTAGTATTAAAAGCAATAAAAGTCAAAGGCTATAAGACATTAGCAAACATCAAGTGCTTGGGTCGTGGCTCGAATATTTTTACACACTGTCCCAACAATCCGTCCGCTGATAAGCAAAGTTGCTGTTGTGGAGCGCTAAAATGACACTTGAAAGGAGTATACCTATTAAACGGGTCGATGTTGGCAAAAAGTTAATTTGATTAACGATTAAAAATGAATGATTGAAAAGTTAATCACGATTAATGATTAAAACCAATAAATTGTAATCGAAATTTTAATGATTATGATTAAAATAATTAGTCGTACCTAATCGAAATTTTCATGATAGATTAATTAATTTTAATCATTAATCTCGATTAAAAATATACGATTAATAAATATTATTATAAAAGTCAACAATCATTTTTAACGGACTTCCAAAAAAGAGGTTCTCAATTCGGCGCGAATGTTTTTTTCGTTTTTTTTTTCTATGTATTTACACCGATTTGCTAATACTATCTTAATCACAATTAACTTAGTCATGATTTTTATTCACGAATTTTTTACAGGTTTTATTAACAAAGTAGTTGACTTAACGTAAGCACTAATTAGGAGCAATATTTAAAATTTGGTATCAACTAATATTAGGTAGGTATATGTAACAAATAAAATTTAATAGGTACAGTTTATAAAACCAACTCTAATCATTCAGCTGCAACATTTTAGCGGCCTCATTGGATGCAACACGACCCTTTGACATCGACTAACGTATTTAAATTCATAGTCTTATGAAGTTAGCCGGCGAGGGGGGGAAGGGGGGTTGTTCGAAGCGTGACTGTACACTTTTTGGCTTCAGTTAAGCCGGATCGCCAGTGACCTGAAATAAAGTGAGATAAGTTTAATAATTCTAATTTATTCGCCTGATTAAATGTGAGCAGAAACTCGAAGTATTATATTTTTAATAGGTGCATACTAATACTGTAAATGCAAAAGTGTATTTGTCTGTTTGTCTGACTGTCTGTTAACTTTTCACGACACCATTCGCATAAGTAATTTTGACGAAATTCGGAATAGAGATACCTAACTTGTACCCCGATGACGGATGATGGCATAAGGTAATTTAAGATGGTTAAGTAATGGTTTAATACATTAGAGCTAAGCTAACACAGATTTTAACACAAATTTTATAATTTTTATTACGTCTTTAAGATATAGGTACACAGACGGACAAGAAAAAACAAGAAGACTTCCTTATTTACTACCTATTATGCACTTAAACTTTTGGTCATTATTCGATACGGCATTTATTGTACTCTTCTTGTAAGTAGGTACTTAACATAGATCACCGTACATTTCTGGATGTATAGTTTTGTATACCTGCGCTCATGCTTCCGCAAGCAAGCGATTTACTTTAATTGCTTTAAAAAAATACTCATAACTCCGAAAAGTACGTGCCCGGGATCCCTCAAATAGGAAGTTGAAGTCTAGGTCCTCTAAGATTACCTCTTATAGTTTACTTATAACGAGTAGGTAGGTACTTATTATGATTACCTATTTTAAAATAGAATTTTTTTAATAGTATTTTTTTCAGTGAAATAATGACTTGTCCCCAGTTTGGTGCGGGTAGTTTCCTCAGAAGGAGTTAAAATGCCATAGTTCGTGCCACAGCATAAATTAGCAGTAACTCGCGAAGAAACCGGCGCGCATATTATCGCAATTTCGTTTGAGATTAACGAAACACTCACACAATTAATATTCATGCCGACCGCAAAAATTTACTGTCATTTCGATTAGCTTTGCAACTAAATTAAGATAATTTAAGTATATCTAATTCAATAATTAACTAGTTGTTTTGTCTTTGTGTAGATCAAAGCCTCTTTTTCGTCGTAGCACTCTTGGCAGAGTGGTTGTGGTAATCACGAAGTGACGTCGTCAAGGGAAGATGTTATCGCCTCACGAGCATTCGCCGCTTCTCCCTGCTGGCTGATTGCCTGGTACACTCGTGCAATGGACCGCCAACAACAGACTTAATTTGTTCGGTCCATCGCATGGGCATTTCTTCTTCTACGTCGTAGCACTCTTGGCAGAGTGGTCGTGGTCATCACGAAGCAACGTCTTTGAGGGCAGATGTTATATGCCTCACGAGCATTCGCCGCTTCTCCCTGCTGGCTGATAGACTGGTACACTCGTGCAAGGGACCGCCAATAACAGACTTAATTTGTTCGGTCTATCGCATGGGCATTGGGCAACCTTCGTCGCCCTCTGGTGTCCTCCACCTTGCGCTGCACTACAAAACGCTTGATGAAGTCACTCTCTCGCTGGGAGATGTGTTCGAAGAACTTTAGTATGCGACTCTGCACTTACACTAACATCGAAACAGTTGTTTAGTGCCAAATTTTTAGTATACAGGCGTTGATATACCTACGAAATATAGTTCACGAAACTCCTAGCATTTGCCTCCCGCACCACTCCAGAGCATCAATCTTTCAAAATCAAAGTCGCTAAGTACTGTAATAAAAATAAAGGATTTCATTTGATATTTAATACTAGGTAAGTAGGCACTGCTAGGTAGGAATTGTCTAGTAAATTATCCGTGTGAACAAACCGAACAGACAGCGTAAGACATCACCGGCAGACCGCCAATAACCGTAAAGGGCACCGCCACTGTATTGGTTATACCACTTCGACTTTAGAGTTCGCTCGTTTTTGCAAATACTTGGTATACTTAAATAAGATTTATTAAAAAGCGGTAATTGCCTAGTGGTAAAGACGTCACGACATCTTGAAGAGCCCGACGCGTCGGTCTCCTAACCTCTGAGGTCTGGGTTTGATCCCAGGCACGCACTTGAAGAGTTATATTATGCTTTTTAAGCAATAATTAATCCATACTAATGTTATAAATGCGAAAGTGTGCCTGTCTATCTTGACAAAGGTAGTTTAAGTATTGATCCAAAAATACAGTACGCGGCCGAAAGTAATGTACATCGATATTTAGAAGGAGATAGCTGATTTCTAGAGCGTTGTTCCTGTCATTGAGACCGACAAAACGTCGTATAGGTGTGAGTGACAGAGACAACGCTCTACAAAGCGGAAATGTCATTCTAAAGGCCAATGTACATTACTTTCGGCCACGTACTGTACTAATTAATCATCATCATTAATCAACCGATAGCCGTCCACAGATGGACATAGGTCTCTTGTAAGGACATGCGCACGCCACGATCTTGTTCCGCGGCCGCCTCTGCGATACGTTTGATGTCATCTGTCCACCTAGTGAGGGGTATTTATTGGTAATAATTAATAACGATTATTATAGGTATTAAGTTACTACTTTAAGCAGTGGTATCAGCAAACGTTTCCACCGATCTTTCCTCTGGCTATTAACGAAAAAGGCTCCACAGTTCCGGTCGGATATATTTTCCGCCTGGTTAGCCAATTTTACGGGCAATTGATTTTAAGGCCTCTCAAATGCCGGAGTCGAACCCGCGACCGGACAATGGGGCAGATAGTTTATCGGACGCCATTTCGAAAGAGCGATTTGATAATGTTAACAGCTTAGAGGAGTTGATCTTATACAGCGTGTTTATTTTGTGTTCTCAATAAAATCAGTACCCTTATTATAAATGCGAAAGTGTGTTTGTTTGTTGGTTTGTTGATTTGTCCTTCAATCATAAATGAATTATAGTAAAAATTTGAGGAAATCACTAACTTTATACACTTTCAATGCCGAAATGTTCAAAAATTGCTAATAAAAAATGTACGTTCAAATGTTGCTCTCAAATTGCAGGTGCGAGGACATGCCAATAGCAATTATTCAGTACAAAATCAAATTATCGGCGCGGAGTTCTAGCATCTGGGACCAAACAAGCTACAAAGCAAGCAAGCTTTAAATGGTGTCCGTCCACTAGGTGCTATTCTTATCAGCAAGTACCCCATACATCACATTAATGGGGAGAGTCCCTTTCTTTATTAACTGTTTAAACTTGCCTAATGGTATGTGTCCAGATCTAAGTCTAAATTAACTTATTAATTTTACTATTTACAAACCATGGCATATGAGGAGGCTCAGATTAAAATATCAAGCACACTGTATCACAGAGACGCAACTATCGAAGGGGTGAGTCGTGTTTACATCGGGGGCAGTTTACGAGCACTCTGTAATTGGCTCCCACCTTGTTTATGGACATTTCTAATTCGGCAGGACGTAGGTACATTTGCAATTATACACTTGAAGTAAAAGTGTAGTAAATCAAAATATCTATACTCATTCCACCGAAATAAGTCAGTAAGTATAGCGTTAGCGTAGTCTCTGTTATGAAATCCCATACAAATGATAGAGCAAAAAATCTCAGTGGGTTTTTACCATATTGAGTCACCAACCAATCACAAACGTTCTGTTTCCAAATTGAATTTCCAATGTTTTTTGTAAATGTTTTCAAATTGAATCGTGAATGTTTTTTTGCCGTAGCCAGGGGGGAGGGGGGTTTTGGAGATTTTGACTCTGTCATAGACAATATAAACAGAGAGAGCGCTACACTAAATTCTTTCCGTAGAATGAGATACTTTGTAAGGAAATATACCACGTGTTGAACGTTTTTTAGGACTATTTGCCTCAAGGTAAGGTTAGGATACCTATTCAAAACAAACGCGGAACAGCATAGAAAAAGCAATGATGACGTCTCGGCTGCGACGCACTTGCCTAGAAGATGTAACTCTTTCCTCGTCAGGCTTTGGTTCAAACAGCACCTGTTAAAGTAATTATGATTTAAAAATCTTCAGAACTTACCACTTCACATTAACGCTCAGGGCCGTAGTATGACTTTTACGTAAAGTTTTTTAAGCTATTTCTAGATAATCATTTACACGATGTACGTTTTTGAATCTATTTCTATCTTTTTTTTAAATCTTACCTTCGTTTGATAGTAAATTAAAATATATAACCTACATGCGCACAAGTTTGACTACTTCGCAACTAAATAACTAAAGTCTTATAAAACAATATGCTTATACTTTTACACGAAAGCTTACGAAATAATAATTACCACATAAAACCAAGCTAAATAAAAAGTGGAAACGAAATTAAAAACAAAAATATTATAATTTAAAATGGCCACCACTATTTCTCACGCGCCATCGCTATCGGTATCGCGTCCCGGGGAAAAAATACGCTGAGGACAAGTTCCTGACCATAAATTCATTAGACAGCGACCGAGAATTTTTTTAAGCTCACGTCCGAGTAGAGCTAGAAATCATCAGAAATGGCTTGTTAATTTTCCTTTGCAGGCCACATACGCTGTAATGACCTCCGATAAATAGGCTGCTGCGAACTTGATTCAACCATAATTTTAAATATAGACATCTGAGTTTTAAACTTGGTCGATGATGCTTCGTTCCTTTTGTCATCAAAGCAGTTATATGTCAAAGCCAGAGTGGACAATATGATAAATTCTCATATTATGCTATTAAAATTTAAAAAATTAAATGACCATCCGTCCATCATCTCTCATCATCTGGATCATGGATGATGATCCAGTACCTTGAGATAAATATATTTGAATTGATACTGATGAACTAATGGGTATTATAGTGTTTCTAGTTTGAGAAAATCCATACTAATAATATTACAAACGCGAAAGTGTGCCTGTTTGTCTGTCTGTCTATCTGTCTGCTAGATTTTCATAGCCCTACAGTTTAACCAATTTGGATGAAATTTGGTACAGAGTTAGCTTATAGCCCGGGGACGGACAGGCCTTTTTATCCCGGAAAATAAAAGAGTTCCCGCACGATTTTCAAATCCACGCGGACGAAGTCGCGGGTATCATCTAGTAAGAAATAAAAACAATTAAAAATTATGGTTTAAATAGTTTTACTTCTTGACCAATCTAAACATTACAAACTCTGCGTTGCATCCCGGAGAAATGAGAGCGGCTAAAAACTCAACACTATATCATAATTTATTTATTCAGATGACCTTCCTACTCCGGCCCTGTTCAGCTAATATATTATAATATTACACATTTGAAAAAAACAGTACCGTCCCCTTACGGATTGTGTTTAATTCTCATTTACAATATGGCTGCTCTTTAGGGGTCCGTTCTAAAATAAAAACCCTTTCAAATTTTTCTATTAGCTGTTATAACTAGAACTAGAATAGATGTAGATGATTTTTTTAGATAATAAAATTAGAACCAAACTAACCAGATTTAATTTAAAATATAAGCTAAAATCCTATTAATATATTATTATTAACAAATTGTAACGATCCCCATTTTTGTATTAAATGTAATGTAGGTACCTAATAAGTACTTCTATAAACAATGTAAATTGTTTATATGTAGTTAAGCACTATTATTATGTATTAATAAGTAGACGGAATGACACACTTTTTAAACCTTCGTAGTTTTTTGCTGCGTCTAAATTGGATTTGTTAAACATTCTTTATGTTGGTAATTTTTTTTAAATATAGCTAGAATGAGTATTCCAACTACCGCAGCTTTATAAATTTTCGGCTAGAACATGTTGTGTTATCCATACTTCTATACTAATATTATAAATGCGAAAGTGTGTCTGTCTGTCTGTCTGCTAGCTTTTCACGGCCTACCTGGTACAGAGATAGCTTGCATCCCGGGGGAAGGAAATAGGCTACTTTTTATCCCGGAAAATCAAAGAGTTCCCACGGGATTTAATAACCTTAATCTACACGGACGAAGTCGCGGGTGTCATCTAGTCTTAACTAAATATTTTTGATTCAATATATTTTAATACATTTTCAATAGTTTTTGTAGAACTGAAACTTAAATAATGTAGAAAAAACAGTTGATATATTATATTTAAAGGCTTTCCCATTCTTAGATTGAATGCATTTTATGATTTTTTCATTCGTAGGTACATCTTCGGAGTTCGAAACCCTCCCTTGCACGTGACCCGACTCGCACTTGCCGGTTTTTATCTTTCTGTTTTATGTCTTTTTTTGCTTGTAATTAAAAATATTATAGGTATTTATTGCCGTGGAACGCCATTTGGTATGTTTATTTGGACTCCTAATCGTTCTCTGTTTACATTAATTAGCAATATTTTAGGAGTGTTTCGGTACTTAATTGCCGAAATAAATTTCGTCGGTTTTGAACGATGTGGTAGGCAATTTTTGGATGTTTTTTGTAAAGATCTCGCGCCTGCTTTTTTATGGTTGGAACATTAAGTTATTTAATTAGGCACTTTATTATATTAATTAACAAATGCCTACGACTTTTAAATAAGTACCTATGAAAGACAATTTCTTGAAAAGAGAAAAACATTTATGAGCAAACGTTACCCTTTTAAAACGTAGCTGACCTCTACGAGCAGTCTACGAATCGCTACGACTTGTATCGAAATTGATTTTGTACTTATTTACGCTACTCGGCGTATTTACGACTGCAAAATATACAGACTTTTTATAACGGAACTTAAAAAACTTATATATTATCTATCTCTCTACACATAATTTGAATAGATTTCCTCTGACTGAATGACTTACTGACTAACTGACCACAGAGATTAGAAACCTCACCGATTTCCAAAAACTTCACTCGAGCGAAGACGGGGCCGGTCAGCCAGTATTTAAGGTGCCAAGTCACGATATTTTAACATTCAACAAAGCTGAAAAATATCAGATTAAAATAACATGAGACTGAAATAGAATTCAATATATTGAGTTAATAGAGCATGTACGAGAAACTGAAGGCGTCGTGAGGCCACTGTGATTGCACCCGACGGCTATTGCTGCCTTCTATGATTTTGTATGTGGATTGATTATGTTTCATACTTTATTATTTTCTCTGAACCTTTTACGATTCTAAACATATTTCATTTTCGAAATATATAAAAAGAACAGGTAACTGACTGACTGATTGATCTAACAACGTATGGCTCAAACTACTGGACAGATCGGGCTAAAATTTGGCATGCAGATAGCTACGTATTCGTCTAGTTACCCGCTAAACCGATTTTGACAAAATTTGGTAGGTAGCTTTCATTCCGGGGAAGGACATAGGTTACTCACTTTTTATCACGGAAAATCAAAGAATTCCCACAGAATTTTAAAAACCTAAATCCACGCGGACGTGGTCACGGGCATCAGCTAGTCAAAATCAAAATGAAACTTTTAGGGTTTGCTAGCCAAACTTGCTTTGCTGCATTTGCTTAGTAAAATTCTTAAATTGACTGGCAGACAACGTAAAGCTTAAGCAGGTGGGTACAAGAAGATGAAATTTCCCGAATCAGTTTCTTATAAAACGTACGTGAGGACTACTGACTACGGACTATTTGAGAATGTCTAGTTGTTTCTTTATTATTGCTATTAATCAACCGCCCTTCCTATTTCGAGTTTTGGTCAATACCACTAGCTTTTTATCATTCAACTTGTTGCTGTTATTCCAATGTATGTATGTAATGTACTAGATGATGCCCGCGACTTCGTCCGCGTGGATTTACATTTTTCAAAATCACGCGGGAACTCTTTAATTTTCCGGGATAAAAAGCCAATGTCCTTCCCCGAGATATTAGCTAACTTTGTACCAAATTTCATCAAAATCGGTTGAACGGTTGGGCCGTGAAAAGCTAGCAGGCAGACAGACAGACGGACAGACAGATACACTTATAATATTAAGTATGGATTATTATTAACTCTAATAAATTCAAACTCTCAAAACTGGTTGGACCAGTTTAGTCAGCATGCAGACTCATGACCCAAATGTTGTGATAGCTCCCAATAACAGCCGGGGGCGGTCAATTATTGCTATTAATTAACCACCTGCCCTGCTTCGAGTTCTGGCAAACTACTTGCTTTATTATTATTCAATATCTGAGCCTTAATTGGTTCTAGCCTTGTTAGATATTATAAGCCAATACATATTTCGGGTTTTCGGGTCCGTGATGTATGAACTTGGGTGTTGTTTTATTGCTTAGTAACTTCTAAAATAAAAATATGCGCATAATGATTACTATTTGCCACAATACATTAATGAAAAAAATGAATCCTGATAAAGGAAAAAAAGGAAGATTCTTCGATGCGATTCAAATCGGCAAAATAATATCTTATATATTATTATGTCATACGTTTTTATGAAGCTATTGAAAAATGCATTGCATGTGCCTTTTGGGGCTCTTGGGAGCCTGCGGGTATTGAGTATTCTTTTTATTTATTCAGATACAAGTTAGCCCTTGACTGCAATCTCATCTGGTGGTAAGTGATGATGCAATTTTAGATGGATGCGGGCTAACTTGGAAGCTGTATGGCAGTTATAAGTAAAGCCATACCCCTTTGGTTTCTGCACGGTATCGTACCAGAACGCTAAAGTGCTTGGCGGCACGGCTTTGCCGGTGGGTGGTAACTAGCCTCCTACTAGACCAAAAACTTCTCTTTTTGTGCAACCACCTTGAATAGTAACTTTTCTAACCCTTTGTTAAAGCATTTTGTAAGTTTGTGCAGACAGTTTGTAATCCCTTATCGATATAAAAATTAATTGTAATTTGTAACTCAACCCTTCTAATGTAATTAATGTTGCTCGATTTCACAGGAGTCCCATTTTTCTAAGATAAAAATTTTTAATCGCTACTCTCGCTCCGTTTCAACCCTCCCGCTTGGATGGATGAGCAGATTAGAGAGCTTTCTTTCAGTTTGACTTCACTTTAAAGTTTATTATTTATTGGATTTTTACATTTTGAATCTATTACATTGTATTAAATTCTGAAAACTCTCATTTCGTTTTTAGAAAATTATCTTGTTATTTCTTCATTCCGTCCACGTTCTTGCTTTATACTTAATGCCGTTTTTAAACCGACTGTTCAGTAACATCGAATGGTAGTCACTGGGGACTGTTGATGTGAAAACTTAAGACTATAGTATGACTATAGGTATATACCTCAATAGCCTCAATAGCTCAAGGAGCGGACTGAATACCGAAAAGTCGGCGGTTCAAACCCCACCCGTTGCACTATTGTCGTGCCTATTCCTAGCACAAGCTTTACGCTGAGTTGGAGGGGAAAGGGCAATATTAGTCATGATAAACATGTCTAATTTTTTTTTTTTAAACTACCTACTTATAAGCTACTCGAGACTTCCATAAAACAATAATTAACCTTTTAACAGCTGCGGTAAAGAACTAATTTAAAAGCTGATAAAATTAGCATGTTGGTGTTTCTACCTTGAAGTTTATACTCATCCTAAAATTTCCCAACGCACCTAAAGAAGTATTTATTCACTTCAAATAATTCATACTTGCCTACCTGTGTATAAAATTATGTTACTTTCATTAAATATTACTATGCTTTTCGAAGGAGGTACGTACCTATAATACGCGACAGGTCAAGATAGTAATCGGGGAGGGAACGCCCCGCACACCCGCACAGCCCCCGTGCTAAACTGGTGTGGGCGAGCGCGCATGACGTGCGGGGCGGCCCTCCGCCTCATATTCTAATTGCCATCTCAACCTGTCGCGGAATATAGGTTTTAAATACGGTAATAATTTTAAAATTATTTAGTACATAAATAAGAGCAACAAGAATATTTACTTAAAACAAAACACACACCCACTTGAATTATAACAAGCATAAATAAAAATTAAGACCCAAAGGCGCCCACCCCTTCCCGACAATATAATTAAGTAAAACCCGATATACCCTCGGAAACAAACACAAAAACACAGGAAAACCTACGAAATTTTATTATCATTATTTGCATATTAAAATAATTATAATTAAGCATGGTTAAGACCCCGGCCCGTCATCATTTCCATTTCGTATGAACTCGCAAAGTTCGCCTTTGAAAGCAGCGCGGGTGAATTTTTTAAGGGATTTATAATTTTTTGGAAATTTGATTACTTAGGTCCCTATTTTTAACACGTACGAGCAATGACCAGTGAAATGGCACAATGTTTATTTTTAATTTTTAGCAGAAAATAATTTTTCATTGAGTATCATCATCACCATCATAAACCCATCGCTGGCTCACTACTGAGCACGGTTCTCCTCTCACAATAAGAAGGGTTTAGGCTATCGTCCAACACGCTGGCCAAGTGCAGATTGGCAGACTTCACACACCTTTGAGAACATTATGGAAAACTCCCAAACATGAAGGTTTCGTTTACCGTTAAAGCAAGCGATAAAGCACATAACATAATTTCGTCCTTCAATTATTTTTTACATAGAAATTTAGAAAGCTTTAGATCAGCTGTTATTACAAGCTAATAGGTAGGTACTATTTTTTTCGTGTTTCCTTTCTCTCGTAGATAACGATAAGTAAATACAATCTTAAAATCATACTAATATTATATATAAAAGCAAGAGTGTGTCTGTCTGTATGTTACCTTTGTACAGCTTATCTCTTAAATCAGTTTTGACGTTTGGCACAGATGGCTCAAGGTTGCCTGGTAGAGATCGCTAATTAGCTTTAAGGCCGCCTTCTATATGCTCCTTCTATCCGTGTTTTTTGTTCTTTTATTGTAATGCTTCTGGTGGTGGTACAAACAAAGCGTATAATAATAATAGCTTGCATCTCGGAAACGGAGATAGGCTACCTTTTAAATCTCAAAAAATCAACTGGTTCCCATGGGATATTAAAAAACCGAAGCTTACACATACGAAGTCGCAGGCATCCAGTTTTAATTTTTTCTTTTAAATTAGCAATGTCTAATCAAGTCACAAATTTTTCATGTCCATAAACCGACCTAAACATAAAGAAGTGCCATTTTTATGTAAGAGTAAAGGTTTAACGTGCAGAGGAAGACCCTACATAAATTACATTAGAATATAAATTAATGTGATCGCACTATGCAGAAAAAATGGCCGACTCTTTGATATCTGAATTTACTTGAAAATCAACCTTAATTTCTAAGCGCTACACCATATATTTGCATAACGTAAAAGAGGAGTATAATTCTGTGATTTCAAAGCAAAATCAAAGGTATTAAAATCCAGAAAAGCGTAGAGTTCGTTAAAGGTACATAGATTAAGTATAAAAGATACCAGCGTTCAGAACAGTTTTTAATCCCGTTTTTGAGGATATTAGGAATTTATTAAGTAACAAGTTTTCATAACTTTTACAGGCTCTGTATTTAAAGGTTATAAAAATTAAAACCTTGAGCCGGACGTTACTAGCTGATACTCGGGTCTTCGTCCGCGTGGATTTAATTTTCAAAAATCCCGTGGGAACTCTTTGATTTTCTGGCATAATAAGTACATATTTTATGTCACTCTTCTGGTCTTAACTATATTCATGCAAAAAAAACCAAGTCAATCCGGTGCTCTGTTGCGGTGTGATTAAAGGACATAAATAGGTATTATATCTACAAACCACACATAATTTCACATATATTATAATAAGTAATATGGGTACTATGATTGTTCATCAAAATGAATTCTCTCAAAAAAAAACAGCTCATCTCGAAAAAATATTGCACAGAACTGACAAGAAAATGTCCAAATAAACCCTATAAAAGGCAAAAAATAACAAGATACAAATCAAAACGTATTCCCAAGTCAATCGTTCGACGCAAGGGGTAAGAAGGACCGACAATCAGATCATAATAGATATATTTTTGCCCCATATTACATGATATAGTGCGTATAAATCGGTCGGCACGACCCCCCCGGGCGTGGTTACGCATCGACATCGTCGCAGTTCTTTGCAGAATAGTCCAAGAGACAGATGTGATAACAACACGTTGAAAAACATTATTAACTAGCTGATCCGACTCGACTTCGTTCTGGTGCAAATTCTGAAATATTTTCATGTTATGTTATAAGTAAGCCCACTTACACCCCACTGTGGCATTGATATGTCAGTCTTTCAATTTATCTTTTTATGTGTGATTCTTCATTATGTCAAAATTATCAGTGTGATCGAAAAGCGAGTCACCAGACATATATTTCAGAAAATAGGCAAAGATTTTTTGAACAAAAAGACAATCATCTTTCAAAAATTCTAGAAACAATTAGACCATGGATATCACATGGACCTAAGTCACAGTTTTCGTCAGTTTGAATGTCACACCTCAAAAATACCTTTTTATATTTACAACCTTTATTATGTTTGTGTAAAAGTTTTCTTATGATCAATCATTTTTTAAATATAAAATATTATATACTATTTCTCATTGTAATTTGCATGTGTCAAGTTTACAGATTCAAAGTATCTCTAGTAGTTGGTATCTCTTGGACTATTAGTTTGAAATGCTGGAGGGTAAGTTTTTTCTTCTGCAAAAACAATAGATAGTGGGTGAATAGAGGGTTTTATGACATTGTTTGATATGGTTGATTGCGTAAGGTGATATGCAAAATATTAAAAGTAAGTTAGTGATGACGTTGGATTGGATGGAATACTATTGTTTGTTTATATACTATACGAGAATATTTATTTCTAAACAAAGTAACTATAAATAGTACGATTTACTACTAGGATAATGTTTTAATTGGATTGATACATTGTAGTCGTATAATATTATCATCAATAACGACAAATGTTTTTCTGGCAGATAGTTTAGGTATTTTTAGGCCGGTAGCCTACGACCGCGGCCAGTGACAGGTACATTTCCCATTGAACTATATTAGTACCAACAGAAAGGCTATTTCAAACAAAAATTGGGAACTGTGAACCTGTTAAATCGTTCATCAAGTTTTAAGCAAAAGGGAGACCGTACATGTGCAAAAATCTAATGTGTAGACATAGAGGTCATTGTCATATTTCGCGACAGTTAGAGAACTTCTATCAAAACATCGAGGCTTTGATGTCATTGGCAGGCGTCAAATATTAGCACTATTTGACGCAGGTAGCCCTGGTAGCCCTGGTAGCCCTGGTAGCCCTTAAGACGCCTTATTTTTCTTTGATTTAAGTCACCATAGCCTAATATTTAAGACATATCGTCGATCCAGGATCAAACTGAGGGTTCTTTCGCTCTAGTTCACTCTGTCATTGTGTCCAAAGTCCTGACTTCACTTGTCATAACCTTTATACCTAAAAAATTTAAAAAAACGTCTCATTAAGATCAAACAAGAGCGCGCAGCGTTAGGTAATAAACAATTACGAGTCCGTATTACCGGTTGATATTAAATAACTCAATTCGTTTCTAATTTGTCGACAATTGTTCCCGACAAAGGCAGCGCACGAACGAGTGCTCGCGAGTATGAAGGAAGTCGGCAGCTAGAGGGGATAAGGCTGTTCAGCTATTTGCATATCGATAATCACATTAATATTTTAAAAGGCCTGATTATTAAGATTGCCTTTAGCCCTAACTTTTCAAGACACGAATGATAATAATTTATACAAAAATAGCGGGTTTAAAAAAAGAATATTAAAAAAAAAACATAAATATAATCCTAAAAAATTCATCAATAAAATATTATAAAGACGAAAATTTGTATGTGTATTCAACGCAAAAACTACTGGACGGATTTGGCTGAAATTTGGAATGGAGATAGCCTATACATTGACTTAACGCATAAACTGCTTTGTATCCCGGAAAATCAATGAGTTCCCGTGGTATTAAAAAACTTATATCCACGTGGACTAAGTCGCAGGTATCATCTAGTATACTAAATATATTTTTAAAAAGGTGTGATAGTGGTCAAGACGTCACACACTTATTTTTCAAAGTTCTATGTGCGTATTAAAATATTAAATTTCACTTGCGTTAGTGGTGAAGGAAAATGAGGAAATCTGCATGCCTGACAGTACTCAATAATATGTGAATTCTGCCTATTCATATTTGGCCAGCGTGGAGGACTATGACATGGCCTAAGCCCTTCTCGTACTGAGAGGAGACCTTTATTCAGTAGAGGGCATATAATAATGATGAAAATTTTTAGGTATCTCTTTCTCTAGTCCATCTCTAATGGCTATGACTGAAAATGATCGCGCGTATACGTGCCACCGCGCCGTAGCAACGCTACGTCTAATGCTACGCAGCTACGAGGACTGCGAGAATGACGTCTTGTGAGTTGTGACTATAATTATTATGACGTATTGATCCCTCAGATTTACGTTATAGAAATGTTACTATCGAATACTACTTTGTTACAATTTTTTGGAGGTAAAAACGTAAGAAAGTAAGACACTGGTAGTGGCACGCGAATTACAGTCTAACAATGCTGATATTTACAATTACAGTCTACATGAACTCTATTTTCATTTACTTACTAACACTAGTTGAACGGGACGTGATCATTAATTTAACTGCATTGAATAAATAAAATAAATAAATAAAAATAAAAATCTTTTTTTATTCGAATAAACTTTTTCAAGAACTTTCGAATAGTCGGATGCATCTACCACTGGTTCGGAATGTCTGAATGCGGAAAAAGGGTCTTGGACTGTAGTAATAAAATGATGTGATATTTTATATAGCGGTAGTTTATGGAGCTAGAATTCATTAATAAAAAGAATAAGGGAATAATTCAAATAACTTATAACTTTTATAAGTTATTTTATTTAACATTAACGTCACGCTGTACGGAAGATCAATAATGACGTCACAATGCATAAACAACAAATATTTTTCAATTTTTTAACATAAAAATGGAGTAATTTCTGCGGGAACATATTTTTTATGTTAAAAAATAGAAAATATTTGTTGTTTACACCTTGTCATTAATCGCCTTCCGTACAGCGTGATGTTCATAAATTAATTATGTTAAAAATAACGAAAAGTCTAATTGTAGTCGAAAAGTTTAATTATTCAATTTATAATAACGAATTCTAGCCCCATAAACTACCTCTATACAAAACATCACATCATTTTATTACTTACAGGTTAAGACCCTATTAACACTATCGATAAAATTTGTCCTAGACGGCACACGCACAACACTATTGGAACAAAGCAAACGCCATTGCCACTGGCGTTGTCGGGGCGGTGCGCCGATGCGTTTATAATATTTCATTTATTCATAATAAATTATAATCGTATACATTCGCGACTTCGGGGACTTAATTCCGTTAGCTCTCAGCATTTACCCGCAACGTCTTGCATCTTTGGGCACAGTTTGTTTAACAGTAATTAAAAGCATGTCTTTTACAGATATCTTGACTTACTTCTTAATCACTAAATATTAAGAAAAAAAGCCTGCCATGGATTTTAGATATTTTGAGACACTTACCTAATACTTAGGTCCGATCCACACCTATAGAGTGGACTTAAGCCTAAGGTGCAGCATCTTAACGTCACACTACAACGTCTAGGACACAGCTCAGTGTTGAATACGATTGAAATTAGTGAAATGAAAACAATAACAAGAAAGTACTAGGGCGCGCCGTTATACGATATATCTTACGTGTTACTAACATAGCACCAAAAGAAATAGCTTAAGGTCTCAACGGGCGAGGCACTTAAGTCGATGGACTAATGACGTTGTAATCACAAGGTGCTGGAATATTGACCCTAGATCGGAAACAGAGTATTAGGAGACATTGACGGATGATCTCAAGTCCAAAAAAACCACGAGGCAAAATAAAACACTTATAATAATGTCCTGCGGAGCGCATTTCGGCAACAACCTTAACTTCCCAACTTCGGGTTTCTGAGAATTTCTCGACAAAAACGCTAATAACTTTTTTTGCCCGATACGAGTCTCGAACCCAGGGCCTTATAACACGCTGCCAGATCAAGAAGGTATTTTTATTTTTAGAATACCTGTCTTTTATAAACTGACAACCACAGCGTTGGCAAACTCTTCGCAAGGTGGATAGACGACATAAATCGAGTCGCTAGGAGCCGGTGAATTTGGACCGCGCGTTCGCATAGACCGTGATGTATGGAAGTCCCTACAAGAGACCTACATAACTATGTCCAACAGTGCATATCTATCAATTAGTGACGACAACGTCCACCTACCTATCTATGCGAGCACTAAAAAACTTGGTAACTTAATAAATCACTTAAACAGTGAAGTTGTGAATTCAAAAATCATCAAACAATAACTGAGTTCCGTCCCGGAGTCATAACTCTCCCACACAAAGACGTCTCCTAGACTCCAACTTCGAGCTCCTTGGAAACAATATCAAGAGTTATAGCTTCCTGGAATATAGCGAAAAACCTCTATGTTTTACGATAACATAAAGTTATTAAAATACTTTTAAAATATTTTCATAACTTTAAACACTTTTTTAGTCACTCTTTCGAATACCCGTGGGTATATTAAAGGCATGTTAGTTTGAAATTTTTAGTTATATAACAAAAGGAACTGTATGAAAAACATAATACTGAAAAGCGCGACATCAACTGAACATTATGTCTGAGCCTTTAGAATGGACCTTAAACTTTTTGATTAGTTTAAAAAAGGTGTATGAAGTCAGCCAATCCACACTAGCATGGTGGACTATGGCTTAAACCTTTTTCATTCTAAGAGGAGATCCATAATGACTTGATAATGACACTGAAAACTTTATAAAATTGTATAACATTAACATATATTGTTTTAAGTTCATAATATCAGTAGATAATTTAAGATTACTTATATCGAAAAGAGTAACAACTGCTGAGACTTTTACGCGTTCTTTTCAGTAAATAGATACTTATCCTGACATAAATCTTAATTTGCATAAATAGTTTCACATGATATAAATAGTTGTATTATTTAATTTAATATCAACACAGAAATAATTTATTCTTCAAATCTACAAAATTGATTGGAAATCGTTCAACCATCTTAATAGTATACTACTTTCAGTAATAAAATATTATAAAAAAGTAAAAATTCATTATAGAAGACAGTGATTACGTACCTACGTTAGATTTCGTTATAAACTCAAAAATCATCACACAATAACGCCTAGTGTCATAACTCAAGCAAACAAAGACATCTACTAGACTCCAAGTTGGTGTTCCTTGAGAACAATACTAAGAGTTATAGCATCCGGCAGAAGACGTTCCGGGAAAATTTCCACGTCCCACTCCACAAGTTCAATAGCTCAACGGTTAAAAGGTCTAATGTTACATTATAGACTTTGGTTCAGCTATTAAATTATGTTGATTATTATGAATTCATCCGCGTGGATTTTAGTTTTTAAAAATTCCGAACTTTTTGATTTGAAAACTAGCCTATACCCATCTCCGGAAGGGAAAATATCTCTGTACAAAATCTAATAACACTGGGTATGGATCAGATTTTTCGACTCTCACTTTTGATGTTCAGGAGATATCCTGTTTTTTTTTTAATTTAAAGTCAATGCACCTAAAGCAGTTCTCTAAGCAGGTCTCTACAACTTTGCAAAATTTTAATTAACAATTAGTTTACGGAACTCTAAAAATATGTAATAACGATAACTACATCTGTACATTTAAAATTCAAAGTCCTGACTGACTGACTGACTTATATATCAACGCACAGCCTAAACCGCTGGTCCTAGAGACATGAAATTTGGAGGGTGTGTTCTTTGTGAAGAGTAGGTATCCACTAACAAAGGATTTTTCGGAAGTCTACCTGTAAGTGGGTCAAATGGGGGTTTGAAATTTATGTAGTCCACGCGGACGAAGTCGCGAGCATAAGCAAGTTAGGTATATTTGGAATGCAAAGTAGGTAACACCTTGAACTGAATAGGCAAATTTCAAATGACAGATTTGAAAATGAATAGGTAATGTCACGAGCAAGAAATGTTTTGTTAATGTTTTGTTACGTTAAGCAGAGTGAGTAGGTAGGTACTATTGCAAGTAATTAAGCTATAAATATTTATAACAAGCTTTTTATACATACAATAGAAGGCCACAAATTAAAAACAGGCTCATAAATACTCAAATGTCGCAAGGCAGAGACGTGACACTGATGCATGTGCGAATTAATTCTTTTTTCGTCGTTTAGGGGAAATTACGTGAGTGTCAACCACTTGATATATGGTGAAAAGGCTGAAACACCTAAGTCTTACAAGTTATTTACGATATATAGGTGTAATTGTATGGCATTTCATGATATTTTTTTCGTTTAGCTATTAAGTATGAGATATTCATAGCTATTTTACACTAAATAGCAGTACACCTAAGGGAAATTTTTGCAGATTTTTTTTAATTGACTACAAGTAGATACATTAACTATAATACTTATGGTATTTATTATCATCATCATCATCATGATCAATCCGTTGGCACTTTTAGAATTTATAGAATAAAAATTATAAGTGGAAATAAAATGTATATCCCAGGACAATTTATAAATTATATGCCAACGTGTCTTCATGTTCTTATTTATTTCCGCCATAAATACGTCTTTGCCGATCCCTCCTCGGGCGCTATTTCTCACATACTCGTGCAAAAGAACCTTATAAATAATTGCTTATAATATTGTTGTTGTAAAGGGGAACCATTTCATCGCAAATCTGTTATAAAAGGATAAACTGACTGACTGATATATCGACGTATATTTTATATGAGATAGATACGTAGATAGTTTTGAAATATTTGCGTATGTTGGTAGAGTATAAGGATAAGAATAAAATAGGACGATTTATATTTTTATCAAAAAGAAATATATACGTAAACATATAAATTGTAGAGGTATTCATTTACAGAACATTCTTTTGTATGAATGCATTTAATACTAGGTATTAGATGCATTCATACTGAAGGATGGCAAACAGAATTTTAATAATCAATTCTCAGTATGAGAGTTTTAATGATTTTGTATTTACGTTTGGAAAAATTTGTGACCGGTTTGGTCTAGAGTATGAAAATATCAGCTGTTTAAAGAATTATTTTAATTAATAATTTTGAGTACAGAGTAGGCACTTAGAGACGAATAATTACATTGGGTCCTCTCTAAGGTTAGTTTAGTTATAATATGAAAAATATCCAATACAAAGGTACAATTGAATTAATAAAAATAAAAATTATTGTAAAAGATACAATTAAGTTTAATTATTTGAGAACAACAAATCAGAAAAACGTTTTAATTAAGTATTTATAACAACTTTCTATTTAAAATAATAATATTAACTTCAAAGGCGCTGAAAATACGCTGAAACTTTCAGTTACCGACTCCTGGCGCCATCTAGTATGGAGTAGCAACATTTCTTTCACTGCCTTTAACTTCATTACAACTTACCTATTACATTATTATCGTTGAAATTAAATTCTAAAAGAATTCTAGTTTCCTCGTAAAAAATTTAGGAAATTACTATTGTTGTTATAATTATTTTGCTGTGAATTCTTTGATAGTCTCCAAACTATGCACTCTCATTAATATTGTTCTTGAACGTACATTTTACATTTTACAAAGATAAGTTTGAGATTTGTAGGTATCATTAGGTATAATATAGTTTTTGGATTTAAATTTTATGTCAGTAAGTAACTTAAAATTCACAATATGGATTTTCACTTTTGAGTCTCATGGATGAAATTAAGTTAAATTAAAATGAAATGAATTTTTATTATAAAAAGTATAAGAACTATACTAGCTTATGCTCGCGACTTCGTTCGCGTGGACTACACAAATTTCAAAACTCTATTTTACCCCCTTAGTGATTGAATTCTCAAAAATCCTTTCTTAGCGGATGCCTACGTCATACTAGCTCTCTGCATGCCAAATTTCAGCCCGATCAGTCCAGTAGTTTGAGTTGTGCGTTGATAGATCAGCCAGTCAGTCAGTCAGTCAGTCACCTTTTCCTTTTATATATTTAGATTAAAAGTATTAACAGCTCTAGCTGTTGTTTCGGGATGTTTTTGGTTTGAGTGGATGGAGTTTTTTTTAAATTTTCGATAAATTATTATTATTGTTCATTTTGTGTAGCGCTGCATATGAAAGCGTAGGCCTGCGGCTGCACACAAATTCTCTGACACCTTACCCATGCAGGGAGTTAATAAATTAAGAAGTATGCTTACATGCTAAACAAATTATAATTAAATGAACCATCACCGTCATTACCGGGCCCTAACCCTTGCGCTGCGGAAGTGTACAATAAAGTAGAAATAAATAATCATAAAGAGTTGTCTCCGCCTTAAAACGAAAACTGTGTTCGCGATGGGAGACGAATCAACACGTTCCAGTCGCATTTTAGACTCTATCCCCCTAAAATAAGGATTAAAAGTTTGCAAGGATTCCAAAGAAAGTGATATTTATGGGGTTCATTAGTTAATGAGGTCTAAAAACCGTGTGTACAGTTTTAGAGAAGTTTTTAATTATGTAAATATATTGTCTTGTACCTCGTGCGGTAGCTGGGGTTAATATAAAGAAATAGTCCTGTTAAATTACATTAGGTGTAATTTGTATACAGGATTTGCTATTTCAGGGTAACTGTGCAACGCTCTTGCAATCACAATCATCTTTAGAATATTATGTTAGATAGGAGTGATTTTTACCGAGTGAAGCCGATGAATTAACATCACTTGTTTTAACGTGAAATAAAACGTCGTGAGGAAACCTGCATGCCTGAAAGACGAGAGTTCTCCACAATGTTTTATAAATTATATGAAGTCTGCCAATCCGCATTTGGCCAGCTGCAGCGTGGCGACCTATTACCTTAGCTCTTCATACTCTGAGAGGAGACCTGTGCTCAGTAATGGGCCCGGCAATGGTTTATGATAAACCGAGGCGAGTCAGTGAGTCATAAACTAATAAAAAATGTTAAATTAATTCGCTTGGTAATAATAATTCTAAAGAGTAAAATCTAAGCTAAGGTACGTACAAAAGGTAAAAGTTAAAATTGGTGCCTACCTAATAGTGGTTGAGCCGTCACGGCCTTTTATTCACAATGGTCCGGGGTTTGATCAAAGGATTTCTGTACTTTACATACGATAATATAGCGGCATAGCGACATATAGGACTTTACAGTACACACTTTAACGTAAGTCGATTTTGTGTATCCCTCTTTGTTTATGAACATAAATATTTTCTATTATAAAAACTTTAAAAAAACTTAAATTATCATAAATATACTGCGAGCCAACATTAAGAATACCAATCATTTAAAAATATTAAAATAATCTGGATATCAGCAGCTCTATTAGACTCACCCCCAGATTAAGCCTCACGCTTGCCACCCCACCCGGTGACGCTGTAGCGGCCAGTAGGGCCTACGCAGCGTACCTACTCAATTCGGGGGAAAAAGCAGCTCTGCTTAACAGCGCAGCACCAGTGGTAGACAGTGGTGATCAAAAACTATTCTATTTTAGTTCTCCCTTGTGGACGCCTTCATTGTGATTTACGACTTATGGATTGGATACGCTTTCGTTGCACTTTCTGTACTTCTGAAAAAAGACAATTGCTCCCAGTAATGTTAAGTTCCTGCGCGATTAAGGTTCCTCCCTACTTACCTAATAGTAGTAAAAAACTTCAGGCATCCTGAGAGGCTTTGATTCTGTAGGAGGCTTGTATCGGTCGTCCCGCCCACCTATCAATACCGATATCGGTTCGAGTCTGCGCAATTCAGCTATTGGAAAAGGATAGCTATTAATATTATCATTATCATTATCAACCGAGCAACGTCCACAGCTAGGTCTATTGTAGGTCAAGACTTCCTGAATCCTGAAAATCAATATGTTTACTGTCGAGAGAAACTGCCATATCCCGAACGTCTTTTAGAGCACATAAACATGTTAAAAATTGAACTATGACTAAGCAGATTTTTTTAAAGTAATCAAACAATAGTGGTGTAGGTAAAGCACCTTGTTAATAATAATTAATAACCGTATACTTAGTAACTTTCTCAGTGGGGTTACCCCTTAGGGAGTGAATTCTCAATAATCCTTTTGTATAGGCTCTTGTCCACATAAAGTATAATATGTACATATTATATAGGGGTTCTATAGGGGTCAAGGTTCTTCTGTGCAAAATTTCATGCTTCTATACAAGTTCTAGATTGGTTGAAGCTGTGCGTCGCGACTGATATCGTCCGAAAGTTCCAATGTTAGAATTTTAGTAGATGTCTCAGTTTTTTGTTTTATACCTACTAGTTTTATATGTTTTATAATTTTTCTATAGCGTTTTACCTACACTTCAAGGAAATTTCTAAATAATTTTAAAGACATCAAAAATTGCGGACCGGCGCAGGAATCGAATCCGCGTCTCCTGGGATTGCGCCCGACGCTCTGACCACTAAGCTACGGCACGCTTGCTGCTAGTGACGAAATTTGTAATAGGTATGTATGTTCATTCAGTTTAGTTCACTCACTCCTGCCGGTCCGCAATTTTTGTACTTACTGTATTTAAAATTAATTAGTTTTAGGTATAATATGTCCTATAGATACTTACTATGAAAGATATAGAGAGTGCACCCTACAGTCTCCGTAGTCTCGCAGCTCGTTTCTATCGGAGCTAAGGGTCAAAGCCGTATTTACGACCGAGACAGTCGAACCGATCAGACATGCGCTCTTCGGGCAGGTTTTTTTTCACGTACTGGGCGTGGCGTTCAGCTATCGATATTGGGACGGGTATTGGATATCGAACACGCCTGCCGATGGGAGGAATTTTGTAATATTACATACTAAATGATAACCGCGACTTCGTCTGCGTGAATTTAAGTTTTTAAAAATCCCGTGGATACTCTTTAATATTTTCTCTTTTTAATCTCAGTTCCAAAATCGGTAGCACAGATGGGCCGTAAAAGGTTAGCACACAGACAAACAGACACATTTTCGCATTTAATGTTAGTATTAAGATTCATATGGAAGAAGCTTCAATGACTATTTTATTGACTTCTTTTGTATTATTACTACCTGCTCCGGCTTCACTTGAGTGGATTTTTTTTCAAAATCGAAAGGATTTTGAAAAAAATCCTTTCGTCGCTATCGAGAAATCCTCCATGCAAAATCTCAAGTATCTAAACCCAGCGGTTTGAGCTGATATATCACTGACACATTGATATCAGTCAGTCAGTTTTTCTTCTTGTATTGGTGTTTAAGAGGTTAACTTCTTACAACAGTTCGTATCAAAGGTGTGTGAATCCTGCCGGCCGTACTTGGTCAACGTGGTGGACTATGGCCTATACCCTCTCATTCTTAGACTAGATCCATACTCAATAGTGGGCCGGCAATGTGTTGAGATGATGATACCTAATGATTGTGGACCTATGTATTAAAGCCTAAGTAGGTAAGACGTAACGAAGTCTGTTGTAATATTTTAATACGCAGAACACGTTCACAATATTAGCGTTCATTTAGCCGCTTGGTAGGTATTATTATTATTGTCTCTCCAGTCTTCACAAAGAATTCTCTCAGAAAGGGTTAATTAGTATGGACCAAGAATTGAATTAAAAGATCACGTTACACCAATGTGGATAAGGCTGGATAATAGTTAATTAATTACCTACCTATTTAAACATCACGCATAAAAGCGTGTATGTGGGACTCAATGGCACTGCCAGGACACCCACTAGAACCCCAGCGGCATAGACTGCATCTTGAATGAGGCATCTCAGGATCCCGGGTATTGGATGCAACTGAGACGTCCCGACGTTAAACCGACACAGGATTTTTTTAATTTGTACCAAAAACATCCATACGAATATTATAAATGCGAAAGTGTGTCTGTCTGTCTGTCTGTCTGTCTGTCTGCTAGCCTTACCAAAATAAAATGTACTTACCAAAATAAACTTCAGAAAAAAATTAAGTCCTTCATGTAGTATATTGGCTCTGACATTGCTAGAAGTGACTCTATCGCTGCTGATTCGGAAAACATACAGCTTCAATTTGGTACGAGATAAGTTGCATTCCGGAAACGGACTTTTCTCCTGGAAAATCAAAGAGCTCCCTCGGAATTTAAAAAAATAACTTGAAACCACGCGGATTAAGTAGCGGGCATTATCAGCCAGTAACTTGTTGTATAAACACGTCTACTTAATATGTAGAGCAATATCCCCATAAATCTAACGCTAGCACCGATGAATTACAAGCGCTGAGGACAGATCGCGTCTCGGTCGAAAACAAAACGTAAAAAATTGGATGCCGCTCCCCGCAATAAGGGTTCCGTATCTCCTCATGATATTAAACCTTAGAATTGCATTATTTTTAACTGAAAACATAACATTATATTTTTGACGCCTTTATTGATCTACCGCCTTAACTGACTCCTTTGACTTTATTGGAGGTATAATGGCTAGCTTATTTAACAACGGATCCTAATTCCATAGGTTTGAGTCCCGGGTTGATCTCAAAAAAAATTACTGAGGTTTTCTCAATAAAAGTCAGATTTGGAATTCTTGGAAGCAGCGAGTTGAGCTGTCGTTGTTACAGTGCGTCCCTGGAAGAGCGGTTCTGCGCCTAATCTTTGTCAGGTCGTGTTGGATTTCCATCCTAACAGACTATGAGAGTGAAGGAATAGAGGTAGCATCTGTATCAACACGTCATAATTGACTAAATTGCCTGGAATTGAGGAACTTAAATTGCCCGTGTAAGCGTATCTTTAGAGTTGTTTTTTTTTGGAAGAGACAACTTGAATTACGCTATTTATTCTAAGATGATAATAAAATTAAAATAAAATTAGCTTGTACACCTAATTGCTAAAGATAATTTTAAATGCAGGTAACACTTTTTAGCTATTTCAGTCAATTATTTCATCATCATCATCATCATCATAAACCAATAGACATCCACTGCTAGACATACCTACTTCAAGTCTCTCGTAGGACTTACAGATGTGCCGTGCCTACTACTATTACTACTACTAGATTACTATTGCGCCGCCTGGATTCAGGAGCTTCTTGCAACTCGTTTGTATCGTCCGTCCACCTAGTGGAAAGTCTGCCAACGTTGCATTCACCGGTGTGAAGAAGCCGTTCTAACACCTTAAGACTCCAAACAGTTGTTCGAACTAAATGCCCCCCTTGTAGCCACTTCAGCTTCGCAACCCGTTTACTATTTCATGGCAACCTAAAATGTCGCAACTTAATACTTACTAGTTTCTCATAAACCTGCGTTACGGAACCAGGAAAAAATTAAAAAAAAAAAACGGCCTTGCCCGTCGCAAGAAATATCTTTCATCTTGTAATTATTTTTATCCTTTAAGCGAAAGAAAACGGGCAAAAATAAAAAACTGGCAATGGCAGAGTACAAATAATTAGTTTGCCCGATTCAATCTGCAGGGCATTGTTGGGCCCTTTGATAAAGCTGTTTTAAATTTTTTATAGAAAATTAATTAATAAATTTGATTTAATTCTGTTGTTGCTGTTTTTTTCTGAAAAATTTTCAATCTTCGCAATTTTATTTGAGGATTTTTAATCGTAAAATAATTTTTAACGTGGCGAATAAGCTAGAATGTTTTGACAGTTTTTACTGGTTAATAACTGGAGGAAACCTGTCTTATTTCTCAGTTAAATTATAAAACGATTGAAAAATCGGTACTTAGTATTAAAAGTTTTATGCTTTATAAAGTGAATCGAAAATAGAGCATTACGTTCAGGTACAAGTTTTTTGTATTTTTGCAATGAGAGCATATCCGAATCTTAGTACAATTGCCGTTAAATGTTACAAGTTACAATGAATTTTACAAGAATTATTTAAATATTTCTTTCAAAGTCTTAAGTTACTTTATACTAAACAGTTAAACGCAAAACTTGTTCAAAACATTCATAGTATAGCGGTACAAAGAATGTGAACCTAGACGTAGCTTTTATCCACTCATAACATACATGCTAAATGCTTATACTCGTTCGTAGGTGTGATGATAAAAAAGGTTCTAAACAAAAGAAAATCACATCGGAAATCTTCGGTAGGCGTGTGTGCGGGCGTGCCGAAGACCTCCCATTGGCTGATTGGATACCAATCGATAACCGATCAGTGTCCATACGCGTTCCATATTCGAAACCCTACCACGGTATTGGCTAGCTGGATTTTTATTTTCATAATTTTGTCACTTATCAGAGCGGTTTGCGGATTTTCTTTATTTAAAAATACGCTTTAAAAACTTAACGGCGTCTCCACTTAAAGGTAAGTTAGTTACCAACTTTAAATGGAGATACGTCAGTTATAAGCTGTCGTTAGTATTAGTTAGTTTTTCTTCAAATGTGATAATTCTGATGATTTATAAGAACAGACAATAATCATCATCATCATCATCATCATACATATCGTCAAGACGTACCTATAGTCTTCAGGTATCAGTCTTTCTACACAGTAGGTACCTACATATTGTTCTACAAAATTTGGTCCTTCGAACCGAATTATTTTCTTGCTCGAAACTATTGACCTAAATATATCCCACGCGGCACAAACGTTTCTACTTAAGGTTAGGTCTTCCTACTTAGGTATGTGAACTACTTTCAAATGTTTTAGTTTTTGGAAGTGAAAACCTCTTTAGACGTGTTAGGCGACCTTAGGATGGGTAAAAACTTCAAGAACGCTTCACTCACATGCTAATGCATGCAAGCGAGTATAGAATATAGAATATAATATTCGAGTATAGAAATAATAATTATATTTATTTTGATTTTCACTTCTATAAAAGGACTTTTAAATGCTGCAGCATTTCTAAATTATAAACACTTGTTTTTACCTCCAAACATGGTGGTGTTACCTCTATTTACACCAACTCATTATTAACACGAAACTGTCGAACCGGGCGGTAATTAACACTTTAAAAAAGGCAAGCAAACAACTCGTGGTATTAGGTATACACCCCTACACGAACAGGGGTACAAATGTCCAGGTGCCCGCATTAAAGTTCAACCCTTGCAGGGTCGTTAGGACCGGCCATCTTAATTCAGCCCTTCAAAGGACAATCGACTTGACCCTTGGGATTGGGGGATGGCAAACTAATTATTGTTATAGTCCATTATTAGTTGTTCATCAGTAATGTATGTTTTATTGCTGTTTGATGTGATTTTTTTAAGTCTCAATTATTGACTTTTGATTACCGACTTTGTCTTTTTTAAGAATACTAGCTTATGCTCGCGACTTCGTCCGCGTGGACTACAAAATTTCAAACCCCTATTTAACCCCCTTAGGAGTTGAATTTTCAAAAATCCTTTCTTAGTGGATGCCTACGTCATAATAGCTATCTGCATGCCAAATTTCAGCCCGATCCGTCCAGTAGTTTGAGCTGTGCGTTGATAGATCAGTCAGTCAGTCAGTCAGTCAGTCAGTCAGTCACCTTCTCCTTTTATATATATAGATTAGAACGTCATATCACATTTGTGCTTGTAGGTAGGTACTTGGACGACATAGTTTAATATGTAAGATTTGCTCATGACCTTTTGGTTTTCATTTCATTGCATTAATTTATTTCTTTATTGCTAATTTGCTTTAATTCAGACCGTCTCCTAAAATACTGAAACTATTAAGGCTCTACTCTGTTTTATTTTTGAACATAAATCTTCGTGTGTACTTACTTAGTTAATGCAATCACTACACTTTCAAGCACAGTGAAAAATATTATAATGGCGTACTAATACTTACTGGATATCAGTTCAGCCTTCAGCATTAGATCAAAGGTATGAAGTTTTTATCAAACAACGACCTTTTTTAAGAAATCTCCTTTGAATAACAAATAGATATGCTATATTATTGGTCGAACCAATCCCGACCAGTTAATCAACAAAGGGCTCGAAACGTTGTTTGTGAAATCAACTCGACCAGATAAAAAAAGACAATCGCCCCTTTTTCTTCCCTTTGTCCCTTTATTTTTTCTTAATTTCGACTTGATCCCAATCAGGAGTAAATTATAACGGCCAGTTAACTAGAAGAATGTCCCTTGTATTGTCTTTGCTGATTTCTTTTCCCGTTAAAAATCATTGGGATTTACATAGAGTGTTTACTAAAATTCAGAACAATACTTACCAGTTATTATTACAAACACTTTATTATGAAAATTAAACTGATTTGAATTTTTTTGTAGATGTGGGTACCAACTTAATATTTGCACCAGTTTAAACATCAATAGAAATCTTAAATAAATATCTAGTATTTAAAAAAAAATCTTACCGATTAATTTTTGTATGAGTTGTAATTTCATTTTTAACCGACTTTAAAAAAAGGAGGAGGTTCTCAATTCGTCGGAATCTTTTTTTTTTTTTTTTTTTTTGTATGTTCCCCGATTACTCAAAAACGCCTGGACCGATTTTGAAAATTCTTTTTTTGTTTGAAAGGGTATACTTCAAAGTTGGTCCCATTTCAATTTGGTGAAGATCTGATGAACATCTTCGAAGATAGATACTGGAACTCCTCAACGGATAAGAGTAAATTGCTCGCGATCAGTGTAATAGCTTAGTAAACAGTAGATTTTTAACCAGTCATAGCATAATTCCATGGGGCCACTAAAAATTGTGAAATAAAAATTTTTTACAAAAAAAATAAAAACCGACTTCGTTACATAAACACTAAAAATTGAAAAATAATTTAATTTATTACCGAATATATTATGTATACAAGAGTTAATATAGTTCCATAATAATATTTTTTGGGGTCCGTGCCAATGAGGTGCCATTGTGGAGTCCCATAAAAATATGAAGTCTAGACGATTCGCGCAGCTAAAGCTAATTGGCACCGGCACCAAAAAGTATTATTATGGAACTATATTAACTCTTGTATACATAATATATTCGGTAATAAATTAAATTATTTTTCAATTTTTAGTGTTTATGTAACGAAGTCGGTTTTTTTTTTTTTTACTATATCAATTAGAATAACGATTAGGAAACTGTTCAATGAAAAACTTATTATGATATGGTTTTATTATAACACTATTCTATCATAATGAATAAACTTACAGTAGCCGGTAAGAAATATTGTACATCGATCTTAAGAATGAGATTTCGGCTTTGTAGAGCGTTGTCTCTGTCACTCATACCTATGTGACCTTATGTCGGTCCTAACGACAGAGACAAAGTTTCTAAAGGTCGATGTACAATATTTTCTGCCTCGTACTGTATATCTATAAGTACTCTAACTATTTCAATTCATTGTGGCTAGTTCTATAAAGTATAGGTCTAAAGCTTTCCTTTCATAACACTTGCTAGCGAAAAGGATAGTATATTTGGCTCCTGACAATTTATTTAAGTAATTTTGATATGTGTGTGTTGTTTGAATTAGCTATATATCACACTAATATTTACTCAGTCACACTAATACAAGCTCGTAAGAATTAAAATGAATACATAGATACATAGAAGAATTTTCCGCGTCGCGATTTCGTTTCCTCGCTCGAACTTAAATTAACTTTTTTCCTTTTTTTGTTTATCATCAGCCATCTTAACCCTTCCTCTGTTATATTGACGATGACATTGTAAAGGATCTCCACAATGGCGTGGACCAAAATTGAATTTTTATCGAGATTAAAATTTGTATGCCGACCGGCTATTCGATTAGCTTAAACAAAATACAGTCGAAGTTTTTTGTTTTTATTTTGTGATCTAGAAATCTCAAGAATTTCTCAACTACCTATAATGCAGGCTCCAATTATGAATTAAGTACTTATTCTACGTTAGGTAATATATTTTTAACCAGCTATTAATTTCAAGATCTGGAAAAAGTTTGCTTTTACCTTCCAAACAACAAGCCCAGTCAAGCAACTTCAAAATTGATGTTAAGCAATCAAAGTGTGACAATAACACATCCTTGGATGAATGATTACCTATCTCTATGAACACATCATCTAAGTACCTATGTATGCAAAGATTTTTTGCATGGGTATAGTTGAAGATCTGAAGAGAGTAGGCTACTTTTTACCCCGGAAAATCAAAGAGTTCCCACGGGATTTTTAAAAACCTAAATCCACGCGTACGAAGTCGCGGGCATCAGCTAGTTTTTCAATATAACGATATGATGATACTATAACTTAAATTAAGGAACTTAACTTAAAATAATTAAGCTCATATCGTTTTATTGAAAAATGGTCTAACTATATTATATTGTTTTGTCAAAATATTTTTTTGTATAGGTACATAGACTCATTAGTTCGCGCAACTTAAAGCTGCATTTTTTTTAGAATTCTATACGTCTGTAATATAAAGTACCAGGACTTCAGTCCACACTGGAGGTTGCATTAATTAACCGCGAGTGAATGTCATCTCCACACTAGGGCACTTCTCATTGAAAATAAACCTAGCTATTAGGGATTTTTAACACTCAATTGCGCGTTATATTGTACGGGCAGAATGATATGTCGAGGGTTCCCGGGATGATACACTGTTACATTTATGTGTGGGATTAATAAAATAAAACAATAATTCTGTTCTGCCTAGATTTAACATTGAGTGTTGCTTCGTATCCAGAACAAAAAATCTCATTAATTTTGAAAAAGTTTTTAGAACTTTTTTCTCTGAGTGTCGTTCGTAACATGTTAAATACAATTCACATTTAATGAAATGTTGGTCCAAATCTTTTCATCTAACATTTAAAATATAGTGTTCTATTAAAATCATTAGAATATCTTCTCTATAATATATAAAAACTAGAGACCCGCCCCGGCTTCGCATGGGTGCGAAATGAGAGGATTTTTTCCGACCTAATTCACATTATTTCAATTTCCCTAGGGATCTCTAACTTTTTGAGAATTAAACTATACCTATAAACCTTCCTCTTGAATCACTCTATCTATTAGTGAAAACCGCATTAAAATCCGTTGCGTAGTTTACAAGATCTACGCGTTCATACATACATACAGACGCGGATAGCGACTTTATTTTATACTATGTAGAGATGAATCGCTAATTGTTGCTGATCGCAAATCTCGAGAACAGCTGAACCGATTTCGCTAACTCTTTTTTTTAATATTCCTTGAAGTACGAGGATGGTTCTTACGGAGAGAAAAATTTAAAAAAATTTAATCGACTGTTAGGCGGTACGAAGTTCGCCGGGGCAGCTGGTTATTAATAAATTTATGATCGGTGTACCTATCAGAAACCGAAGCAAGAGTGAATAAGTAGGTACCTTCTAGGCAGGTGCGCTCCAACCAAGACCTCATCATCAAGCATAACTGCTGTTAAGCGCATTTGTGATTTCTAACATCTTGTAATTTAAAAAACTCAAAGTCAGGCACACTTTCGCATTTATAATTTTAGTATGGATTACGCAGTGTCTACTCTTTAAGCTATGTATGTACGTACATAGTTGTTAATAGTACAACATTTTATTTAGTTGATCCCGCACACATTCGTAGCTAGGCTGTGTAATAGCATATTACTATACCTGATATACAATTCAAAACAAACTTTCGTTCTAACCATGTTTTTTGAGCAGATATCTTAATAAACCGCTGCTTATTATTCCTTTAACAATTCTGACGTCATATACTGCAGATAGCTGAATCGCATCATCAGCCAAACTCATCGACTATTAGGCCGCAAACGGCATTACGGTTCAGCATTCGACCGAGATGCGACTTATCCGCGGAATTTGAATAATTTTTACATTTAAAATCATTCGCAACGACGACATCCAAAGGGTAACCACGAATCGCGACCATTGCGAAGAGATAAGAAGAAAGCTGGGGGACTTGGTCTAAGTTATAGAAGTTCAAGAGCTAAAGCCAAACCCGCTAGAGCTAAACCCGCCAAAGCAGGCCTGCTTTGGCGGGTGCCGTTAGCTGGGTTGCAGTTGAATGCGTTCGTGTCTTTGTGCCCAGCAACAACTGACGAGACTGAACACCATGGGGGTTTAGTCGGTAAGAGTCCGACACTGTGCCTCCCCAAGCGCGGTGGTATCCATGAGGATTTCCCTACGATAAAAAAAGTCATAGACGAAAGCGAGTAAATCTAAGTGTAAACTACAGCGGGCTGATGCAAGTTATATCGCATCCGGAATATACGGCTGCATAATTGTATTGAAACCACAGATTATCCAAATCTGTACTTTTAATTACATATCTGTCATAAATATGAAAGTGTGTCCGTCTGTCAGCTAGCTTTTCACAGCCTATCACATCTATTTAACCGATTATGACGAAACTTTAAATTTGGCACAGAGATAAGCTTGTGTCTTGGTAATATACATAGAATACTTTTAATTCCAGAAAATCAATGATTTCCCACGGGTTTTTAAAGGTCAACCAATTTTGACTAAATTTGGGAGAGATACGAGGTATGTCTGTATGACTCCAGTACACAATACCAGCTAATGAGTAAGTAAGTGATATTAACGAATTGGTCCAAGAGTTTTTGATATACCTATATAAGAGGAAATACACAAAAGTCAAACCAGGACTGTCCGTCCACACGCAGAAAATATACGCAGAGTAGCTCCCCAAGGAAAGTTGGCTGCTAGAGCAGTCAAGGCTTTTTAGAAAAACGCTTTACGCTAATGACTTGCAATATCAATGCAAATAAATTCCGAGTGATTCTTTTAAATAAGGATTTTAAGCAGATTTTCTGTGGAATAAGTAAAAACGAATCCGTCAGTCCGCTAAAGGTTTAAGACGCTTCTTTGAATATTTATAAGTTTTTCTATTATTTCATTTAATTATTTTTCAACTTCGGTTTACAAATTCAAATTAAACGCTTAGCCCTTGGCAGTATACTGATATTTACAAATCGCTTTTGGTTATTTACATAATTAACGTTTAATTTTTAATTTGTTTTTTATAATCGGTATAGGGTACCGGTAGGGTGGTAGGGTATCGGTATCGCTCTTGGACGATCTAACCTACCTATCGTCCAAGGTATCGCTACATGTGTACTTACACCTACTTTCGAACTTTTAAAGTTGATAAGTACCAATTCAACTGAGAAGAGGCGCACAAATTTAAATCAAAAAATTAAAACCGTAAGTAAGATTTGTGTAAATTTAAGCGTGAATAACCCGTATTTATTTAAATTATCGCAATTTTATTTATAAAAAAATTATAGCACAAAAGTTCAGTATTCTACAACCTTAGAAATCTAAAACTTCTAAACTAGGAGATAATTATATACCTAAGCGTTTACTTTCTTAAGAACTTGCAGGTTCTAGTTAGTGCCTGATCTAAAGTGCCTGCAGTAAATTCATAATGTAAGCCAATATCAGTAAAACACTACTAATTGCTTTAGCCCGCACGCCCGTGCAATTTGACTGAATAGACGATGACACTCGCGTTGAAAAGCTTTTAATATCAAATGAACCGAAAATTGGTACGTGTCAAACGACATTATTAGATGGAATTTACAGAGGGGACATTACTGCTATAGGAATAGATTTCATTAGTTTCCTCAGCCTTTTTTGGAATATAGCAGCTTCAGACGTGGTTTCACTACTGTATCTGTACCTCAACCTGAAAATTCGCGCCGTTTGATGCGTTTGTAAAAATCTTAATTAAATTTTAACCTAAAGCACATTTCACACTACGGAATATAATACTTATTGTAGTCCGGTCAAAATAGACATTCAAGATTACAATGATTCGCATAGAGCTAAAAATTGGTACGAATGTTGGGAACACCAATATTGACCGGACTAAGTATAATTTATATCCCGTACTGTTAAATGAGCTTTGAGTCAAAATAGACATTCAAGGTTACAATAATTCGCATAGGGTTAAAAATTGGTACAAATGCTGGAAACGCCAATAAATAAATGAATTGCGAAAAGTCCCCATCGATTTATATTGATATTTAGCCTTATGCGAATTATTGTAACCTTGAATGTCTATTTCGATCGGACTAAAATATAATTTATATCCCGTAGCGTTAAATAAGCGTAATAATAAAAGATAAAAGATAGAATACGGGCTCTCTATTTCATGCAAAATTGTGTTTTATAAAGTTGTCGAAACTAGTATTATAACACTGGACATCAAATTGTAGGTAAAAAAATAGTTGCAGCCTATGATTAACCAGCCTGCAATTTTTTTTGTTCGGAACAGAAGATACAAAAGTCGCTGGGGCCAATGACATTTTAACCAAGACATGGCGTATGAAATCGTTCTTGCTTACTTGAGTTGGAACAAAAACTTTTAGTTCTAAACTTATATATCTAACATTTCAATAAAAAGAAGAAAAACTTCGGAATATCAGATTTTTTTTTGCTACATTAGTAAGACGTGCCCCTACGGCCATTTGTTAATAATCCATACTAATATTATAATAAATGCGACGGTATATCTGTCTGTGTTTTTACGGTCTGCCCGTTTAACGAAATTTGGTAGGTTACAGAGATTATATACCTTCTCTTGCATCCCGGAAACGGACATAGGTTTTTTAAAAACCTAAATCCATTTGGATGACTTCGGGCATCATCTAGCAATCGCTACCCCTATTATAAATGCGAAAGTGTGTTCGTTTGTTGGTTTGTTGGTGTATTCGTTTGTTGGTTTGCTGGTTTGTCCTTCAATCACGTCGAAACGGAGCAACGGATTGACGTGATTTTTTGCATGGGTAGATATAGTTTAAGACTTGGAGAGTGACATAGGCCAATTTTTATTCAGGAAAATCAAAGAGATTTTTAAAAACCTCAATCCACGCGTACGAAGTCGCGGGCATCAGCTAGTTCACAATATATTGTAGTTTGGGGTTATCAACAGCTCTTGCGTTATATCGGCATGATCATTGAAGTAGAACTAGCTGGGCACTAAATAATGATACTTTAGAACGTAATCACGTATTATGATCGTGGCGAGATGAGTTTCGCTGCGGACT
Source organism: Maniola hyperantus (assembly GCF_902806685.2). Lineage (NCBI taxonomy): Eukaryota > Metazoa > Arthropoda > Insecta > Lepidoptera > Nymphalidae > Maniola > Maniola hyperantus. The sequence continues at coordinate 5,412,611 of NC_048544.1, read as the reverse complement.
CGTCTTTCTGTCATTGCAACCGACCTAGGTCGGCATGAGCTCATTATTTTGTGAAACAAGTAGTGTAATTTAGGTGCTTTACAAAATTTGCCTTAATAAAGTAATTAAAATAAATAAAATAAAGTAATTATAAGGTTAATATTAATAGGAAAATAATTAACGTTAGAGTTCTAGACCGCTGTACAAATCAAATTCTACGAAGTTAGAAAAACCTTACGGCCTTCACTAATAAATATTTTTTACATACTGCGTAAACATACATAGTTGACGCATGTCGAAATGTATGACGAAAATAAGTTCTTAAATGTTATTAGTCATAAACTAAAAATAAATATTTTATGCAACTTCACAAGTTTGTTTTTCTTTCAAGCTCTTTTGACTTTGTTTTTTCAGCTATTTTTATCACGAACTACGAGTATAGGTATATACTACTTCAAACATTTTTTGTCCGTCTAGTGTAATTTCAACTTTTCTGTAAGACTTTTTCAACGAAGACTATATAAGGGTATATGTCTCTTACATTTGTAATTATTGTTATAACAAATACGCTACATGCATATCGAATTCATTATAGATAGGATAAAGTTATAAAATAATGGCAACTACATATTCAGGTCGTCTTGTAAAATAAAGTGCCGTGATAATTGCAATCATAATTAGCAGCGCAAACTACCTCCGCGTAATGCGTGAGCCGTTTTGAAAATTTGATAACTTTATCCAAATTCGCCTTTGTAGGACACGTTGGGGAAATCTCGCTCGCTCATTATCGCTCGCGCGGGCTGGCGGGGTGCGTTGCTAATGTACGCGCACCTTATCAAACGTGCAGCTGAGAAACTGTACCACTTTGGATATGCTAATGTTTCAAAAAGAAACCGGAAAAAGAAACGTTTGAAGAACTGTTCCGTCGGTCCGACGACATCACCAAGCTTGCGGGAAAAACTTGGGAAAAAAATGGCACCGACATAGCACCAATGCAACCTCAGTGACACTCTGGATTTCAAACGGGTCATCGGTCACATCTAAAAGGTGGCGCAGATTTATTTGGTTTCTAAATCGTGAAAAATTTTGTACGCTTGACCAGATCTTGTCATTTATATTGATGCCAGAATCACATTTTATTTCGTAGCGTCGTAGCAAGAGTTCCTATTTTTGTAAACGTCTTTGCTTGCCGGATTTACGCTATCCTACGCAAATATGCAAGAGTTGTCACAAAATTGGGATTAAAATGATTTTTGTTATTATTAATGTCATGTTATTTTTATTAACATAATGTTATGCCTGCCCGGACGGATCCCACCGGGCACTTGTAGCTTTATACCTAAGGCGCCTGGCCTTTCTAAGGAAAACTAAAGTACCTACGAGTAGGTATATCTATAGTAAAGTATTCTGTGGTATATAGATATCAAGTAGGTACTTATTTACCGGATGATATTATAACAAAGAGTTAATGCCACATTTACTTTCATCATACCTCCTTACTGAATGTAGAGAGTCCACAGTTTAGCATCAGGAGAGCCCTTAAGTGACAAAGTCGGAGATGGATTTTTGCTGTCGGCGCCTCTTAGCCTGTTAATATCGGACATATTTATGTCACACAAGTTTTGGGCCTGTCCCATACACATTACCTCTTGTGTAATATTGAACAACACCACGTAAAAGCTTAGTAGGTAATGTGTTGTGTTGCAAAGTGAAAAGTCCGGTAGTGACTTATTGTGGTACCTAAAATTACTTTGTAACTCCGGAATTACAGAGTTAAATGTACATTTTGCAATACAACATAAAACTACTTATGTATATAGATAATATTATAAATGATGTATTATACAGATGATAGATATAAAAGTAGGTACATCATCATCATCATGATCAACCCATCGCCGGCTCACTGCACGGGTCTCCTCTCAGAATGAGAAGGGTTTTGGCCATAGTCTACCACACTGGTGGTAGGTAACAATTTGGTGTGATTCGAAGTATGAAAGAAAGAATTTTTTTATCCTCATCTGTACTCTGTAGCCCAGAGATCTTTTTACCGGAAACCAACGGCAATACTCTGAAGATAAACTATAAACAATGATACGAAATAAACATTAAGGAGTTATAAACAAAAACGAGCCAGCAAACGATAATTCTCACTTACCCGCGACAAAAAACGGCGCGAAGTTTAAAAACATCCCATTAAAATCGTGAATTATTAACGCATATAAATAACAGTTATTTTATTGTCGCACCTTCTGTCTGCGAGCAAGTTTCGAACATTAATAGCAAAACAACGCCTTTTCAAGGGGGTCCGGATTAACGAAGTGAGATTGTAGAGCGTCTTAATTAATAGCAGTTCTAAAGAAAACAATATCATTTTATTAGCATAACTTTAATGGTGCGTTCACACGATTTGCTCATGTTGCGCGGACGTGGACGGCTGAAAATAAAGACAGCTCCATGTTTACCACCGTCCACTAGATATTAAATTTGGAAATGTGTAGGTACTTACTAGGAGACGTGTATTAAATCCACTATTAGAATCTCTTTATTTCGATAGCTATAGCTCTTCTTAGCTCTAGTAGAAACGTTAATAATTCATTAAACTTTGAAGATGTCTAGCAATGCATGACGTGATTTGTAATAGGTACTATTGTAAAGAAAATAAAAAAAATGAGTTTATACTTTGGCGTAAGATTTTTTACATCTTTATTACCTGTTATCTCCCAAAGCCACCATGATTCAAACAAACATCCGAACAAACGTTTCTCCTAGTGTTGGGGACAATACGCAGATAAACTTTCAGCTTTTTATACAATAAGGAAGGTCTGAAAAGGAAGGTAAACATCTTGTAGATAAATGTTGTAAAATAATTCAGTCTTCATCACTAGTTGTAGTCCAATTGGTTATGTCTTTTAGATGGACTGAAGTGCATTATGCGGCAAAATAGATTTACGAAGTTATTGGAATAAAAACCTAGGTATACTTAGCGTTAAGGTTCTGCAGCTTAGGGGCTTTGTTAAAAACTGAGTTGATAAAAATACCGCTACGATCACTTCGATCAGTGTGAAAGAGCCTTGCAGAAGCGCTAAATAAAGTCGCCGATGACAAGTTTGGAAGTTCGCGGAGTTTAGCAGTTAAGGCCCTTTTTTAGATAAACATACTTTTTGTTCGCCATTTTACGACGCCATTAAAAGCACTTGTTAATGAAGACAACAATGAGTTCGATATTTCGTTATTTTTTCGCTTCTATTTTACCATTTTCTTTAATGTTATTTACTGTACGAACAAGTTTAAAGAGAAACTTAATAACTTGGAAATAATTAAGTAATCTTTCCTCACTCCATAATCATAAAAAATATAGAATAACATTATTTATGTCACATCTAAAAAATCTTATCCAATCTTATTGCTCAGTAATGAGGCCAATGTACCTAGGTACTATATTATCTAGAATATTTTTTCTTCTAGTCAAAAATCCATCCTTCATATTATGCATATCACCGTATAAGTGTATAGAAAAACCGCCATATATCTTCGGTTCCATTTTATTAGAATATTCATAACAATTGCAATAAAATTGTTACAAAAACGCAAAAAAAAACATTAGGTAAGAAACTAACTTCCAAGGGATTCTGCGTTAAGACCTACAAACAGAAATAAACCCCCAAATCATTCAAATTACACTAAAAGCTTTGTAATGTTGTTTAGGAATTTCTAAGTGTCACCTAAAACAAAACCTCGTAATATTTTGAGCAATGCAAATGAAATCAAACTTGGAAGTTATGATCTCTCCGTTACAACTATGACAGCTATTAACATAAAACAATACTTAAAATTCCAAACTGAACCCTTTTGGATAATAAAATTACTGTAGCCACTGCCTGACGTTTGAACACTTTTTACTTTTGACGACAATTCAAAAGTTAAATGGGCCGATTTTTCAAAAAAGCCAAATGTAACTTCTATCCAAGAAATTTTGACGTTTTGCTAGTTTTCGTACAGGAAATCTGTAAAAAAAATTCTTAGTTAAATATCTTTACTTACTTTTTCATAAGTTATTAAAATGTTCCCTCATATAAAACTTGCACGTGGATATAGATCACAACGTGTAGAGGCTAATCGAGAGATTTAATCTTTATTATAACCTAACTGCAATATTAACTTGATTAGGGCACAATTGCTATTGTAACCACTTCATCAAAATAACGACCTAAACACAAAAAGTATTTAATAGTCGTCGAGTCTCGAGTCAGAACGAGACTGGCTTAAAAACCTTCAAACACTGGTATTTATACAAATCGATTCAAGATGGCTTCCCCGCCACAGATCGCGTGACATCGGATGAGTCAAATATTGTCTAATTCATTAAACTAACTTCAATAAGCTAACAATTTAAACGAGCAATTCTTGTGTAATCCTACCAATAAATATAAAATATCGGTGTTAAAAAGTGTATTTGCTTGTTGGTTTGTCCTTTAATCACGCTCCAGTGACGGATGGAAGTGCTTTTTCATACATATGTACCTAATATAATATATATAGTCAAACGACCTGACGATAATCGATTAAGTAAGTATTACTATCATTTATCTGAAATCTAAAACTTTTGCATTTTTCACTGAATCTGCACGATTCACTGGCTGGTCATTCCACGGTCATTCATACGAGGGCATACTGTTGGAGGAATGTTGACCGACTATGAATGATTCGTGTGCTACATTCCAACGTTCTAGCGCAATGGCACTAGTAACTACATATTGAACAGACGATGATTATTTTATTCGAAGTAAATATTAATAGATAGTTAGTCTTCTTAATTTTTCAATTTTCAGGTACGCCAACAGAATTTTACTTTTTTCTCTCTCTCCGGTCGTTCCTTTGGTATCGTGGTCGTATCGGCTCTCAAATGGATCAGCTGTTTCCTTTTTCCCCTGTCGGTGGCTAGCTTAGTCAGCTGGTCAGAATGTGATGTTGGTGAGTGGTTGCTATTTACTTTAGATATAATAAATATTAAAAAGATTAGGTACAAAATAATAAATTCTTAGTGAACTAAATAAACCAAATATTGTAAAGATAGTATTAGCAGGGGCATTACATTAATTTTTAAGTAAACTACACAGGTACCTAAGCTAGTAAGACTAAAGAAAACAATCGATCGATGTCATGTTTTACCTTAATAACACGCTGTTGTTAAAGTAAAACATGACACAGTTCGTCAGTATAGTACATGACAGCTTGAGATGGCAATCGGGGTGGGGCCACCCCGCACACCCCCCGTGCAAACTCGATGCCGGCGTCCCCCCGCTACATATCTTGAGCTGTCAATGCTGTTAGATTGCATAAGCCAGCACGCCAAAGGTGAGTGAGTACACAAGTAATCAGGTGCTATTGAAGGTCGTCAGTTAGAGCAGAAAGATCAAAGAATTGTCTACTAGTCAGCAGTAGTCAGTACGTTGTATTCCATGCATTGAAACGCTTTCAATAAGCTGAAACATGACATATTTTGTCATTACGCTAAACAAGCCAGTCGACGTAAAGGCAGCACGGCGAAGGCACACAGGTAATCAGGCGCTATTGACTGTCGTCGGTCAGAGCAGAAAGAAACGTCTCCCGGTCAGTGTAAACAGCGCTTATAGACTCCATTCACTACGAACACGCCACATTCCATGCATTTGAACACTTTCGATAAGCTGAAACATGACATATTTTGTCAGTACACTAAACAAGCCAGTCAGAGTAAAGGCAGCACGGCGAGGGCACACAGGTAATCAGGCGCTATTGACTGTCGTCGGTCAGAGCAGAAAGAAACGTCTCCCGGTCAGTGTAAACAGCGCTTATAGACTCCATTCACTGCGAACGCTCCGCATTCGGTGCATTGAAAGTCTTTTCGATAGTGTGAAATGGTCAATTTCAGAGGCCTTTGAAGTTCTCTCGCGGGAGATGGGTTTTAATTAATTTTATATTAGTACCGTTTCGATTTTAGCCTATAGTGTAGTGGTAGTGACTAGTGTTTATTTTGTGTCTGAGCTGGTTTAAGTATTTGCTAACATAGATACATTTCTGATTAATTTAAAGCTCGTACTTATAATCATCATCATCATCAACCGATAGACGTCCACTGCTGGACATAGGTCTCTTGTAGGGACTTCCACACGCCACGATCTTTCGCCACCTGAATCCAGCGGCTCCCTGCGACTCGTCTGATGTCGTCCGTCCAACTAGTGGGGGCTCTTCCGGTGCGAGGTCGTCATTCCAGCACCTTGGGACCCCAACATCTATCGGTTTTACGAACTATATGCCCTGTCCATTGCCACTTCAGCGTCGCAACCCGTTGAGTTATGTCGGTTACTTTAGTTCTCCTACGGATGTCCTTATTTCTGATTTGATCACGTAGAGAAACTCCGAGCATAGCTTTCTCCATCGCCCGCTGAGTGACTCTGAGCTTCTTATGAGGCCCATAGTTAGCGACCATGTCTCGGATCCATTTGTCGTCACTGGCAACACCTACCTATCTATAATCTACGTACCTATAATAGATATACATATTATATACTTTAACTAATTTACAGCGTTTATTATATTATAGAAAATCCTGAGCAAAGAAAAAACCAACTGTAAAAAAATATCTCTGAAAATCGTCTTTATCCACGTATCTAATTACTCTAGCTCAAGGTTACCTACTACATAGATAACAGAACACAAAAATATTTTTTCTACTGATTACATTCTTATAATTACGTAATAATTATAAGCATTATTGTTATCTAACCATGCACCGGAAGACGCAGTGCTGGACCCCCTACCAGATGCCGGATGGATTCAGGCGGCGCAAGACCGTGTCGTGTGGTCAGTGGAAGTCCCTACAAGAGACTTATGTCCAGCAGTGGACGTCTATCGGTTGATGATGATAATGATGATGATTTTTATCCAAGTGGACAGAAGATAAATTGCCATTTCACTAGTATGTATTTTATAGTAGTACAATCTTAGTCGAATTTCAATTTCAGGCACTATTTATCTTTTACATTGCTCCCAATCCTAAGGCTGCTTTCACGCTTTGCGTGCTTCTTCTTAATCCTATCGCATAATAATTATCTTTAAGTATATACCTATATTTGATACTCATCAATTAATAGGCTATTTCAAAATTTTCTACAAAATTATATTGAAGAGCAGACTCTACCCAACACAATATGAATGACCAGCTTATGCTCGCGACTTCATCCGCGTGGACTACACAAATTTCAAACCCCTATTTCACCCCCTTAGGGGTTGAATTTTCAAAAATCCTTTCTTAGCGCATGCCTACGTCATAATAGCTATCTACATGCCAAATTTCAGCCCGATCCGTCTAGTAGTTTGAGCTGTACGTTGATAGATCAGTCAACCAGTCATTCAGTCATTCAGCTTTTTCTTTTATATACAGGGTGTAAACAGAACGCGTATATAGCGATATACGCTACGTGTAAGATCAGCCTTACTCGCTGTAACCGCTAAGCGTGTATCATCACGTACAATATAGCAGCTCATCAGAATGTTTGAGCCGCGTGTTGACACAAACTTGCGTCCCTCGCTTATTGAACAAGTTGTTACGTTCGATGTATGTAATATGTACTCGTATATTAAGTACATGTTTATTGTACTTGCAAGTTTGTATGTAGACAGGACCGGGTCTTAATGGTAAATTAAATTTCTTTGGCTTACAGGCAAGTTATCTGTGAGGGAATTTAAAACAGCCAACATGTAGGTACGTAATTTTAGCGAATAAACGTAATATTATCATCAACTAGGTGATGCCCGCGACTTCTTCTGCGTGGATTTAGGTTTTTAAAAATCCCGCGGTAACTCTTTTCTTTTCCGGGAGCCCTTCCCCGGGGTGGAATTTAACTCTATACCTACCTTTATCAATATCGGTTAAACTGTTGAGCCTTGAAAATCTAGCAGACAGACAGACACACTTTCGCATATATAATACTACTAGCTTATGCTCGCGACTTCGTCCGCGTGGACTACAAAATTTCAAACCCCTATTTCACCCCCTTAGGAGTTGAATTTTCAAAAATCCTTTCTTAGCGGATGCTTACGTCATAATAGCTATCTGCATGATAAATTTCAGTCCGATCCGTCCAGTAGTTTGAGCTGTGCGTTGATAGATCAGTCAGTCATTCAGTCAGTCAGTCACCTTTTCCTTTTATATATATAGATTAGTATGGATGTAATCTCGCTGATCACGTTTCATAACGTCACTGGTGCAGTGGTGAGTGATCTTATAATAATTTCTAATGCAAGGTCATGGGTTCTATTCCCAGCAGGGTACTCTGAAATTCGTAGGATTTATGATTTCCCAATTAGTAGGTACTAGGAAGCAGTGAGAGCCTAATGGTTAAACTTCGGCCTCTTATTGGGGGGTCTAGGTTTCGATCCCAGCATCTATGACTTTGTAGATTTATGTGCGTTTTAAGTAATAAATGCCATTTGCATTAACGGTGAAGTAAAACATTGTGAAGAAACCTGCATGCCTGAGGAGCGAAGTCTGCCAATCAGCTCTTGGCTAGTGGCGTAGTGGACTGTGGCTTAAATCTCATTCTCAAAGGAGACCCATGCTCAGTATGGGCTCAGGATGGGTTGAGATGATGATGAGGTACTAAATGAAAACCATAGAACCATTTCATCCATCACATCTTATATCCATGTTGCTTAACTAAATCAATACGGTATCTGACAACTAGTAAAATCAGTAACTTTTATCAAACGTCAAAACGCGCACTTAAACGCGCGATATTCTATGAAATACTGGAATGTGACGTCACATCATAACGACGTACCTTTACGACGTAGTTTAATCGATAATTTAAAATAGAATAACTATTTTAATATATTTTGAAAACTTAAAACTAACAAAGGACGTGAATTTTACGCATTTTGGAAGACCCTCTATTTAATAATCACTGAGAAATAATTTATTTTTGATGTAGTCAAATACCCAATTGTGCTGACGCTACAACAGTGTTTTATTCTATGTAAGTGATTTCTATTATAATTATACCATTAACGTAAGCCAAAACCAAACACCTCAAGTTCCCCATCCGAGTAAAGTCCGGATTGATTAGAACAAATCAAATAACCCTTAAGGTGGCCCTCCTGTCTGACCCTGCGAACTTGCAAGTGCCTCTGAGTACACGGTTAAGGGTGACCATAATAATTATACACTCGACAATCCCAGGTACCGAATACCCGACTTAAAATGCTGGATGTTTTTGTTTAATTCTTAGTCGTATAAAATACAAGCTGACCTGCCCCAACATAGTTCGAGTGAAGTTTTTGAAAACATGTGAAGGGAAGTAAAAATCCTGAAACATGTATTTCTTTATTTTTAACTAAACCCACAAATAGCAATTTTCATAGATATAATATGAAAATGGCGGACTTTCATACAAACTTTCATTCCCTATTTAACCCCTTTAGCAGTAGATTTATATCCAAAAATCCTTTCTTATTGAGTGCTTACTTCATAAAAGAAATACACTCTCAAAATTTTAAATTTCTAACTCTAGTCGTTTAGGCTGTGCGTTAATAGATCAGTGAGTCAATCAGGACATCATTTTTATAGATATAGTCTTAAGATGCATTTAACAATGCAAAGGGTCGTAAGAAAACAATAGTTTACTTTAAACAATAATGTGGTAGACTCCCAAATTCTTTCAACTATGACTATTATGACTACAAATTGAACTTGTATTACCAGATAAGGTTTTTACCGCTACCTCGTCAAATTTAAGTTTTTGAAGACCCCTCATCATCAACCGATAAACGTCCACTGCTGGACATAGGTCTCTTGTAGGGACTTCCACACGCCACGGTCTTGCGCCGCCTGAATCCAGCGGCTCCCTGCGACTCGTCTGATATCGTCTGTCCACCTAGTGGAGGGTCTTCCAACACTGCGTCTTCTGGTGCGGAAGAAACCTACATCTTATAAAACTATTCGAAACTTCTGCAAACGTGGTCACCCGTTGTATGAAGATTCAGAAGGAAATGGCAGCATATTTGCCGTTCAAGTTACTGACCTATATTGACTCAACCGATTTACTAAACCTGGTAGTTTGTGAGTTATTAGGAAACAAACAGTCTAATTGATGTTTGCTCAGGTTAACTGTTATGTGGTAGAAAGACACACTAAATGGCCCATACCTATTTATTACCTACTGAATTTTCCATAGGTACCTAATCTACATTGATCATCATTATGATCAACCCATCGCCAGCTCACTACAGAGCACGGGTCTCCTCTCAGAGTAAGAAGGATTTTGGCCATAGTCTACCACCAAGGCCATTTGCGGATTGGTAGAGAACTCTCAGGCCTGCAGGTTTCCTCACGATATTTTTCTTCACCGTTAAAGTGAATGATATTTAATTTTTTTAAATGCACATAACTCCGAAAAGTTAGAGGTGCGTGCCCGGAATCGAATCCTCGACCTCCGACTAGAAGACGGACGTCCTTAACCACTAGGCTACCATAGCTTTTAATCAAATCATACCTTACCTATAATTTATTGCAATAAACTTTTTGTAGTAATTATTATCAGCTGTAATTGTTTAGTATTCTAGACCACACTTTATGAATTCTAAGGGTTTGATAGTTGAAAAAATAATATGTAAGTAAAGAAAGAACGTTTCTCTTACACTGTAGAGTTTCAAATTAAAATCGTAATTAAAAGCGTTTCATTTGCTGATGATTGAAGTAACTCACTGTCGCTTTATTCTGTTGTACGCAATCTCTAAGCAAAACTACATAGAATAATATTATTGACTCGTCTAAACCTCGTACTATTATTTTCTGTGGAGTCAGTTTATGAAAGGGACAGCAATACATTAAGACCTGTCATTTTAGTTCAGAGATTGTCTTCTACAGAATTAACACCTCAAGGTACATATAAAACATAGATGTCTATGTTTAGGTACTCCTGATTCACGCATATGAAAAATGTTCCAGCTCTAGCAATGCGTTTAACTAAAGTTGCAATTATGCTACATCACGTATTTTTATAGTTAGTTCAAAAGTCATGGTTTATTTCCATATGTGCGCACGATCCCACAATATTTGCACGAGTAAGAAATAAAATCAAAAAATAATTAAGGTCACGTAACACACACGCCTAGCCCATAAATCAAGCCGCAAAGCAATCGTCTAATACGATTCCGCCCAACTAATAGCCGAGAGGACATATTTTATTAATTACCGAGCGTTATCACGAAATATTACCTTTATGTCCCATATTTGCATATCGTGTTAGTCTATACGAAATAGAGGGCGCGGTGTTAGCATGCGATCGTAAGTTGCAAGTAATAGGCTCTAGCGTTTTCTTCCTATCGCTAACTAGCGTTCGCCTGTGGGATTTGGAAAAATAAGGCCTTACCCTTTTTTGTTTTATTTTATTCGGATACAAGTTAGCCCTTGACTGCAATCTCAAATGGTAAGTGGTAAGTGATAATGCACTCTAAGATGAATGCGGGCTATCCTGTCTATATTACAAAGGAATCCTATGTGATTTTGAGTTTTCAAGTTCCAAGGGCTGCGCGTTGATAAGTCAATCAGTGAGTGAGTCTGCAGGATTTTTATTTTTGTAAATTAATAGATGTGTACGTGCCACAGATATCTGAATGGTATTTAAAGTAATAATTGGGGCCGATTATCTTGTACACAATCTTTAAACTAAACTAAATTAACAGGTCTAAATCTAGTGTTATCCTTTTCCACAAGCAAAATTATTTAAGGGATAGCAATAGATTTAGACGTGCCATTTTAGTTTAGTTTATAGATTGGGTACAACGGAATTAGCCACATTGTAAGTGTTATAATATGACAACTCTTTCTTAAAATTTTAAAACTATTGTTATTTTAACCTTATTTTTCTAATGTGCATGTAAAATCCTGCAATAAGAAAAGTAAAAGAAATGAGAAGTAAGTTTTTAAAAGAAGAATTTTAATGGAGAATTGATTGCGATAAAATAATCAAAATTGAAAATATGTACAAAACAGCACATCTGCATGGAATGACTATCGGGGTGATTCGCTAACTGATTAGTGATAACTTAATGATTGCCATGAAACTCATTTAACATTGGTTGGTTTGACATTGCTGCTTCACTGAGTAATATTAAAATAATGTCTTGTAGATAACCTTCAATGGATTAAAAATATGTTTTCCATGTAAATAAAACCATTCACATTAGTTTATAACTTGGACAGTTTTACATGTTTGATGGAAATTTGGGCGTATCCATAGTACGAGCGCGACTGTCCTCGGGTTATTTTTAATGATTTTGATAGACGCCACGGTGCCACGGAGCGATTTATATTTGACGGTTAATGATTAGCGCGATTGTTTCATTACTGGGAAAGGTTTTCGCTGTACCCCCATTAATGATAATTTCGGCGGTTATCGGCTGAAGTATTTGAAGGAATTCTTTCGAATAAAAATGGGGTTAGTTTTTATTATGATAGCCGTAATTACGAACGTTGTAAGATCTACGATTCTTTAATATTCCATTGACGATATTTTCTGCAAGATATTCCACAGGGTTTCAATTTTTAGCTATTAAGAATTAGGTGAGTCGTTTCGCTGGATATATTATCATCATCATCATCATCATCATCATCAACCAATAGACGTCCACTGCTGGACATAGGTCTCTTGTAGGGACTTTCACACGCCACGGTCTTGCGCCGCCTGGATCCAGCGGCTCCCTGCGACTCGTCTGATGTCGTCCGTCCACCTAGTGGGGGGTCTTCCAACGCTGCGTCTTCCGGTGCGAGGTCGCCATTCTAGTACCTTGGGACCCCAACGTCTATCGGTTGTATATCATAGGGTCAAGTTTTTTACCGTTGAATAGGGATCCGACGTAGTTTAATGACTTGCTAAGAACCTATCGGCTACTCTATTTTTTTGTAACACCAGCTGTATAATTTTAATATAAAAGATAGGTATACATACCTACAGGTTTATAGTTTCTTTATTCATATAATATCTACCTTCTAGGTAACCAAACCACAGGAATTCATAAACTTTAAAACACATTAATACGAATTGAATGGCTATTTCAAACTAAAATCCTGTTTTATGAAGCTATCAAAATTGTTATGACACTACACAAGCTGTAATGGACTAAGAGCCAGTGCGTGCCAGACCTTCATTATTTTATAAAAGCTGAAAGTTTCTCTGCGTATTATCCCCAACACTGTTGTAGGAACGTTTGTTTGGATCATTAAAAATCATGATCACAGTACAAAAAAAGAACCTGTTTCATGTCAATCTAAAAAGAAAAAGGTAAAAAAAAATGTCGTGTTAAGCTATACAAATTCTCCGATAACCATATCGGAGGATTGCCAGCGAAACATACATAAAAAAATAGGCTTTGGAAGATAATAAACGTGTAAAAAATCTTACCTCAAAGTAACTATTTTTTATATTTTCTCCAGAACGGTATTAGAAATCACGTCATGCATTGCCAGACACTCAGTATCATGGCAACCCACTGCCAGACACCTTTAAAGTTTAAAAATGTAAGGGTTAGAGATCGTTGCTTGGTGAAGATTGGCAAAACCTCAAACAAAATATTATTATTATGACGTATTTGTAAATATCAACATTTGTAAAACATCGTAACATTTAGTTAACGAGCAAAACGACAAAAATTAATAACTATGAACCAATCGCATGCCTATATACAATTAACGTGAAGGAATTTCGGGACACGGAAATTAGATTTAATAGAGAATTCGGACTAAAAATATACCTAATGCGGCTTGTAAAGTGTAAATTTGGAGGTTTCGATCGTAAAAGGGTTTTTGTGAAATATTTTTGCGATCTACGAAATTGGATGGAATACAACTCAAATTAAATATTTAGTGATTTAATTTGACTATACCTAGTGAACTCTATATTGAAACTGGGTGTTTTTATTGCGAAGTCTTTGCTTACCCGTAAGCTAGTACATAATATAGGTAAGTATATAATCACTGTTTGCCGCCGATAAGTGTCATACTATGCAGGGTGTAACCAGAACGCCGGCAAAAACGAAGACAGGTGATAGTACCTACTGATGGTTATTGATATACCACAAAAAAAACGGGAAAAAATATATAAAAAATCCTATAATTTTATAAAAGTTTACGATATATTTTAAATAAAATATCTGACTGACGCTAGAGGTCAACAAACCTTGCGTAAGTAGGTCACTCGGAGTCAATGCCGCGTTGCAGGCGAAGTATTGAGCCTAGTTTTGCACGATATACATTGCGGGTATGAAAAATACTAAATCATTAAAACTACAAAATGGGGCAAATATTTATTGGTATTGGATTGTGTTAAGCTATATAACAACGCTTAGTTTTTGTTAGCGTTCTGGTTTCACCCTGTATTTAGGTACCTACCACTTTGTATGGCGAAAATCAGACAGTTCCCAAGGGATTTTCTAATTCACAGGACAAAATCTAACTCACGCGGATGAAGTCGTGGGCATCATCTAATATTAATAGAGCAATTTTCTATATTGTACCTATATTAATTTGTCTGGTGACTAAGCTTGACCACCTAACCCTTTAATTATCTTAAAACTATAGAAAACAAAAATAAATGACACATAAACGAACAGTCATGGTCGTTTGTAGTTTATTAAAAATCACTTTCGAAGGTGTGGCATACGAGAAATTTGTATTTCGTGATATTCATGTAATAAAAGATAGCCAATCTCGCGTGGGGGTAAGTTTTAATTTACTTAATAGATTTTAATATATGGCATACTATTTTGTAGAGCATTAGTCCGTGGGTCGGTCATTCGTTTAGATATGAAAGGTGTATTAATTTTATAGGTGTATATGGGGAAAATATTCATTAAGTTTTCTGTGTTTGTAAAGAGATACTTATATCTATAAAAGCCTTGTAGCAATTTTAAAGATACTCATTTCAGAAAATACTTATTAAGTCATTAAGTTTTTTTTGTTTGTAAATAGGTAAATGGTATATTATATATAGGCTTGTTGCAATTTTAAAAGTATATGAGAAAATATTATTTTTCATTAAAGTTTTCTCTGTTTGTAAATAGGTGGATGCTATATTATAGTCTTGTTGCAACTGATAGGTATTTTATTGTTAGCTTAGTTATGCTCCTCTAGGTAGGTACTTAGAGTTGTTGTCGTTTGACAGATTTTTCGTTTCGTCAGATTTTTGTTTCGTCGGTTAAAGAACAATCACAAGGAGCGATGGATTTCGTTGAAGGATTTAACTTTTCACGTCTTCTCCCGTGTGATTTTTTAGGGTTCCGTACCTCAAAAGGAAAAAAGGAACTCTTATAGGATCACTTTGTTGTCAGTCGGTCTGTCCATTTGTCCATCTGTCGTGTCTGTCAAGAAAACCTGTAGGTACTTCCCGTTGACCTAGAATCATGAAATTTGGCAGTAGGTAGGTCTTATAGCACAACTAGGTAAATGATAAAATCCGAAAACCGTGACTTTGAGGTTAATTATCACAAAAAAAAAATTTGTTCACAAAAAATATAAATTACTATATCATCACATATACTTTCTTATTCATAGTAGGTAATATTATTTTAGTAGAAAAGTTAAAAGAAAGAAACAGAGAAAGGATAACCACGTAAAAGATAGTTACCTACCTAGGTTAACAAACAAAAATATGCCGCATCTTCACAAACATAACAGTATCTCAAAAAGCAAATCCCCAAATGTTACTTATCCCTGTACGTATAAGATCATTGTACCAAACCATTAAACTTTTAAACCCTATTAAGAGTCTCAAAGCGAATGACATACGAAGAAAAAATCACTTGACATCCGCCCTACTGAATTTTTCATGTTTCATTAAGACCTGTACCAATTTATTTTACGTTCGCGGATATCACTATAAACTTTATGTCTATCGTGATAAGTAGATATTAAACGCAAAGTTGTGTTTGTAAGTACGGTCATGCGAATTTCGGGAACTTTTTTCGATACCATGGGATATGATTCTTACAGTGCTAATGATGGTTCAAAATTCAAATACAACGGAATGAATGAAGCTTATATCCATGCTAGTAAGGCTTTGCCTGCAACTCATACTGACTCTAAACTAAACGTAGACTAACTACACCAAACTCATACCCCTTAGGTATCGGTTTCTACGCGCCATCGTGCCGGAACGCAAAATCGCTTAGCAACACGGCCGTGTATATAGCCACCACTGAAGCCTCCCACCAGATAAAAAGTAAATCTAGCTATTTATTTCCCACTGTAGTAGGTATAATAAAATAACAACAACCCAAAAACTCATTCGCATACGAACAGCGCTCTTGTGTTCGTAATTTTGCAAATTAGCCCATACAAATCGAAACACTCCATTCGTATGTTACAGGCCAAAAGTGAAACGGGCTCTTTTCAGAAATACCCAATCCTGACGAATTCATTGAAAAATAATCCGGCACATACACAGGTTAAAATACTGGTCCTCAGGCTCTCGCATCTCGACATCGGTCGTTCATTTTTCATGAGGAATCTTTTGATATCCGCCCGCCCCCCCTTTTCGCCCTACTCAGATAATACGCGTGACACACGGAGCCGGCGAATACTCATGACGTCGCTTACAGTAGAATCATTTTATTTTAACAGGCCATTTTTGACATTTTAAATTAGTATTGCCATCCTAACTTTGTATGGGCAGCCAAAATTTACGCGGGCCAAGACCGTCCGCAATAGCTAGGTGAAAATATCTGATATAAGTATCGGCCCGCCATAGTTTAATAGTGTATTTATGATGTAGGCCAGTCATATAAAACAATAAGCTATCAAATGTTTCTGATAGATCACACCTCGGCCCTTTGTTAAAAAGTTTAGAGAACCTTAATATAAATGATGCCTGCGATATGTAGGTTTTCTTTACAAAACATAGGACGTGTTTTAATAATGAAAGCCTAAAGAAAGTAATATTAAAGACTAGCTTATGCCTGCGACTTCGTCCGCGTGTACTACGTAAATTCCTATTTAATATTATTAAAACGCCTATTTCTTCCCCTTACGGGTTGAATTTTCAAAAATCCTATCTTAGCGGATGCCTACGTCATAATAACTATCTGCATTCCAAATTTCAGCTCGACCCGTCCAGTAGGTTGAACTGTGCGTTCAATCAGTCAGTCAGTCAGCTATTCCTTTTATACATATATTTAGATAATACATACTTGGTTTGGTTTAATTTTGCATTTGGTTTACTTTTGTTAAATTACAGTAAATCCTTTTTGCGTCTAGTCCGTGTGTCCCCATACAAAATCCCACCGACGCGGTCGGTTCGTATTGAAATTTTTGAATATGCCAACACTCGAGGACTCGGCACTCCAGAGTATCCGAAAATTTTCGGCGTAATTATACAGTCGAGAGCATCTCGATTTAGTTCGTCGATATTATGTTTGGAGATCTTTTGCTCATTTGCAGTTCGGTGAAATATACCCCATCCCCTATCCCTTTTGTTTTTATTTTGTTATTGAGTTCGTAGGTACTTTATTTTGGCAAACATTCGTTTACTACCTAAGTATTTTTTATTCAATATTTTTGTAGGAAATATTAGATTCAACCTTCTTTTTCTTTTTATGCATGATTAGCTTTTTAACGAAACAGAATTACTAGTACGTACTAATACGCACTAATTACGACCACGCAAATTTCAAACCTCTATTTTAACCCCTTAGGGGTTGAAATTTAAAAAATACGCCATAATAGCTATCTGCATGCCAAATTTCAGCCCGATCCGTCCAGTAGTTTGAGCTGTGCGTTGATAGATCGCAGATCAGTCAGATATGTTTTCTACCTTACTGTTATTTTAGGCCACACCGTCACTTTCCATCAGGTGGTCAAGATTTTGCCTATAATGAATAAAATAAAAATAAAGTCAGTTAGTCAGTCAGTCAGCTTTTTCTTTTATATACATTTAGATTGTAATTATTAGACCACAAAGGCAGTGGCATAATCTAAAAAAGTTTGAAGATGTACTTACGTCACCATCCAGGACCTGTGTTTCCTAACTTTTACAACTGGTTTTTCTTTTAGAAGAGTGAGTAAGTAGGTAGGTATCTTCTAGGTAACTAGGGTCATCCCATCCCATCTTGGGCCACGTCATAATCTCTTTCCATAGTGACTAGTCATAAGGCGAATGCCGTGGCTATAGTTACTATGTATTGTAAAGAATGGGTTTACCTAGATAAGTTAAATTGATACTTATTAAAGTTTTAGATAACAGTAGGTACCTACTTAAAATATCACGAATAGTTCCTAAATAACTACATATAAGTTACCCTCATATTATTATAGTATAGTCTGCCGAGGTTGACTTTTTCACCTTTTAGCCATTCCAAGTTTCAGCCCCAATATTCGTTCTGAATTTAAAATTTAAAGAAACAATATCGAGTGTGAATATTCTATCCCCTCCACCGCCATCAGGATGCTTTACGACCGCGCAGGGAAATACGACAATTCTTTTTTAAAACGATCTTTTTTTTACTTGAAACAAAAAAAATGCATTGGAAATAATGTTTTGCTGCACCAGAGCTAGAGGCAATGCTTAATTCTGGAAAAGTTGAGTGGCTGATTGACTGACTGACTGATCTATCAACGCACAACTGAAACCAATGGACGGATCGAGCTGAAATTTGGCATGCAGATAGCTAATAAAATATAGGCATTCGCTAAGAAAGTATTTTTGAAAATTCAACCCCTAATGGGGTAAAATAGGGGTGTGAAATTTGTGTTGTCCACATGGCCAAAGTCATGGGCATAAGCTAGTTAGTAATATTTTTTACAAAGTAGATATATTCATTTAAAAATTACAAAAATAGTCAAAAATTTAATCACAGAATACAGAATAAGTAGGTGACACACTTACTTATTCTGTATTCATTTAATCACAGAATACAGAATAAGTAAGTGTGTCACCTACTTATTCTGTATTCTGTGATTAAATGAAAAAATCTGGTAGGGGTGTACTTGAAATAATAAATAAGCTTTCTGATTATGGACTAAGAGCCAGCGCATGCCAGACCATCCATATCCATACTATGCGAAAGTGTGTCTGTCTGTCTGTCTGTCTGTCTGTCTGCTAGCCTTTCACTCATGGAACTCAAAACGTAAAACACACAAAAACTCAAGAACTTTTATTTAAAACAATTGCGTATAAGCAACGTGCAATAAGAACGCACTTAGGTGTGAAGTATTGCAAAACTACAAAGGTAAGTACATATTCACAACGCGTACCTGATATCAACGGAGGCATAGACAAACGACAAATTTACTATACCTAGATGGGTATAGACAAACGTATTGTCTCAATGTCTGAATGAGGCGTGAGGGTGTTTAGATAATTGCAACTCGCACAAATCCCTCGTTTAAGTGGTTGAATGACAGATTAAAAACGGAAGAGTGGATTTTTTCTAGGCGTTTCAGTAACACCCTTGCACTATTTTTACATTATAATACGAGTAACTAGCGAATTTCCGCTACTTGTGATGCGTAGGTGCTTTATTTTTTCTATTATTATTCTGCTAGTTTTAGGTCTGTTTAGGCCCTGTTTTCGCCTGAGCGGGGGCGGTGATGAGATATTGTTTTCAATTGACCAACTTAATTATAACAGACTAGCTTATGCTCGCGACTTCGTCCGCGTGGACTACACAAATTTCGAACCCCTATTTCACCCTCTTAGGGGTTGAGTTTTCAAAAATCCTTTCTTAGCGGATGTCTACGTTATAATAGCTATCTGCATGCCAAATTTCAGCCCTATCCGTCCAGTAGTTTTCGCTGTGCGTTAATAGATCAGTCAGTCAGTCAGTCACCTTTTCTTTTTATATATTTAGATGACGTGATAACTTTTAAATCTACCTAGTACCGAGATTCTCATTTTTAATAGTCATCATTATTATCATGATTTCAACCTATTGCCGTTTCACTACTGAACAGGTCTCCTCTCCGAATGCGAAATGTTTAAGCCATAGTCCACCAAGCTGCTACTGCTAAGCGTGGATTGATAGACTTCACATACCTTTGAAAACATTACGGAGAAGGTACCTACCTACTCTCAGGTATGTAGGTTTAACAGCGGATTAACAAAAAGTGATATCAAACCCGATAGAGATTTTTATGGTATCAGTACGTACCAGTGTAATACCTGACTAAAATACCTCTTTCTCGACTGCAATTAAATGAACGCTTGTGCTAGAAGCCAGAAGAATGTAGGACAACAGTTAGGATTTTTGAAGTCAATTTGCTCTATGCTCGTTGAGGCTTTGATATTTGATTTTGTTTGTTTCCAATCCAATCCAATCCATCAGTCTGTATGCATGGTCCGTCTACTGCTCGACATAGGTCTGTCTGACATAATTTTAAACTCTTAGGGCATCAATACATAATTAGATAAGTAAATTAAAACCTCCTCCTTTTTTGAAGTTGATTATAAATACAAAACAAATAGAAGTCCAGTACTATACCTATAATTCTGAGCTTCTATTGTCGGTTTGCATTATCTACAACAAATACAAAACAGCCGGCATTGCGTGAAAACGAATTATTAAGGGCGAAATGCAATTTTCCTGGCCAAGGCACCGATATGTCTCCGGGACGGCCGGGAACGAGCAAATGAATAAAAATCAACCGCTCAGACGCGGCAGTTTGTTAGAGCGGGAGGAGGGGTGGGGGGATCGAATACCGACCCCTATGGACAACACTGGTTAAAAACTGAACAATAGTTCCGTAAATGCTATACACGATTTCAGGGAAAACCTGCGCTGAATCTTAATAATGCTCAGTGGCACTGTAAGTTTGCATGTTAAAAATTTGTCACCCGAATCAGTGTGAACTAGAGAGAACTTCAGGGGAACTCTCGGTATGATCCTGAATCGACAATATGTCAAATATTAGGCTATGGTGACGTGAAATCATAGAAAAAATAGGGCCACCTTAGGGCTACCTGCGTCAAAATGTGTACTAACATTTGACGCTTGCCAAGACGTCGAAGCCTCGACGTTTTGTTAGAAGTTCTCTAAACTATTGTCGTGACTGTGCCTGAATTTATGTGGAGATGACAAATAATGTCAAAGTTTGTCCGTACCATACTATGACTGACTAGCTGATGCCCACGACTTCATCCGCGTGGATTTAGTTTTTTAAAATCCCGTGGGAACTCTTTGATTTTTCGGGATAAAATAGCCTATGTCACTCTCCAGGTCTTTAACTATATCCATACAAAAAATCACGTCGATCTGTTGCTCAGTTGCGACGCGATGGAAGGACAAACAAACAAACCAACAAACCAACAAACAAACACACTTTCGCATTTATAATATGGGTTAGTAGTTTAACAATTTACCTTAACTTCCATGTCAGGGAAAGATATAAATATTCATCAATATTGTATTAATAAGAATATTTTTTCTAGGTGCGAAAAGGTACGAAAATAAAAGTTCGCTTCTTCTGCCAATATTCTAGTCTCTATTAAAGAGAAATAATAATAATATCTACTTATTTAGAAAGCCGAATAAATGAAGTTAAAAAACGCTATTTCAGCAGTGCTAAAATATGCATAGACTGAAACATTTAGTTATAATAGAAGCATACAGACAGAACCAACCTTATTAGAAAAAACTTCATCGGAACGCGGTATTCCGAGCCAAAATATTTTTGCTTTTAAAAAATTGGAATTCCTAATCTAACCATCCGTATAACAAGGAGATAAAAGCTACTTTGTGTTGGGTTAGGTTTTCTGAATCTGTAGATTTAGATTTGCAGGTTTATAGTTAATATTGACTCGTCAGCATTTCGTTTGAAACTTTTCTCATTTCGAACCGAGTCCGGACTCAACTTGAATGCGTTGAGGGCGTCCTTTTCTCTCAGTTTGTACTTAGACACTGTAATGATTAGTTTTATCAATTGTCGAAAAAAGTCATTTAAAACTTTATTGCTGGACATGGACCTTTTCAAGAGCGCGCTCCCGAACCAGGTCCTCTGCCTTACTCACCCGCATCGCGTCACCTTTTTCAGGTCTTGAAAAAGTCCAGCAGTGGACGAATAGGTACCTACAGGCTGATGGATTGGATTAGATTGGAAATTTGTTATTTATCAGGAAAAAGATTCATTAAAATCAATTAAAAGATAATTAATTAAGTAAACTTATAGCTACGAAGAAGCCCACAGCAAACTCAGCCGAGTATTCTTTTTATTATCACCATTTCTCAATATTACTTGAAACTTATTAGAACTATCAGAGCTTTAGAAAGGTTTTGAACTTGAAGTAAATAATCATGTTAGTGATAATAAAAACAGGAACTGAGAGCTCAAGGTTCTCTCCGAGATACGAAGGCAACGAATACTTAGGCCAATTTTGGACCTTCAATAGGTCATTCATCCAGTTACTGACTTGGGTCTCCGTTGCTTAACAGTTGCAATGCGTTGTCACAATTGGAATGACGACTATGTCAAAAACAAATTCTTTCTTAGGAACCATGTATTAAATAGAGGGTCTTATATTTTATTTTTATTTTTTATTGAACCACCAAGAGAATTGTACAAAAAAATTACATTAAGTAGGTATTCAAATCCTAGGTGCTAAGTTAAGTATAATTCAAATGAAATCTACTCCATAAAATCCACGCCCGCTGTTAGTTCTAAGTTTGCTAACCATTTTAATTGTAAGTAAAAAGGTAAGTAAAATTAAAAAAAAAAAGTCGCTGATTTGACTAGTAGTCATCATCCCTATTAGGCCAGAGTCCCTTCGTTGAGCTATTGACGCTAATAACTTTTTAAATTTGAGCTTATCTTACTATAATACTTGATATTTAGTAAGACAATTACCTCATTTTCATACTCCACCACATATAACCATATTTGCACAATAGATAAGTTCCATAAACGTTACGCTTCCATTGAATGCCGCGAAGACGGATCAGCTCTTAGTCTTGGGATCACCACGAACAATAATCTCATTGTTACGACGTAGCCCCTGACCGGCGATAAACCATATATTCGTCCTATTGTATGTTTATGAATAACACGGACACACGAGCACTTTGAACAACATACTGGAAAGTAATGTGAATTGACGTTTTGATTTAGAAAACGTACCTACGGTACCTAGCTCGTAGCTACGGTGTCATTCCCAGTTTTTTTTCAGTTAGTTGATATTATATTATCACGGCTTGATATTAACAAGAGATATAGGATATCATATAAGATTAATGGAAAGAGGTCACACCTTCGGCAATGAGGAATACCTACGACTATAAAGAAAATGATTCAGTTTGATAGAGATTCAAGAAAAGTTGCCCCTTAACCACAAAATAAGCCTAATCATTTGTTTTTATCTTTCATGAACTTAACTAAAATCATGAAAATTGTAGTAAATTCTCCGATGAGATGATAAAAAATCTCTCAATCTACAACTATTTAACTAACTAAAATAACAAAACCGTCTTAGAACTTTTTTAATTGTATCATAAGGCCAGCGCTTGACGACAATCATGCTTAAAAAGCAAATACCTAAGTTGGAACGCGCTTGCCTTCAATTAATGGCATATTTTTAACATTCGACGCGAATCCTTTTGGTAGGAAACACGAACTTTAAGTACCTATATTTCTTTTACTTCTACTAACTACTTCTAAGAAGCTGTGGTAGCCTAGTGGTTAGGACGTCCGCCTTGCAATCGGAGGTCGAGGGTTCGATCCCGGGCACGCACCTCTAACTTTTCGGAGTTATGTGCGTTTTTAAGTAATTAAAATATCACTTGCTTTAACGGTGAAGGAAAACATCGTGAGGAAACCTGCATGCCTGAGAGTTCTCCACAATGTTCTCAAAGGTGTGTGAAGTCTGCCAATCCGTACTTGGCCAGCGTGGTAGACTATGGCCGAAACCCTTCTCACTCTGAGAGGAGACCCGTGCTCCGTAGTGAGCCGGCGGTGGGTTGATCATGATGATGATGAACTACTTCTTCAAGATTTTGCTATTTAATACAATAGGTACCTGACGCAACCAATGTTGCATGTCTTGATGTCATGTGTGTCTCATATTCAATTCAACAATTAAGATTCCTTAGCTCATTCTAATTACACCGATGCGGGTTTCTTAATGAAGTTAAAGGGAATTAATTATTTTAGGGGTTATAAATTTAATTCGCACCGGCCTTTGCTTATGATGTTCTGGGCCTTTGCTTGATTACACTTTATCTTTGTTTTGCGATCTCAGGATCCCATGTTTAGCTCCAGGATGACTTTCATGTTTAGTGATATACTTACCTTCTCTTTTTTACGCTACTTTAATAATGCAAAAGTTTAAATAAACTGGTCAAGTGCGAGTTGGACTCGCACACGAAGGATTCCGTAACATTATACAAGAAATAACACTTTTTCCACAACTTTACCACAAAATCACTGTTTTTGAATGCTACCCTTTACTTGTGCTATGAGAAATTGCTAGTGAGAGCATCAGAAAACCGTCTAAGTAAGTATCTTCTTTCTATATATAAAAATGAATCGCTAAATGTGTTGCTGATCGCAAATCTCGAGAACAGCTGAACCGATTTCGCTAATTCTTTTTTTATAATATTCCTTGAAGTACGAGGATGGTTCTTACGTAAGACAAAAATTTAAAAAATGGCCTGAAAAAGAATCGACTGTTGGGCGGTACGAAGTTCGCCGGGGCAGCTAGTAAAATATTATAAACCCATCGAAATGCAAATGAATATCCCTAACATCTATAATTTTAGTACTTTTGGGAAAAAAGATTTGTATTAGGAACAAAAGTATTGCCATACGGTTACACCATTTATAATTAAAATAATAATAAAACCCATACCATCCATACTAATATTATCAATACCAAAGACATAGGCTACTTTTTATTCCGCAAAATTAGCGATTACTTACAGGATTAAAAAAATCCACACGGACGAAGTCACTGGCATGGTCTGTTATTTTATACATTTTTTTATAGCAATGTCATGGTCAAGACAAAGATGATATCATGAAAATGAGGAATCATATTTGTTATTATCATCGATGGTTATTATCTAAATTGGTACCTAGATAAAATATACTAGGACATTGATAATATTGCTCACTGTGTTGAAAATTGTGCTAAGTCTAATCATATAAAATCGTGATGACCTTCAAAGTAATTTAAATCATTTTAAAATTGCCGATACTGATAAGAAAATTACAAACAACTGATAGTAAAGTTATCGTACGACAATGCGACTCGCTAAACTAAGATAAAATTATGTTTATCTGTTGATAAAAAATTTCGTTATATAAATGTAGAATACGACAAAAATAATAGTATTTCAAACGAATAGAGCAGAGAACTGTGAAAATTATGAGTTTTGTTAATAAAGTTGTTCTTATAACTGGTGGCAGTTCTGGCATAGGAGCCGCTTCAGCTATAGCTTTTACTAAAGAAGGTGCAAATGTAGCAATAGTGGGAAGAAATGAGGAAAAGCTAAAAGGCGTTATAGAAAAATGTACAAGTGCAGGAAAAAAACCTTTATCGATCAAAGCGGACATCACAAATAAGGGCGAACCGGAAAGAATAGTTAAAGAAACAATTGAAGCATTTGGAGCAGTAGACGTGCTTGTTAACAACGCGGGACTCGTAAGATTAGCCAAAATCCTGGACAGTAACATTTTGGAAGCGTATGATCTTGTCATGAACACAAACCTTCGCGCCCAGATTCACCTGACACATTTAGTTGGTCCTTCTTTAATTAAATCTAAAGGGAATATCATCAATATCTCCAGCATAGCCACAAAAACAAGACCAACCCATACAGCAAACATTGTTTATGGTATATCAAAAGCAGCGTTTACGCACTTCTCCCGCGCAGCCGCAGCGGAGTTTGCCCCTCATGGTGTGAGAGTAAACTCCGTCAGTCCTGGGCCAGTTGAAACTGATATTATGGATAACGCTGGCGTAAATAATATATCCTTCTCTGATATAAAAGATCAGTTGCCACTTCGTAGAATATCAGAACCCGAAGAAATAGCTGATATTGTCCTTTACATCGCAAGCGATAAAGCAAAAGCAATCACTGGATCGGATTATATAATAGATAATGGATATTTATTGAAATTTTGATAATGTACCCACGTACTACATAAGTACATAATATATTTTGTGGTCAATATATATTTTTGTATATATATTTTATAAATATAACTCACCATGTGTTTTGAATGTGATTCCTAATTAAGTTTATTAATTCCATTAAACTATAATGAAATCTTCCCTTATAGCTTACTAGATGATACCCATGCCTTCATCCACATGAATTCAGGTAATTGAGAATCCTGTGGGAACTCTTTGTTTTTCAAGCTAGCAAATCCACTGGACCTATTGAGATATAAAACTTTCATAGTCAGAAAGCGTTATTATTTTATTATCTAAATTATTATTAAATATATAAAAGGAAAAGGTGACTGACTGGCTGATCTATCAACGCACAGCTCAAACTACTGGACGCATCGGGCTGAAATTTGGCAAGCAGAGCTATTATAACGTAGGCATCCGCTAAGGAACGGTTTTTTAAAATTCGTCTCCTAAAGGGGTGATATAGGGGTTTGAAATTTGTGTAGTCCACGCGGACGAAGTCGCGAGCATAAGCTAGTACCTAATAAGGTATTGGTTCACTAAAACTTATGGAAGAGCTTAGACGAATTCTATGGCAATTTTTCGGCACTAAATCATTTATCAAAATATAAGTTAGACAAAAACTTCGAACATAATTTTTAAATTTATAGGTTCGAATCCTGTCGGTTCCGCAATCAGTACCTCAGTACCCTTATTAAAAATGCGAAAGTGTGTTTGTTTGTTTTCCTTCACTGTTTTAGCAAGTTTTGAAAAACGTACATAACTCCGAAAAGTAGGGGTGCGTGCCCGGGATGAAACCGAGATATTGATTATTATTAAATTAATAAAACATTTAATATAGCTAAGCAATATTATAAGCAATTTTTTTTTTTAAAGCTACGGAATTCTTTTGCGCAAGCAACTATTTGACCAATTAAATGATAAAGTTTATATCATTTTGATATGATTTTGATAAATTGTGTGTATTTTTTCTTGATATAAGTTGAAAATAATATTATAAAAAGTCAGTCTTGATCTGAATTTTACGGAGGTTTTTTTTATAATGAGTTTTGCAAATAAAGTCGTGATAGTTACCGGCGCAAGTTCAGGCATAGGTGAAGCTACAGCACTACTGTTTGCTAAAGAAGGTGCAGATGTAGTTATAGTTGGACGAAACGACATTAAACTAAAGGTAGTCGCAGCACAATGTGAAGAAGTCGGTAAGAAACCACTAAAGGTCATAGCAGATATTAGCAAAGAAGACGAGGCAGTGACGATCATTGGTCAAACGATTAGTAAATTCGGAAAAATAGATGTCTTAATTAACAACGCTGGTATTATACGCTTAGGAAAGATAACAGATGGAACGATCATGAAAACCTATGATGAACTTGTAAATACAAATCTACGATCCGCCATACATCTTACTACATTAGTAACGCCACATATTATAAAGACTAAAGGAAATATAATCAACATTTCAAGTGCTGGATGCTTAAAACTTCAAACCCCATTGTTATTAGCTTACGCAATTAGTAAAGCTGCTCTTAATATATTTGGTCAAGGCGCTGCTATGGAACTAGCTCCACATGGGGTAAGAGTCAATACCATAAGTCCTGGACCAGTATACAGCGATATTTGGGATAATGCCAATTTACCATCAGATGCACTAAAAGGCGTAGATTTCAAAGTGCCTTTAAATAGAGTGTCAAAACCTGAAGAAATTGCAAGTTTAGCATTATATCTTGCAAGTGATAAAGCTGTTGGTATCACTGGATCAAACTATTTGTCTGACAATGGATATGCTCTAACGTAATTCGTATGAATAGTAAATATTACAATATCTAAATATTTTTGCTATGAAACTGTTTTTCATTTTCATGGGGTTATTCAAGGGGCGGATCAACTAATTCCAAAAAGGCATAACGCGTCGGCGGTTCCTCTGGTGCTGCAAATGTTCATGGGCGGCGGTAATCACTTAACATCAGGTGACCCGCCTGCTCGTTTGCTCGCTATCTCTATTTTTAAAAAAAGATATATCCGCAATATTAGCTCCACATCTTGTCAAGTCAACAAATTCTAATTATAACTAGCTTTTGCCCGTGATTTTGTCTGTATATCGCAAGTTTTTTAGAAACCCCATAGAAACTCTTTGTTTTTCCTGGATAAGTAAGTCTAGATCATTTCTTGCATAGCCATCTATCTGACTGCAAAAGTCTCGTCAAAATCCATTTAGCTGATTCTGAAATTAATCAATTCTTAAAACAAATTCTAAGTTGAAAATAAAAATATTATGATAAGGTGTAAATCTGGTGATTTAATAAGATTAAATTATTATAGAAATAACAGACAGACACTTTTATTTTTATTTGTAAAGATTTCTTATCCTCTATAGAAATTTGATTAGTTAAACAGTAGTTTTTAAAAATAATCCTTAACGTATTCCTGTACAGGTATGAGGTATATCTATAGTACGCGACAGGTCGAGATGGCAATCGGGGTATGAGGTGGGGGGACGCCCCGCACACCCACAAGTCACCCGCGCTCGCCCGCACCGGGTTTAGCGCGGGGGTTGTGCGGGTGTGCGGGGTGTTCCCTCTACGATTGTCATTTCGACCTGTCGCGTACTATACCTACCTACATCTTATTGAGAACCAACTCTTTATTGCGAAGTCTGTTTTAAATTCACGGATGCATTCATTTTCTTCGTGCTCGGGTACAATACCAAGATCTAGGCATTATTTACACCTTTGTCTCAAAAGAAAATAGGTCTGTTCATTAGTGGATGGAAAACACAAAGAACAGGTACGAGTTAAATATGTAACATCTTCACCTCTTATGGAACTAGTTAGTTTTTCTAAGCTTCTCTACTAAGAGCTAATCAGAAATGAGATCTGTAGGAGAACCAGAGTAATTGTATTAAGAAGTAGACGGAATGACACACTTTTTAAACCTTCGTGGCTTTTTGCTGTCTAACGATACGATTCAAAGATTAACCCAGTCAAAAACGAAGTTCGATATCGAGGTTAAGAAAGTTGACTTCAAGGCAAAAATGATCGATGTCCAGGTAACGAAGGTCAGTGTCGAGGTAGCGATAGTCTACTTCGAGGTATCGAAGGTCGATGTCGAGGTAACAAATATTGACTTTGAAGTAACGATGTTAATGTTGAGGAATAATAGATATCGAGGAAACGAAGGTTGACTTCGAAGCAACGAAAGTTTATTTCAAGAAGTTCTATACAATGTCGAGCAAGTTTAAGCGACTAGCGATTATACTCAGAGATATACCTATAATCTAAATATATAAAAGGACAAGGTGACTGACTGACTGACTGACTGATCTATCTATCAACGCTCAGCTCAAACTACTGGACGGATCGGGCTGAAATTTGGCATGCAAATAGCTATTATGATGTACACGTCCGCTAAGAAAGTATTTTAGAAAATTCAACCGCTAAAGGGGTAAAATAGGGGTTTGAAATATTTGTAGTCCACGCGGACGTAGTCGCAAGCATAAGCTAGTATATTATATTTTAAAAATGTTGTATTAAATGCAACAGTAAAAAATAAAATAACAGTGATTGCTCTGGGTGCGTAATTATAGATAATAATAATATTTTAACCTTGAAATGGCCTTTTTTAGAGATGCTTAGCGAATGGCAATAAGCCTCACGTACCTATTATCCATATCTGAGTAAAAATAATTTAGAGCAATTTATGGCCACAAAAAAAATATTGACTCTACATACTGTTATTGTCTTGGAGGATAAAGTATGTACTAATAAAGTCATTGAGAAAACCAAAATGGGCAACACTAAACTTGTTTTTGTAACTATCTTAGTTTATAGTTGTGAACCTAAATAATATTTTTTTTAAAATAGTAACTTGACATTACCAGGTATCACGTAGAAACATTATTTAAGAGTTGATATTAAAGCTGTGGATACAGAACCCTTTTTCTATTTTTAAGATAACCTACTTGTTAATTACAAGTAGGTATAGTGCGCGACAGATCGAGATAGCAATCGGGGTATGAGGCGGGGGGGCCACCCTGCACACTTACACGTCACCCGCGCTATCCCGCACCGAAATAGCGCGAAGGATGTGCGGATGTGCGGGGCGTCCCCACCCTAATTGCCATCTTGACTTGTCGCGTACTATAGGTAATAATAGCAAGTGGCATGCATTATGGTTTTACCATTGTTTGTTTAAAACCTCTTATTACTGTCTCGTATTTAAGAGCAAGTCAGTCTCGCTAAACGATTCGACGAAGTGTCATCATAATGAGTTTCGCGAATAAAGTCGTCATAGTTACCGGTGCAAGTTCAGGCATAGGAGAAGCCACAGCAATATTATTTGCTAAAGAAGGTGCCAATGTAGTTTTAGTTGGAAGAAACGATGTTAAACTGAAAGTAGTAGCGGCAAAATGTGAAGAACTTGGAAAAAACCCGCTAAAAATCACTGCGGATATTAGCAAGGAAGATCAGGCAGTCTCCATCATTGATCAGACTATTAATAAATTTGGAAAAATTGATATGTTAATCAACAACGCTGGTATTCTACGCTTGGGAAAAATAATTAACGGAACAATTATGAATATTTATGATGAACTTATGAATACGAATCTTCGACCCGTAATACATCTTACTACAATAGCAACACCGTACCTTATACAGAGTAAAGGGAATATAATCAACATATCCAGTGCAGGAGGTGTTAAAGTGACAAGAAACCCTATGTTTTTAGCTTATACGATTACTAAAAATTCTCTAAATGTATTTGGTCAAGGTGTTGCAATAGAATTAGGTCCACACGGTGTTAGAGTCAATACCATCAGTCCAGGTGCTGTGTACTCCGATATTTGGGAGAATTGCAATGTAACTCAAGAAGAAGCTATGAAAGATTGTGAATTTAAAGCGGCGCTTAATAGAATGTCAAAACCAGAGGAAGTCGCAAACTTGGCATTATATCTAGCAGGTGACAAAGCTATCGGCATTACTGGATCGAATTATTTGGTTGATAATGGATTTGCTTTAATGAATTAAATGTTATGTCTATATAAACATTTTATTTACGATTACCTACCTATAACCTAGCTTCGCTTTTGTACATTTACCAACATTTTTCATTTCTTAATATTACTACCCATATTTTAAATGCGAAAGTATGTTTGTCTGTTGGTTTGTTGACTTATTGGTTTGTCTTTCAATCACGTATAGTTAATGTCACTTTCCAGGTCTTTAACTATACCCATGCAAAAAATCACGTTGATTCGTTGCTCCATTGTGACGTGATTGAAAGACAAATCAATAAACCAACAAGCTAACAAACAAACACACTTTCGCATTTATAATATGGGTAGTGATACTATAATAATAAGGCATTCGCGCTCGCAATGTAAACCAACGCTAAAGACGACAAGATGATACCAAGGTACGCTCGTACGCTCACGAGATAGTGCTCGGGGGTCATCGCAAACAAATGAGGGGTGTAAATCCACCCCACTTCCCCCCCTTTCCCCCAGGTAGCACTTGCTTAACCCTTTCTTGGCTAACATATGTACGTACCGCACACGGCAGCGGTTAAGACACACTTCAAGTGTTTCGGACGTACTTGTGGATTTATGGGCGGGCTGTATTGGTTTTGTTTTGTGAGGGTAGGAGAGGATAATAGTATATTAAGGAGAAGTTAAGATAACAGACGCTAAGGTTTTTGTCCATCTTATTGTATCTATATATCTACTTACCTTTACATAGCATAATTACTTGACAGAAATTACTGTTCAAACTCAAGTCTTCAAGTCTCAATCAGATTCGGTATTATTGTAATATTGGGTATTATTGTTACATGCTGAATTTGCAATACAATGATGTAGTAGTGATAAATACGTCAACTTAAAACTAAAGCTACGATGGGGAGGGTTAATGTTTTAATGTATTGTTGGAATAAAATTAATTGTGAATATTTGTTTTCACGACTACATTTTAATTACCATAAAAAATCTTTTTTGGAACGAAACGGTTTATTGTTTTTAATGTGCAATCAGATTTGTAACAAAGTCATTAAATGTAGTTTTGTTTTGAAAATTATTAATAAATGTATGGACACTACTTATAACAATACTTACACTAGGAATAACGAAATGGCATGGACACGACGCGCCCTACATGTAAGCTTAATATTTATGGGTATTTCAAGAAACTCTATTTTAATTTTAATTTTTAAACTACATAAACGTGTTAAGTAGCGAATTCTGATTAAACAGATTTTTTATGGTAGTAAAAATTAATCGTGTATCTCAGTAGGTCTGATAATAATTATGATTTATCTAAACTTTCTCTGCAGGAAATATTGAATACATCAAGGGAACAAAATTAATACAATGCACGTAAACTTTATAATATCGTGTGACGGTTGAATCAATCATCGTAATCAGTCGTTGTCCTCTAAAAGGGACAAAAACTAACTATTTTTTACCATCCAGTCCCAAATTCCCCGACCGGGGAAAAGTAATAGATAGGATACGGTGGAACAATTCTGGCTGTAATTGGGGTAGGTGCCTCAGAGGACCTGTGACACGTTGACGTATGACAATATTGTGTAAATTCTATCTCGTTTCTTTCGTGTCGTAAATATGTGCTCTTACCCCAGTCTCGATGACACTTTTGTTAGGAAGTAATGGAATAACAAATAGTAATCATTACTTCGTGAGCACCCCTGTAAATCTATATGTGGGAGGGAATGTCCCGCACACCCGCACAGCCCCCGCGTTAACCCGGTGCGGGTGACGTGCGTGTGTGCTGGGCGTCCCCCCGCCTCATACCCGGATTGCCATTTCGACCTTTTTTGGTACCTACGATTTTGGTACCTACTTTTATAAGACAATAATAATCGTAGTACCTAATAAACAATGGTTTTGATTTCTGTTCCGTGGGTTTTGAAGATCGTTTGAATATTTTTGTCAAATACTTACTTTGTACTCCTCGAATATTAAAATACACATTATCATTATTTTGATTTTCCGGGATATAGCCTATATCCGTATAAGGGATTCAAGCTCTCTGTGTACAATGTGTAATAGTTTCGGACTGCATTAGAAGTCATTAAAAAGTCCGGCGCAAGATTTCAATCAAATATATGAAAACTAGCTTATGCTTGCGACATCGTCCGCGTGGACTACACAAATTTCAAACCCCTATTTTACCCTTCTAGGAGTTCAATTTTTAAAAATCCTTTCATAATGGATGACTACGTCATAATAGCTATCTGCATGCCAAATTTCAGCCTGATCCGTCCAGTAGTTTGAGCTGTGCGTTGATAAATCTGTCAGTCAGTCAGCTTTTCCTTTTTGAAGCTAAATAAAACTGTTTAAAGTAAGAGTATTGTAGCTTTTGAATTGGACAAATTTTACCGTCAATTAAAAGACCTAAAAATGTTGTTTAATCTCCAGAAGCCATACAAGGGTCTCAGGGCGATTTTTCCGCTAACAACGAGAAATTTCCACGGCTGAGATCGATGTCAAAACATCGTACTCTGAATAAAATATAAGGCGAGACGAGCGCTCAGTTTTCGCGATATAATGTTATTGATAAATTTACCAGCGTCTCTCATATGATATTACGGGGTGGGGGTACACCCCGATCTATTATTATGCCGGGCAGGTCGCGACGTATGATAGCTAGGGCTGCCCCTTGCAATTTTCTACGATCACAGTTAAAAAATGGCCAGCTGAACGGCCAGTCCAATTCGTGCAAGTCCTACACAATCGCTAAAATGGCCTCGACAGAGGAAAATGGACACAGCTGATGAATGGCTGGGTACTTGCCACATGCCAGGACCATGATCTTCAGTAAGCAGTAAGTGACATAGGCTACTTTTTATCTCGGAAAACCAAAAAATGCACACGGGGTTTTTAAAAACCTAAAATTCACGCAGACGCAGTCTAATAGTCAAATCTGCTAGTTTATCTAAATGTATAAAAGTGTTGACTGACTGACTGATCTATCAACGCACAGATAGCTATTATGACGTAAGCATCCACTAAGGAAGGATTTTAGAAAATTCAACCCCTTAAGGGTGAAATAGGGGTTTGAAATTTGTGTATTCCACGCGGACGAAGTCGCGAGCATAAGCTAGTCTTTATATAAGTATGGGTTTATGAGTGATTTTCCTATTTCCAAGTGCCAACCCTGGGCTGGGCCGGCGGGACGGCACCGATGACTTGTCATTAATAACGACAGCGGAAATGTATCAAAAGGTGACGCGTGTCCTCCTCCTCCGTCTGTCTCAGCCTTGTTTATGATGCCAACAAACAATATTTATTTCGTTTAGATCCATCTCCACATTAGCGCGTATTGTTTTTGGTAATGGACATTGAGTAGGCTACTCTGTTACTTTGATGGCTATGTTGGTTTTTTGTGACCTCTGGAATTTGTCTCTATTGATTAGCTTTTTTCTTTCTCAAAATAAGCAATTAGGTAGCTTTTTTTCTTTCCAGTGGTTAAGACGTTGACCTCCTATTTAGGAGGTCGGGAGTTCGATTCGGACATGCACCTCTAACTTTTTGGAGTTATGTGCGCTTTATACAATTATTATATCATTTACATCAAACATCGTGACGAAACCTGCATGCCTGAAAGTTCTCCATGATGTTCTAAGATTTCAAGTCTGCGAACCGCACTGGACCGGCGAGCGTGGCAAACGATGACTTAAACCCTTTTCATTCTAAGACGAGACCCGTGGCTCAGATTCTGATGTTTTCTCTAAACTAAATTTAGAGTATCTGCATCTTTCTCTTTTTAATATTGCTAAAACAGTACGGACACTCTACAACAATAGGCTCACGACTGGCACCTAAAGTCATGAGGTTTGTCAGATCTTTTAATTCATTGGTAAGAAAAAGGCTTGAAACGCTAAAAGTCAGCAGAATCAGTATACCATTTGGATTGATTAAAAAAGAGTTGTTCTTTGTAAGATTGTTCAAAGAAGACGAAATTAATTAATAAAATTAAATATTACCCGTTGATATGTAAAGCTATCATCTTAAATGTCCTTACACGCAATTCAACTAACGACTTACATCCATCCCAGCAAACCTTTAAAACGGGGAATTTAAATTACACAGCGAGCGTCCTCACAAATCTCGGAAAACGAAATTTATCGCTGCCTATATCTTGGTTTATTTATAAGAAAGCAAGCACGAGATGAAATTACGTGATACCATTTGGAAGCTGAGTGAAATACTGAACAATTCCTCACCCACCTATGCCGGTGTTATATTTTCATTCGCACCTACTTAGCCGATTGCTTGTTGAATGCCCTTTTCCCAAGATTACAAAGTATTAAAAATTATGATTATCGGTAACTAGGTATATTTCGCAGGAGTTTTACATGCGATTGGATCAATTTCAAGGAGATTACCATATTATTGCATCAGATCCTTCGATTTTTCATGTTCGTAATCATGGTTATAAATCTTATGACAGATTTTTCAATAATTTTAACTGAACCGATTCTAAAAGAAATTAGCAAACTTTCAATGTCACGACCGAATTCAATATCTTTCTAACTTATCTATCTAAACTTGTATGCTGTAACCGCCTATAATTTGAATTATATAATAACTTAGTACCTAGGATTTGAATAGTGTATTTTTTTGTATGATTCCGTGTGTGGTTCAATAAAAAATAAAAAAGAGACGGCATAAACTCAACAGTAAGTAATTCTTTTTAAAAAGGAATATATTAATAGGTACAGTATTAAAGGACATTGAGACCACTAGATCTGAGGAAAAATGGCGTTCCCCCCAACAATTTGACCACTTAACGAAAGCTCATAATAAAACAAAACAATGAACTTACAATGGAGATCGGAAAGAGGTCAATTCCTTAGCCCGCTATTAATCTCACTTGGAACGTTACCGCCGAATTAATTACCCTCTGACCATACGATCTAATGGGTTTCCTGAGGGACTCTGAGGTTTCCGATTAAATCACTACTTCTCATAGGGCGATTTATAGTGACCAGTAGAGTAGGTACTGTACGCGCAGATGTCTCAAATACTGGAAGTGTCTTGGGATCATCCGCATCGATGGAAGTCACATTTTTTGTAAAGACTAGCGCTTGGCTGCAATCAGATCTGCAAGTGATGGTGCAACCTTAGATTGAGTGCGCTTGCTTAGAAGATGCCTACTCACTCTTGACTTGCGCATATTAAAAGTGGAGGGCAAAACAGATGCCGGAAAGAGAAAGTTGCTAAAGAAGTCTAAGGTACAAAATCATTTAGACTTTGCCAGGCTAACGCTGAGTTGTTCGAAATAAATTCAAAAATGTAAGTGGAGATTAAACTAATTTAATTACGAGACTCCATAGAATTGTTCTGATTAAATTTAAGTTTAATCTCCATGGTAAGTGAATTGATTTTCATTACAGCTATAAAGAGTTATTTGAACAGGCACAGATCTATTGCTTTACAAAAAAAATAGAATTCTATGATTCTATGTGACGCATAAGCTACAGTAATTTCACTAAATTACATTATTACTTGGAGCTGAGATTAAGAATAAAAAATATTTTAGGGTCTCTACCTTTTCTACTACGGTGCTTTTAAATTTCTACTAACTTTCTCCTAGGCACATCACCATCTAATCAATTCTCAACGAGGCGATTCCAGATAAATTTACTGCGATGCTTTTCCCCTTTTGCCCTTCTTGTAACCTCTTGCCTGCCCGATTGTTAATCTTGATTCAATCTACTTGTGATTTTCAATAGAATTAAAACATACCATCTTTAAGAAGTTATTTCTAAATTGAATGAATTTTTCATGCAGGACAGCCTGTGCCACTTATAGTAATGTCATGACTCTATCAACTGTTCGGAAAGCAGATCTACTGAAAAGAGTTGGCAAGAAACTCAGCAGTTGCTCTTTTCTGAAACTTTAACTTAATAACTTTGTCGTTTACTGAAAATTACTTTCCAAGTAAGTTTTACTCAGCTAAGTAGTCCTTGCATACAATCTAAACACTTACTTGTTCTCTAAGTAGGTAGTATTTCAGTAATTCATAAATCATTAATGTTCCCAAGGCCCAGGTGGCTAAGACCAAAGACCAGGTAAGATAAAAATGTACCAACAAAATTACTTAGAGTTTTGAATGCACAAATTAGGTACATACGCATTCCACGCTCTTTTTTTCTCACCTCTAGAGTCTCGTTGAAATCATGTAACAAATTACTTATTTTATAATGTCATCATACACCTGTCTTTCCAAGTTTTCTCGAGGCAAGCAATTTCCTTTAAAGATAAATGGCCATATCTCAAGGAGGGTGCCATTTAACCAAATTGCCTCCATCAGATAGCCGATGCTAAACTTCGTGCCGCCGTGGCTCCACAATTTACCTTGCCTCTTTAAACCTAAACCAAATATTGTCACAATTAGGAGATACCATCGGCCTATAAACATGAGGACCAACTGTGCCCTTCGGCGAATCTTGAGACCGACCCACTGAGGATTTGGTATAATTTTAAAGGTCTCGGCGATTTGGCTAAAATCTTAGCATAATGTTTATGAGATCGTGTGCTTTAAAAATTTTTTGCAATGTTTTTCTTTTTAGTAAGCTAGAGTAAGCTAGTTGTACAAGGCACTATTAAGTAGAGGAGTTATATATCTTCTTACCTTCCAATGATTGCCGTGAAAAGCTAGCAGACAGACAGACACACTTTCGCATTTATAATATTAGTATGGATAATATTGTAATTGATCACTTGATAAGAGCAACCGCCGAGTTTCTTGCTGGTTCTTCTCGGTAGGAACGGCATTCCAAACCAGTGGTAAATTAAACCAGTTGATGATTCAAAAGCACTTGTAAAAGTTTACTTGAATAAAAATATATTCCATTCTATTCTATTCTCGCCACTTCTGTATCTTGTCAAAATCTGTTGAATGGTAACAGACAGATATACACGCAGACACACTTTTACATTTACAATATTACTTAGTAAGTATGTATTTATAGTCCTATAGTATTCATCTCGCAACAATGAGACAATTCTCTTTAACTTCGGTTGTAGGAAGTCAAATATAAGCATCCGAAGCGAACTTCGGCCGAGTTATACAGATCTTCCTGTATAGAAGGCCCAAATAATCCTCAAATAATACCACCATCTAACCTCTTAACATCATTAGGGACCATCACACGTAGCGACTTTTCCGTACGACAAAATCGCACGGAGCATCTAGCAAAATCTAGCACCAGCGACCGGTCTTGACTTCACCGGGGTGCAATTTACTATTTACTTAATGAAGTAAATGAAAAGTGTATTGAGAGATAAGTAATTACTTATAATAATTTCCGACTTTTCCGTTGAATTTTCCAAAAAAAAATATTTTCATACAAATCTTTACCAGAAGATACTTTTTACCTTATTTTAGCAATAGGTTACCTACGACAAAATATATCGTTGCACTATTTGGGGTTTGAACCAACCACCAGTTAGATTCCAGTACGCTCCTTGACCTTAGGGTATTGAGGCTTTTATTGACTCAGGTATATGTCGTTTATTTGTCGTCTTTGTTTCGACCATGTAGAAGCCTATTTCCTATGAAACTGCAGGTCAATAGTGAAAGTGTTATGGTGGGTCTTCATATGCCGCCGAGTTTAACCCGCCGACCAAACCCGGCGGCATGTGTGATGCACCATTAGGCATCAGCAAAGGTTACAATATACGTTACACAAATTAGCCTCTTTTCTTCTAAGATGATTGGCCCAAACAATCGTATTGTGTAAAGTCTCTAAAACGGAAACGAGTTATCGCTGCCCTCCCTTAACAAAGAGCGCTAAGACGTTTTCCTCCGCGCCTTAAGATCGTTTTATTGCCAGCCCGGATGGACTTCTGGATAGATGGTCGGGAATGTAAATTTAGTGTACGGAACCGGACGCGAGGAGGTGAGCATCGGATTGTTTTGTTTTCGGTCCGCCCGCATTAAGGCGGCCGCCTTATACACCGATCTGTTAACTTCAAAATACAGCGTGTTTTTTTACTTGGGCAGTATGGGGAAATCCAAAACTATAGGAGGTACAGGGAAAATGTCTTAGGAAACTTCAGCTCTGAAACTGTCAGCTGTGAAAACAATTTTCGCATAGTAATTTTTTTAGGTCAAATGTGAGTTGTCCATAAATCTATAAAAATTAATGAAATTAACTTAATTTTTTTTGATGCTGATCGACTCAGTTTTACGTAAGGATCATTTCATTGTATCGGAAGAAAAAATCAGGACTGCAGAAGTTGGTCAAATTTAAGTAAAAAAAATCCTATAAAAGGAGGAACCAATGTTTTAGTACGAATATCACAGTCGAACTATTTACTCAAGCACATATCATCCAAAAAGTGTTCCACAATTGAATTTCATGTCGATAAGTACTACGTAACCCAGTAGTTGACTCCAGCTTCCTATTCGGAGGTTCGAGGTTACCTACTTGGATAATATGATTGATTCAAGATTAGTTCTATTAATCCGTGTAGATATACCTATTACAATTCAATATACCCTCGTCTTGAAACTTATGATGTACTCTTTTCTTTTACTATGTTACGCCACTGTGTAAACATTATTGTGGTCAATCCTTTAACTAAACTTCAATCAATTTTATACCTACACTAGTAACTAATTAAGTTCAGATTTGTAAAAAACTATTTTCGAAGAGCTGAAGACGATCGCATGTTAGTAAGCATTTCGCCAAGGCCTTTGTTCGGACGTGTTAGATCGATGTGCTTAATGTATGGGAATCGAAGTGCAGTAGGTTCAACTTTAATTTGCCGGCTGTCCATTTGTTCCGATTGTGGGCTTATTTATTGTGGCGTACCAAATTGGCGTATTTGGTAGGAGTGAACTAGTTTCGCCCTTTGGGGTAAAGAGATGAATTGCTGCTAGTCATTGTAGCATTATTTTGTTTTGTAGTTATGGTTCTGTTTACATCAATTAATATAGGTAATATTATTGTAGAGTCAATCATCCCGTCCATTCAAGAACCCGGTCCTGCGAATAGGAATCCGACATCTTAGTCGCTAGGCTATGACCGCTTCGTAGAGTCAGTACCACGGGGGTGGGGTGGCCTTCCAACATCAATGGTCAATACTATGCCTACTTCAATTCAATACAATAAAAAGTAGTATTTACACTAACACTTAGAGATTATTAATTTAATTTTACACCGATACATACATACATTTGCAAAGATACACTTTAAAAATAGTAGCTTCTTTTTATGTCCGCACTAAATCATTTCAAGAATTATTCGTTCCTAATATTATATGTAATAATGAACCTTCGTAACACTAGGACAATGTAATTAATAGGGCACCGTATCACACAATGGACGTTTATTTAATCAACAAGTTGGGATCATCGAAGCACAACACACGTGATCCCAATACGAATATATTCCGTGTATCGATATATGGTCCTTCGAGCCGGATTAAGGACCCTCTCAAGGATTTGTTGGCCCGAGGCGAATTGGTCCGTTCTTTGTCTAAACCGATTGCTTCGCCTTGGGACAGGTGCGGGCTTCCTTGCGGATTTTAATTAATAATGTCTCGATAGTGTATGGTGTGAGGTACTTTAGTGATTTAATCAAACAAGGTAATAGTTTCGATAGTACTCGTACGGAAGGATTTTGTTGAGCAAGTTTTGGGGTTGTATAAATTTTGCATGTCTTATAATTTTAGACTCAATTACCTAGCCTTCTTGAAGGCTTTGTCAATACACTTCCTTCCTCAAAATAGAAAGACTATGTTTCTTAATATTTTAAATCAATGCATAGTAAAATTATATAGGTTATATAGGTAGGT
This sequence comes from Maniola hyperantus, assembly GCF_902806685.2. Lineage (NCBI taxonomy): Eukaryota > Metazoa > Arthropoda > Insecta > Lepidoptera > Nymphalidae > Maniola > Maniola hyperantus. The sequence goes on along the minus strand of NC_048544.1, from coordinate 5,371,649 downwards.
ACGTTAGTATCTTATTACCTATTTAATTTCCGCCTCGGCTTCGCACGGGTAGCTTATTACAATGTTCGTAGGGATCTCTTTTTTAAATAGATTGCGCGTTGCTGGATCTAGCTGCTGGTCAAGCACGCTCTTTTATCATTTAGATAATCTTTAATTATGTAATATGCTTTTTTCAGGAGCGTACTTAAACTTGTGTAAAGGCAAATACAAACATACAAGTATCTAGATAACATCATTATTGCACCACTCAGGATATTCGCGTATTTAGACAGACAAATTACTTAGCCAGGATACTTAACAGGTTTCCCTTAAGGCTCTGAATACATGTTAATAGTGTTCAGAGCTTGCCGAGATTAAGGAACTAGTCTTCCTGCGCTTGTTGTGTTGCTTCATGCAATTGTAAATTGTTCATTTGCTTTATCTCATTATACGGAAACACCTGACTCTCTATAGGTTTTTGTTTTGAAAAAGGAATCCAAGAGGTGCTAAAACAGACAGGTGCTGTAGAGTGTTAAAAGACAGGTGATAAAACAGGTGATTACTGGTATGACACCATTAAAAAAACGCGAAAAATAAACCTACATTTTGAAAAAGTTCACGATATATTGCAAATAAAACATCTGAGTAACGCTAAAGGTCAACGGACGTTGCGAGTAGGTTACTCGGAGTCAATGCCGCATCGTAGGTGGGGCATTGACCCCAGTTTTGCACCCTATACATTGCGGGTTTGAAAAATACTAAATCACTAAAACTACAAAATAAGGCAATTGGTTATTGGTATTGGATTGTGTTTAGATAGTATAACAATAACGCTAAATTTTTGCTAGCGTTCTGGTTACATTCTGTATAATGTTTTAACGTTGCACCAATGTCTTAACACCGATTTTAGCACGCTCCCAAACACGGTCGGGGGACGATTGAAATGTTGATTGAAATGGTTTTAGTGACATAGTGTGAGATGATTTATATTAGGTCATGTAAAGCATCGTCCAAACCTGCGCAGTGACTACGAAGCGGTCCAAACATTCGAACCTACGTGACTACCACAGTCGCTTAAAATTGCTCTATAGATTCGCGTCATGAACGCGGAAGCGTTGGTGCGCAGGTGTGGCTGTGGCTTTATGTCTGTGCTATGTTCGGGCTCAAACGCATCAATGGCGTAATCAATGCATAATCGGACGGGATGAACAAGGAGCGTTATATAGATCCATCCTTCTAGTAGTAAAATTGTTACATCCCACTACAAATCTTCTAAAAAAGCAAATTTTTGGTAACTATAAATTTTTGACACTCTCCGCAACACAATACAACCGCAAGATGTTCTTACTACGGTTAACTCCAATATTCTATAGATTCTGGACAGTTACGTAATTTTAACCGTAAAATGTAAACATTAATTCCTCACATAGGATTACTATAAACATTGTAGCAATCTTATACCGTATTTCTCAAGCAATTTACTTCGATCTATAAATCTAGACGGCGAGTGTGAACCAGCTTAAAGCTAAGACGGGACTACCCCCCTACCCCCCCAGCTATAGCCTCACACGGCTAGCGAATATGTAAGCCCACGGGTGTTCATTAACTGAGCATGTTAAGCCGATGATCGTAGATAGAGCTGGTAACGTTTTCATGAAACCTGGGACCCTGATTGAGAAAAGCGCTATACAGAATAGAGTTTGAGACCATGGAGATGTAGACCTCAGACGTTAAAAATCGCCCTCACCTACGAGTAGTTATACATACAAATATTTTGACATACCTAATAATTTTAGTGTTTAAACTATCGTGAGTGATTTCCATTATAAGTAGGTATAGAATGATTGTTATGGCTATATACTCTACTAAACATGTGAGTATAGCCGTAACAATCTATATCTAATAATGTATGACGGCGAGCGTGATCCAACTTAAAGCTAAGACGAGTCCCCCCCCCCGACCCTTCCCCCACGGCATTACTATTCCAAGAAAATAAATATTAATTGAAAAGGGGTCTCGACCATCAATGAGTAGAGACTCTTGTCAAAAATGTTGTATGATAAACTAGATCATTTGGTTTGATTTAGGTTTTTAATAATCCAGTGGCAACTCATTGGGATAAAAAGCCTATATGCATTTCCGAGATGCAAGCGATCTCCGTACTATTTAAACGTCAAAATTGGTTAAACGGAGTACAGATGGGCTGTGAAAAAGTAACAGACAGACAGATACAAATTTGACATAAAGCGATAGTAATTAAGGAAGTAAATGCAAGTTTATTTCCAGTTCACTGACGGATTGGTCCTCTTGTCCCCCAGTCAGGTTGAGGCAGTTTTTCAAAATATAACTGCCTCTAGTTTATAGCACCTCTCTCACATACGGTACGTCTTAAATGTGTATTAGCGGATGAATAGAAAGGCACGAATTGTTTAGATGTACCTAATACGTTTGTATGAAACGGTCTCTATGCAGGATTACCTTTAGGCTCACCTTTTGATTAAGTCCTTCCAGTTACGATTTTATATTTCAATGTTTATTATTTAATGACTCTTATTCAGGCTGAAAAGATATTTTATTTTATTTTTATTTATTATATTTCAGTACACCACCAGCAATTCACCAAGCGCAATGAATAATACACAGTCTTTTTTCTGTGTGAAATGCAACTTATAGGTACACAGCTATTGATTATCTCAGATTCAACCTAGCAATCAATCTGGCTTCAAATCAATGTGTGACTCAAGTCTATGACTGAACGAGTAGTGTTTGACAATAAAAAATAGGTAAGTAGGTATCGAAATCTTCAGCTTCTATCTCGTCAGATTAATTATATAAAGACAATACACATAAGTACAAAAATCAAGCTTGAACTTTTCTGTAGGTAACTGTACCTGTTCTTTATTTGAAAAATGTATTTACCTATCCTTTCACTATAAACCAAAAGTTGAAATCATTATTCACATACAAATAAAATAATACAGCCATGCCTACTCATTAAGAATTTAACACTCATAATTTCATGTCTACACTCAAACGAAAACAAAATGGCGTCATGTAATACGTACATCGAATACTTGAGACTCGTTCTTTTCCCGCCTCCGAGTGTCGTTGGCGGCATTAAATCTTAATAAAACCCGTCATGCATCACGATGGCGTCCTTTGATTTCTCACTCGGCAAACCGCGTCTCCGCATATCAAAGAAAATCACAACTCTTTTCATTGCGCGCCGATAGAATGTTCACAAAGACCAGCTTAATTGATCCCCACATTCCGCCCACCGCCTTTAAAAATGTATCCGGAGAGGGAACGTGGAGCGATACCACGGGGGCCTCGATAGCGTGGACATCGTACCTCCAATTTACTAATACAAATAAGCGAGCCTGGTCCTTCGGGCCCCAGCTACTGGCGACGCTTTCAAAAGAAGCCTCTATTGTGCTCTACCCTCAATCAGGGTCTCGATTATCGAAAAGAAAACACTCATCTATATTTTAAATAATGATCAGGGCACGGGTCGGGGCGAACAATTGAGAGTGATGGATTGTATAGACACCGGCTATAAGAGCTCCTACTACTTGTGTATTGTCACCCTTGGTTCTTGTGGTTAATTGGAAAATGTTTCTTGCTTTTCTTTTGTAAAACTACAGCAGTTTTTCATTTACACTAACTATAGTCTTCCATAATATTATATTGATTTATAAGGATTGTAATTGGTCTGAGAAGTCAGAAATAATAGGTATGATCCACCAATCTTCAGTGGGTCAACGTGGTGGATTAGGTCCAAAATAATGCCCCTATTACGTCATAAGATTCTTTTAGTTTCAACACATAATGAAACTTTGATCATATTTTATCAGTTTTCATCAACGTTTGACCGCTAACCGTAATAATTGCAATTACCTCTGATTAACTGACAATCTCTTTAAAACAATTATTGCAACAAGAATACCATAAATTCAACCAACTGCAATAACCATGATAAATGCAACGTGATACTTAATGACAATTTCCATGCTAGCCCCCCGAATTTATGGAAAGGGATTTTTTTACATTTTTAATTTTGTTAGTTCCATTGGGAACAACTTTTAAGCACCTGTATTGAATAGAAGCAAATCGAGTCATTAGCGCCCAAAAAAAGGTCTGATAAGCAAGACGACACGTAATTAGATTCGCCCAGCCTGCCCTTTAGGGTGTGGAAGGTATACCCGTACTTACTAATCAACAGCATTCACAGAAAATATATTCTCAGAAGAGAGGCCTGAAATTTAAAAAAAGGGCGTCGTCAAACAGCATTTAATGAACGCCCCCCCCTCCCATACATCATTAACTGGTAGGGGTGTCGCGCAAACAATCTCGCTCCAGTTTCGCAGGGACCGGTTGATAGTAGGCAGTAGTGCATTCGTTACAGAAGACGAGTGGTAACCATTGTGAGTCGAGCACGTCTGCGCTGTTGTGTCCGAGATGCGGATAATTGCCCCCGCTGCCTGAAGAAAAAAATATGTTTCATCGGGAGATATCATCATTGTTCGCCTGGATGTATGCAGCTACAACGTTGGATAGCTCGACTTTTTGTTCTTTTAATTTGGTCGCAATTTGTATAACTTTTTCCATCAATAGCAAGTTTTGTACTTGACTTTGATGTATTTCAGGGAAAATGTTGATGCTATACATTTATTAACTATCTTACTTGTTGGTGACGAAAGTTAGCCAGTTACCATAATTACAGCAAAACACTGCTGGCTCTTACCATAAAACCGTAGGCTAAAAACTTATCCAAAACTTAGAACCTATTGCAAATCGAAGCTCCTAATCCATATCCATACTTAATATTATAAATGCGAAAGTGTGTCTGTCTGTCTATCTGTCCGTCTGTCTGCTAGCCTTTCACGGCCAATCCGTTCAACCGATTTGAACGAAGTTTGGTACAAAGATAGCTTGCATTCCGGGGAAGGACTTAGGCTACTTTTTATCCCGGAAAATTAAACAGTTCCCACGGGATTTTTAAAAACCTAAATCCACGCGGACGAAGGCGCGGGCATCATCTAGTTCTTTATAACATTGTCAAAGAATATTGTATATATTTTAATGCTTGGTGTGAAACAAAATTATGCCATGGTAATATCACATTAGGTTAACTTAAGATGTAAAGGGTCCGAATTTATTGATCCTTAATTAAAATCTTTACGTTCAAATTTTGATAATACGCTCCGTAGCCCTTGTAATAAACAGACTTCAATATTTGGTACAGTTTATATGCCTTTAATAGGATCCCACATTTGCGTATTGTTCCTCAAGATGCTTTAGGGTGTCCCTCGAACAGGTAATGGCGTTATTTATTGGCAGTAAACCAAGATTTAGGCTGGAGGACAAAGGGACTAAATGATCCTAGAGGTTGCGGGTACCCCATTAACGGCAGGAATTTTAATAGTTTAGGAATTTGATAAGTTGCTTCAGTTCCATTAAAGGTTTGCACCATTAGTGATGGGTCGCTAGTACAGTATAATAATGGACGGTTCGATGGCGCATAAAGTTTTGACTGCATTGTCCCAAGATACCTCAGCCTACTGATTCACTTAAACTGAATTCAGTTCAACACGTGGACGAGCTCATGTGACATTTATTTTTAATCCATTGAAGTTTTCCTACGAAAAATTATTTTAATATCACTCATTGAAGCAGCAACATAGAACCAACTAATGTCAAATGAGCTCAGTGGCTAACATTCAGTGTAGACACTGAGTTAGCAAGTGGGATTTTATCACATAAACTGCCAGATGTATTTGAATCAAATGGAGAAGAGAAACGGTGATAATATATAAGTTACAACGAATATATGAAGATGTCCCGTGGTGCGTATGAACACAGTGCATAGACGTATACGTCCCGCAAATTTCTATTGCGCTCATTAACATCGAAATAACGCCATTTTGACGTCATTTGACGTATATTTAAGTGAAAATATACCACCAGCTCGTAACTTCAGTCTAGTGCTGATGTCACTAAAATAGCGGCCACCCCGATTAGCAATTTGCGGGACTTATAACACACAAGCGCAGGAGACGCATACTTAGATAATATTGAAATATAATATTGTGTGTCAGTGACGCTGTATTTAGTAAGCGCAGCGTGATTTCGTTGCATTTTAATTCGCATTAAGAAATAGGTAAGTTGTGTTGGTAAGTAATTTACAAAAAAATATTGTAATTTAATACGCTTGAGAATTTCATCCCAGATTTCACTTTTTGATTTCAGGAGCGAAACCCTTAAATAGTGAGTTCGTTCTTGTCCGAAGTCTTAAAAAAATAATGAATGACAACATCTTTATAACGAAGACTTTTGCCCCGGGGGGCCTGATAAAATCAAATTGGAATTATTCAGGGTGAAAACCCACCATGGCATCTTGAAGTCAACAATGGCTTTCGACTTGTTCTTTGCGTTGCACCGTTATTAAAATCTCGTGAAACAATCGACTCGAAAGCGCACTTCCGTTCGCTACGTACAGACTTGGAATGCTGGGGAGAAATTATCGGGAAATAAGTTATTCTTGAAGATCTCTTTCAACCTTTGTACCTAGTGAATGTTGAAAAATCTTTAAAAAAACATTTAAAAAAATAAAAAGACATTTAGCACAGGTATTATAGGAATTGTGAATTTCTTTTTAATTCTTTTACAAGTTAGCCCTTGACTGCAATCTTACCGTGGTATGTTATTATGCAATCTAAATGGAAGCGAGCAACTTGGAAGGGGTATGGCAGTTTTATTAAACTCATCCCCTTATTGGTTTTTACACGGTAAATCTTATAAGCCAAAAAAATCTGTGATAACTCAAGTGATACCTCATTGAATAAATTGTTTAAAAATCTACAGTTCTTAAAAAAATTTTTGTTCACTAATTAATGATGACCGTACTGTCAGAGTTTTTTAGCAGCTAGCATGACTCTACTCTAGCTAATTTATGTGTGTTCTGACATAGGTACACTTTTATTACTTGTTATTTATTACTTGTTTTGGTTTACACTTCAAATAAATTACAAAACTAAATAAGACTAAATGGGTCATATCATTCAGACATTCAACAAGAACGAGGACCTCATACCAAACGTGGTATGACACCTAGGCATATTTTGAAATCTTTTTTAGAATATGTTGCAAAATAGAAACTTTTGAATCTCAGTATCTGTATCAGACAAAATCGTATTTGTACCTACTTTACGTAAACATACTGCCTGTACGCATAGCATAATAGGATTGTGAGATCAATTATTTCAACTTCACTGATTTCTGTAAGCAAGATTTCAAAGTATGAACGAGCATTCAATGCATGGAATATTAATACCAGGTCCACACCGATGGAGGCACCGAACGAATCATTACAGGACAATTATAACGCCACTTCACAGGAAACTGGAGGGGCTCCACTCGGAAATCTGATTCCTTTTGTTTTTTGTGACGGAAGTCAAAAATTCTCAAAGCCGAGCGTTGCCATCGAAAGAGAGGGTTTCTCAAAATTTCTTGTGAAAGTTTTCCCGGTTTTTTCAAGAGGTGCAACGTATTAATATGTTCATTAGAAAATGCTTGCGAAAATTATGTGCCCAGATGGTATAATTGGGTAGTTTATAGCCCCATGCGGGATAATATGATGAGGGTATTTATTTTCACGAAGTTTCTCAACAGCTTTACTTTTTAGATTAGTAAGTATTTCGGTGCTAAATCTGACTGAGCAGTGTCGCTAACGGCCTAAATCAATAAATAAATAATAAATAATCTATTCAATAATATGTCGCTAAGTTTCTTGGTAACATTATTATATTTTATCAAAAATCGTATGGTTTTTTTGACAGTAACTTATTGGCAAATTACAGATGAATTGATTATTATTATTAATTTTGGTTTAAATCGCTTTAACGGAGAAGTAAACTATCGTGAGCGAAGTCCGTCAACCCGCACTTGGCCAGCGCGCAGCGTGGTGGACTATGGCCAAACCATTCTCTAACTGAGAGGAGACCCGTGCTCTGTAGTGAGCCGGCTATGGGGTGATCATGATGTTGTTGATTAATTTCATGAATAAAGAAAAATATTATATTAGAAAATTATATAGAAGGCAATCTGTTATCTGTATAAAATAAACGATTTTTTCCAATATTTTTTTTTCTGTAACAAGACTGCCCAAGACTGGGCCAAAAACTGTGCCGTCTCCTGTGAATTTTGTTGATAGAGCTTGTAAAAAAAGCTTGTAAGTAAATAATTACTATATTAATTGTAACAGTATATAATATGTGCACTCTGGTTACCGTATACGTCGCCCACAGTACCTGATCCTCTGCAGCGGTCGGTTGTTAAATAGTTCAACAATAGATGTGGCCGGTGGTTCATTAATGATGCATCCCTTCGGTTTCTGACCGTCTTTTGTGTGATCTCCGTCTGTTTGCCTTTCGTTAGAAATGTGTTTGATGGTTATTTTACATTCGTCTTTCTATGTACGGTTCACGTGCGGTGCATAGTTAATTACTATTACTTCGTACTTTTCTTTATTTGAGCGTGTTGTTTGTTTTGGCCGAAGGTTTTGCTATTAGCTGAATGAAATGAGTGAATATTTAAGTGGTTTAATACAAAGCTTTTCAGTGTGTTTGTGTAAGAATGAGTTTTACTGCAAAACTTAAAACAATGTTGCCTATTTGTAAGCTGAGAGACTTTCGTAAAAACAATCGTGATTTTTTTTCGTATGGGTTGTGGATCTTAACAATAGTTATTATGATTATATTTTAATCTAAAAACAAGAAAAGACCTGATTCACTGACTTATCAACGCCCAGCCCCAGCCTTAGGACCTGGATAACTTAAATATTGCATAGAGATTCCGTTTATAAAGTAGACAGCAAATATTGCCGTATTTTTCGAAATTCCCACTGGGTAGGGAATAAAGAGGATTTATATAATATATGCCAAGTGAAACTGCGCGCAATCGTTGGTCTTGAATTGATTAAAGAAAAAGGAGTCTTTTCATCCAAATGTGAAATAAATCCATGTACTTACAATTTAGGAATGTTGGTTAAACTTAGTCACCGTTGTGACCAGTGATCTGTCAGCTCTTGAAATCCATACTAATATTATAAATGCAAGTGTGTCTGTCTGTCTGTCGGCTAGTCTTTCACGGCCCTTCCGTTCAACTGATTTTGACGAAATTTGGTAAAGCCATAACTTGCGTCTTGGGGAAGGCCATAGGCTTTTATCCCGGAAAATCAAAGAGTCCCCACGGGATTTTTAAAAACCTAAATCCACGCGGGCGATGTCGCGGGCATCATCTTGTAATAAAATTAAATAAATTGACAAATACGGTTTAGATTCATCTTTGATCTGAATCGCCTTTCGTACCCTAGGCCAAATAATTAGCATAAGCTTCCATGTAGCATTGTCCAGTACATTGATAAGGGTATTTCTTCCTTATAGAAATCATTATAAAGTTTACAATTGCGCGTATCCATTAGTTTAACGCACGAGTCATTTCGTCGCCGGACCTAAGGCATTCGTCTCACCGCCGACAATTAGTGAGAAGCGAGTTGAGCTAGCTTGAGCTAGCTTAGCTAAGCGAGTTTTTTCTTTGATAGCTTTTATTGCTGCATCAGACTAGTGGAAAGAGAGTTATCACATAGAGTGCGTACAGTCGGCGATCAACTTATTTTATTTTAATTAATTAATTTAATGAATTACAAATTAATTTATTTATCTCTTGACCAGCTTATGCCCGCGACCTCGTTCGCATGGACTACACAAATTTCATCCCCCTATTTTACTCCCTTAGGGATTGAATTTTCAAATATCCTTTCTTTGCGGATCTCTAGTTCATAATTATTAAGCTAATAAGTGTACATATATTGTGTTTTGTTGCAATAAGGCTTTATACTTACTACTACTGCTATTCTTTTATTCACACGGAATTAATACATCGTTTGTGGTTTCTTGAACAAGAAAATAGTCGATAGCTAGCCGCTTCCTCGTCGACGGTGGGACAGTTGCCTTGTTGGGAACATTGTTTGTTCACAAGCAAAACTCTGACCTTTCACGCGTAAAATTACTATCACCTCCACCTAAGGTAAATATGTCGGCAAGAAATTCGCTTTGAACCCTTGCGGTCCTTTGTTGTTCAACTAAAACTATTCTCAGTTAATCCCTGGATAAACAGTACTTGCTAATAAATTAGTGTGTTATTAATATATGTTACTGTGACCCTATGGTTGGCAGGTGTCCCCCCGGGCTGTTTCGTATTCAACAAAGGAAACGGCAAGAAGCGGTCTCGGTTCACCGGTAAATATTGTACAGGCAGGTTTTTGTGATGTTTAAATAAATGAGTGACTTACGCGTGACCGACGGGTGGCTTTAGATTTTATGCTAATATTTCGTTGAAAATTCTCTTAGTTACCCTGAGGTTGGTACCAGCTCCTATGTTTAGATAACGATATGTGTATACTGTATATCTGAGATAACTTAAACCTTAACGAAGTCTAGATCCTTTTTAACTAGAACATAATATATTATATTTAAATCATTTTTATTCCCAATGCTTGATTTAATTTTTTTCAAAATTTGGGGACTGAAAATTACTATTTTAGACTTAGTCAAAGGTGACTCGCTGCTGAAGTTCATAGTCGAGATGGCTTCTTTAGAGGACTATTTAGACGATATAATGTCAATTTTTATGCAATAAAATGTCATCTGATGGTCACATAAGGAAGCCCTTATCTTGACTATGAATTCCAGTAAGTGGTAAGTGTGGTCTAAACTCCAGAATGCAGGAAAATTAATAATTCGCAAATATCCAAATTGTATGGTTGTAGTAATAAGTTTTTTTTAGTTTTTTCTGTATGTATACTAGCTTATGCTCGCGACTTCGTCCGCGTGGACTACAAAATTTCAAACCCCTATTTAACCCCCTTAGGAGTTGAATTTTCAAAAATCCTTTCTTAGCGGATGCCAACGTCATAATAGCTATCTGCATGCCAAATTTCAGTCCGATCCGTCCAGTAGTTTGAGCTGTGCGTTGATAGATCAGTCAGTCAGTCAGTCAGTCAGTCACCTTCTCCTTTTATATATATTATATTATATTTATATATATTATATATAAATTAAAGAGAATTATTTAGAATTGTACAATACATACGATATTTTTTCTGATTCGGGATGATTCCAAACTTCAACACATACTTAGGCTCTAAGTTAATAAACAGCGGAAAATCTCGGTCAGTCGGAGGGGGAGGTGGCTAAGTGAGTGCTTTACGTCATATCCGAAATCCCGGTAAAGTGAGTCCGGTAAAGCCGCCGCTGTTCGATGGCCGAGCTCGTTGCGATCTCAGTAATAGCAATAGCTTTGTATTAAAGCCGCTCGGAAGACGTCTTGGTGTTTGGTACAAGAACTATCGAGAAAATGGCTCAATATATTTATCAAAATTCCGTTATAGTATTTATTATTTTTAGTTTTCTAGCATTAGTTATTATTATCTCATCGTCGAGAGAGCATTAGGTACTGTAGCTTACCATTAGGTAAATAATACTAACCCAACCATTGACCCTTAACCTTAATATAGAAGCAGACCTGACTTGGAGCCCAGTGTTAGGTGGTGGTACAGAAAGTAATTGTATGAACTTCAAGGTGAAGAATAGATTATCTCTTTTGGTTGTCAGGTCAAAATTATGCAATTACAGTGCATCAGTATACAAAATCCCTCAACTTAAAACAATCTTTACTCAGAAATTCGTAAATTATCTCGGTCCTAAACTATACAATGCAATATGCAGAAAGATAATGCTAAAAGATTTTACAAGTAATAAACTGAAAACGCAATTAATAAAATATCTCAATGCTCTAAATTATAACGAAACTGAGGATCTTCTGATTAAAATAATATGATTGAAACAAACTAGCTACTATAAACAACAAATAATAAACATACACACATACACACACACATACACACCTTAACACACACACACTCGCATACATGCACACCACTATCACTTGTAATAGACACCGGTATAACATGTCCGACCTTAGCGCACCAAATTGTAATAACATTTATTCAAGTTTTTAGAAATGGAGAAGGCAACCCACTGTAATACAGTGTTTACTAGTGCAGGGGTTGCCCATTCATACGTCTACTAGACCTAGGTCTACTTAATTATTACTTGTTTTTTATCTATATTATAAGTATTTTTTTTGTGTTCCATATATGTAATTTAATATGTAATAATATCCAATAAATTTAAGTTAATTTAAATTTAATTACTTCCAGTACCTATATTGAATTAATGTGTGTGTGTTCATTTGTTCGTTATCTATGCTTTTGTTCATCATTAATCCTATTCAATTTTTTCTTGATAGACATGACAGACAGACGGACAGACAGAAAGACAACAAAGTGATCCTATAAGGGTTCCTTTTTCCTTTTGAGGTACGGAACCCAAAAAAAAAATTAAAACCGCTTAAATCTTGTGGCATAGACACCACCGCTATATCGGCGTGGCTTAGCGCTTTTTCATCAATCCTGCTTTATTACAGCGGATTCGCTTTTGTCTACGTCCGGATGCCGGTCATTTAGTCGGACCGCGCCGGGCCCTATTACAGTCATACGATTCCATTCGTATCTGTCGCGAAAGACCGCCCGAATCCGTCTTCGGACGTCATCGCCTCAGTTATGCCTTTCCACGATCCTACTTTTAGGGCTCCGCTGACCAATTTTATAAATCATCAAGTTCTTACTGTAAAATTATACTCGATATGAGGGGCATTCTAAATCAGTGGTAGATGCATTTCACGATACAAAAGTACCTAGCTACTTGTAAAAATTCTTTTATATACAAAATTCTAATTATACATAAGCTACAGATTTAATCTTCGCAGCATTCTCTGGTATGCATAAGCAATGAACTATATGAACTTACTCATTATTTCTACCAAGGTGCTGGAATAGAGACCGCGCACCGGAAAGTGCAGCCTTGGCAGACCCAAACTAAGTGGACAGACGTCATCAAACGAGCTGCAGGGAACTGCTGGATTTAGGCGGCGCAAGGACGTGGTTTATGGAAGTCCCTACAACAGACTATCCAGCAACGGACTTCTATTGGATTATGACGACGATTTACTATTAAGGGAACATCTAGAAAATCCGAGTGTGAGTTCATTAGAGCTTCAGGTTAGCGCAATTATTAGAGTCTAAAGGTATCTAGCAGTATATCCTGTCAAGCACATACATCTTTTTTTTAATTAAGCATGCGCTTGACTGCTAACTGCAATCACACCAAGTAGTAAGTGATGATACAGCCTAAGGCACGCCTGCCTACAAGGTGCCTTTTTACTCTTGCTTTGAAGGTCCCAATATTGTAGCTGGCGGGGAAACGGAAGACGAAATCTTAGAAATAAAAAGCTGCGGAGTCTTTTATCCTACCACCGTTTTACGCTTGACCATTTTTTCTTTTCTTTTTAAGCCACTTGATGTATAACCGTCCATTGTCCGTTTGTTTTCTGTTTGGCGATTTTTAACAAGATTACACTTTTCTTACTTGATCACGTCTCTCGCTTCCCTCTATTTATGGGGCAATATTTTAGGGAATATCGAGTAAAGTAGCCTTTAATCTACTGATATAATGGGGTGTTAGCTGACTATCTCCTACGGGTTCAATTGTGTTCGGATTCTTATTGCGTGGGGTATACGCTTTTAATGTCCGGTCTTATGATTATTGTATTTACGGATGTGATTCAGGACAGTTGTAAATGTTGTGATATTTTCTCGAAATCGAATATTTCGTGACTAGGTTCCTTACAGTAATTGATGTCCGCTAATAAAAAAAATTGTCCAAAAAGACAGTTTATTATGTATTTTAAACCTAACCAGGCGTATTTTGCAGTAATTAAGCTCCCAGAAAACATATTATTGGAGATATCTCTCAACAAGTTCAAAGATTTTATAAAACGCAAATCCATTGAAAGACTATATTACTACTTATAATGATAAGAAAGGATGGGAATGTGTTACTATATTAGCTTTGATAGTACTTAGTGATAATAAAAATAAGATCCGGCTGAGTTTGTTCCTTGTTTGAAACCCTCGTAGCTTTAGTTTTAAGTTTATGCAACGGCATTCCGAACCAGTGGTAAATTAAAACTACCTGACTATTCATAAACACTTGTAAAAAGTTTACATGAATAAAAGAACATTCTATTCTATTCTATTCTATTCTATGTAATTAATCACCAGTAGGTACATCAAATTCAACAATACTTAATTGACATTCAAAAAGTATACAATGGTAACAAATTTTTGACTTTGACTTAAGTATAGTATGGTACGCGACAGGTCGAGATGGCTATCGGAGTATGAGGCGAGGACGCTCCGTACACCTGCACGTCACCCGCGCTATCTCGCACCGAGTTAGCGCGGGGGTTGTGCGGGTGTGCGAGGCGTCCCCACCCCGATTAAAATCTCGACCAGTCGCGAACCATAGGTGGATCTACCTTGTATCTATATATTTTTTCAAGCAACTGCGCCCGTATTAACAACCTTATACTCCGCTTTATAACCACCGCCACCGTTCCGATATTCTCCGGCACTTGGCAGCGTTCCCAATGTAATGGGATTAAATCATGCGACATTAGCGTCGTTCCGCAACGCCGTCGTAAATAATGCGCCTTTTATTAAACTCGAGATAAATGATTATAGAGTCCAGCCACTGTCCCCCCTTACTTGGTCGCTTCGACTATTGTCATCCTTTATTAATTGTACGCTGTTCTTATATTGCGTGCAGTACCCTTCCGTATTTGGTACCTAATACTTTACATTCTAACGGAAAAAATCATATTCTTTATAAACTTTTGAGTTTATGATTGGCCGTGTCCATACTCCATACCATGACTATGCATAAGCTTGCGCGGCAATTGTTTCAATAGTATGACGTACTTACCTTGGGTACTGGGGCCAAGACAGCGTACACACTACACTTTTTTTAAACTCGCGATAAATGAATTATAGAGTCCAGCCCCTTGCTTGGTCACTTCGACTATTGTCATCCTTTATTAATTGCACGCTGTTCTTATATTGGGTGCAGGTCGTTTTCGTATTGGGTACCTGATCCTTTTCGTTCTAATGGAAAAAAGTTGTGAGTAAGGTATATGTATGCCGTGTTCATACCATGTCGGTGTTCGGCTTGCGCACCCAATGTTTGATTGGTATGAACGTTTGGTTGGGCACCGAGCCGAGATAGCGTAGGCTACACACTAGACCGGAATAACCGAAGATATGTCAACAGTTCACACCAACAGAATATAATATTATTGAAACAGTGTGAAACTATACTGTGACCATGATGAGAAATCATTAGGTACCTATGTAACTATGTACCTACTAAAGATATGCACTGTTAAAGTTATTACTTTAACAGTGCATACCACCACTAAGCATGGATCTCCTCTCAGAATGAAAAGGATGGAGGCCATAGTCCACCGCACTTTCCAAATGCGGATTAGCAGACTTCACACACGTCTGAGAAGAAAAGTCTGAAAGAATACTACTTACATAACTAACGAATGCACAGGTAAACCATGACAAACTAAAAAAATGTGCATTACTGTCATAATTATAGTAAGGAATTATAAAGATGATCATAATAATAGTTATTCCCTAGGTTCCTCCATACATTATCTATCATTAGTTACAAATAATCGTCAAAGAATGCAAAACGCAGCAGACATGACACCGTGACACGTTCCATTCAATTAATTGAAAGTGCATTTAATCAATTATCGCTAAAACTATGAAGTGCCCAAATTACCCCCCTCGGGAATCGTAACGATCGCTCGCGCTAATGGCGAACGATGTTTTTACAAATAACAAATTGACTTTTTTGTCTAATAATAATTCCTAGTAAAATACTGTTGAAACGGTGATAGCCTGGTTGAGATAAGGTTAAGATTTTGGACTCCTTTTTATGCTCATTCAATCCCGGGTACATCTCTATATTTTTGAACTTAGGTATAGTACAGATCGAGATAGCAATCGGGGAGGAAAAGCCCCGCACATACGCAAAGCCCCTCCCCCGCCTCATACCCCGATGGTCATCTCGACCTTTCGCGGACTATATATGTATATGTTTTAAACATTTAAAGAGAAGAAAAACATAATGTGGAAACATACATACCAGAGCGCATGACTGGGTGTCACAAGACAAAAGAAAAATACCTATACTAGGCTAGAATATATTGTTAATGATAGAACATAATGTAAGTATTTTGGAGCAACTTGAATTTCTTCGACCATTAAAGTCATTCTTAGTAAAATTTGAAAAGTTTAGAAATACATTCGCATATAGGTACCTATATGTAAAAATTTGGTGCTTGCTTCGCTCTGCCAATATTATACCACCCTATTTGCTCCAAATTATTTACCTATTACATCCCTAAAAAGTTCTTTTTCTTTTACTTCAAAGTAAAGACTACAGATTCTTGTTAACTCTAAGGTAAATTATAAAGGATGAGTAGGTATAGATTATGGGTTGGTAGGTAGGTATATATATAATAAGTGATAACACGTTGTTGATTTGACGAAACTCGTTAAAAAGCGAACTGATACGGTCACGGGATGGTCTACGGGTATCGAGGCAAGGCAATTTCATTAGAACACAAATTACCACGTCAATTAATATCGTCGTTTGACGGCTTCGCAGGCGCGACGCGTTATAGATGATAGCTGGTAATTAGTGATGTGTTTATATACTGACGAATAAAGCTCGTCACTGACTTAGGAGAAGTGCTAGTAGTCGGAACACACTCCTAGATTATAATTTTTTCTTTGTTTACTTGGTAAATTTTTAAATGAGAATCTTCGAGTATCACATTCAGCTGGCCTTGGCCAATCGTGGTTTGATCTCAAAACTATGTTGCCTACCCCAGCATGTTTTCTCAGTTATATAATTGCTACCTAGATTATTTTGTATTGGTCTAGAAAATCATGCTCACGCTTCTTATCTCATCTCTTTACCGTTGGGTTAGTATCAAAATCTACGACAGCGGTGGGATGGAACTTCGAGAGGTTTTTAGTCGGTAGGTTTTCCGTCATCCACTGTGCTCCCCCGTGGTCGGTGATATACATAATGGATTTTCCTCACAAAAAAAGGATCAACATGTATTCTGGTTAAACATCGGTAATATTCGCCAAAAAATTAAAGTTACAGTTGTAACTAACAATGTTAGAAGATAAGGAAACACAGTAAGTCGGATAATAATTAAAGCAGCCCTAGAAACTATGCACAGTTCGGATCTGTCCCAAGGCGAGGCCACGTCTATCGATAAATCATCGCGTCTCGAATAAGCTTCTTGGCGTCTTGGGTTGTTAATTAATATACTCGCTCCCATACATACGGAACAATAAGGTAGTATTTATACAGAAGCTGACGTGAAAGGGACGTGGCTGGGACGTGATCTGCCAAAAATATAATTTTACTGTCATGTGAATAGGTATATTCTAGGCAAGCGCGCTCCATCTTAGGCTACCTCATCACTTGCCACCAGGTCTGATTGCAGCCAGTATATAAATTTAAAAAAAATGTGTTAGCTTTGAGCTTTTATAGCCTAGCTGTGTAGACGGTAGATTATTGCTATAACTCTTCTTATTCTTAGAGAAGACCCATGCTCTGTAGTGAGCCGGTCATGGGTTAACCGTGATGATGATGATGAGGATGATGATGATGATGATGATGAAAATCATAACACTCCTATATCGTATCAAAGTAAAAATAAATAAGAATTTTTCATAAGCTGTGTGTACACTGATGTTGTTTAAACAAAGTTCCACTCAGAGTACAAATGCAGGTCTGCCGTCACTCCCAAGTCCAGACCACAAATCGTCCTCCCGGGGATATGTACGGGGTGTTTCATCTCAGGAACACAGCGATACCCTTAACATATTAACATGACGGGGCAAGTCACGAATCCGTACTATTGTTTGTTATAGACTACTAGGTATCGAGATATATTTATATTCATTGAGCTGTTGGTGGCCCATACGGATTATTGATTGTTCCGAAATCATGAGTTCGACTCTTCTTCAACTTAACCCACTAGGGCTTACTACTAGGACTTATGTATTTGATAATACACCTACCAGCAACCCGCCCGGCTTCGCGCGGATAGTACTTACATTAGAGAATACTATTACCTACTTAGATCTGCTGACAAACACTGAAAAACTTTGAGAAAACTTTTTGATCATGTTAGAGCCCTGTTAATCCCTCAAAAATAATAACTTACTTATTTACTGTAATAGATTCTGAACAACCTTTAATAAAGCCTTTTATCTACCTATCAATTTCATTTAGATTCCGTATCTTACAAATCACTAGAAATCTTTGTACCTTCGATCAAAAAAAATCTTTTTTTTTTTTCATTAAAATTTAATTCACACGTTAGTGTTTCACTCAAATTGTGCTAGCGAATACATGCCAACAACAATAATGTGAGACATCATCTACTTTACCACGATCAAAGAGTTATCACGGGATGTTAGATTACAACGTCGCCTGAAGACACGACTTTCCAATTTGATGGCCATTAATTTTTAGCCCAAACACTCACGGCAATAACAATTATGATTCCGAACCACGCACCCGTCATTACAACGCTTTATCTACCAGCGCAGTTTCAACCCTTTAATGTCTAATCGTGAATTATACGCCGTAATAAAATTCTTTAATCAAAGAAAACAACCGAGCCACCATTAAGGCGTGCACACGTCGCCACCTCGAGTCGTTACAACGAATATTTACATACATGTGTCATTATGCCCCCTTCTCCCCCATAATTAAGGGTATAAGGGAATCTTAGCGTCTTATTACGCGAACGTAACGGTATCCTTTTAGAAAATTGTAACAACAGTGTCGTTACCGGCATACACAGTATACACTCCCCCGCTTCCCCCCTCGATGATCACCTCGGAAATTTGCTACCGAGTTAAAATATTCCAAGGAAGCTAAGAGCACACACGAAACTTAAATGTGAAATATCCTCTAATGAATCAGACAATATTTTAAGGCGTGGGAGGCAATAAAATCTCCCTCCGCCCGCTAATGTGTACCGACACTGTCTCTGTTTTGGGAAGGGGTGATCGTGTAAATAAATATCGACGCGGACTCGCGGCTGTGGCCACGGCTGCGGCGAACCAAGTATGTACGCGCCTTTACAAAATTTAATTAGTAAAAAGTTACTTAGGACCTACGTATACTTTTTTTCTCTTAACTTTGTAGCAAGAGTTGTAGTAGAAAGTGGAGACCGCGTACCGACCGACCACTGTAAAAACGTGGCGAGGAGTGGGTGGATGTGGAAGGCCTTGAACGGTGTTTCAAGCACACTGTTAAAGGCCTATGTCCAGGTGTGGATACAGGCTGATGGATGGATGATAAGTGATAACAGAAATTAATAATCAATCTATCGGTCAAAGCCAAAGAATTTTTATAAGGATTATTACCTCCTATGTCGATGGTCAAAGCAACGTTGTTAAATGTCAAAAATCCTTTTTTTGGCAAATCAACAGTTGATTGTTTATTAATTTTGGCCGTTAGTGGATGGTGATGAAATTAACGTAAGACGAGACCAATAATTAATCTATGCGTAAGACACAATTTTTACATGAATAAAATGTATAGTTGAAGACTTACATAAGTTAGGACTTTTTATACCAGAAAATCAAAGAGATTCCACTGGATTTTTAAAAACCTAAATCCATGCGGATGAAGTCGTGGACATCAGCTAACAATACATATTTCGGAAAATCATGATTGTTCATATGTATCTCGACGCTAAGTGGGTTAAGAGTATTTTTGTGAGTACTTAAGTACATACATTTAACGCAAGATTCTTCGTTCTGATTAAAACATTCACAGTGGGCCATAAAATCTAATATGCAAAGGAATCGCAATGCGTCCGTGTGTTGTGAATTTGCGACTGAATGTTATTGCAATTACACAAAATTACCTTTTTACATTCTGGCTACCGCTTACCGTTACCGCTAGAATCTAAATGGAACTGACCCCTACACATTCGTTCAGCGCGTTAAGGACGGGGCATGTAACCTCATCATCATGATCATCCCATCGCCGGCTCACTACAGAGCACGGGTCTCCTCTCAGAGTGAGAAAGGTTTTGGCTGGCCAACTGCGGATTGGCAGATTTCACACACCTTTGAGAACATTATGCAGAACTCTGAGGCATACAGGTGTCTTCACGATGTTTTCCATCACCGTTAAAGCAAGTAATATTTTAATTACCTACTTAAAAATTAAAAACGCACATAATTATGAAAATGTTAGAGGATCGAACCCCCGACCTCCGATTAGGAGGCGGATGTCCTAACCATTAGGCTATCATAGCATGTAACCAGGTATTTATAATATTACTAGATGAATTTAGGTTTTTAAAATTACCGTGAGAACTCTTTGATTTTCCGGGATAAAAAGTAACCTTTTTACTCTAAGTAAGCCCTTGACTTCGATCTCACCTGCTGGTAAGTGATGATACCTACTGTATAAGATGGATGCGGGCTAACTTGGAAAGCGTAGAAGTAGCAGTTTACTACGTCTTTTTCCATATTCTTCAAGCACAAAAATCACGTCAATTATCCATTACGGCATGATTGAAGGGCAAATCAACAAACATAGATACTTTCATATAATAATATGGATAGTAAAAACATTGAAGCTTGATCATTGGTCAAAGCCTTGAGGTGTAAGTATGAACGAAATTATAATACTGTAGTTCAACTATTCCAAGCGAATTTATGGAATGAACTACTTACGATCCGACTCGTCACTGGCACTGCTTAGCAGAGAGTAAAAAGACTAGTCGTAAAGCAAATTAAAAGTAAAAATAGGTATCTATCTATCTACCATATATCGTACAATTACGAACCAATTAAAAATGTCACTTGAAAAGCGTGGCAAATACATTGAAACACGTAATCAAAGATACCAATTACTGCTCGCACTCAGCACAGCACAAAGTGACTGGCAACCGATCGACGGTGGCCATAGTCTATAAAAATCAGACAACAAACTTTAACATAAGCACGTAAATCAAAATTGCAATATGAAAAGTCATGATCATCATCTAAACCCATCACCGCGCTAGCCCACTACTAGCTAGGGCTGAGAATGAAAAAGGTTAAGCCATAATTCAGGACGCTAGTCATGAAGTGCGGAAAAGCATACTTTTGTGCACTCATGTAAGGCGACGTCCATCACAGCCCTCGCTTGATCTGCCCATCTCTTGGGCGATCTACTCCATACTCTAGTACTCTCCATTCTTCCTTTAAATACTATATGTTCAAGGGAGACATCGTATTAGATATTTTATAGTGCGTAAAGTTTGAGAAAACCACACAGACCAAATTGGACCTTGGCTTGCAAACTTGTCCATTGAAAGCGATCAGATGCAGCTTCTTTCCAGCTCCGAATTGCCGAAACCCTCATCTTTTTCCACTCCATCAATATTGGACTTACTGTTGTTTTTACTCTGTGGTGACCAATCCACAACATTTTTACTGCGCGTTTACCGCAGATCGCGATCGTAAACTGCCGGTAAGTGTTGCTCCCCCGTTCAGGTGCCTCATTAGACCCCACGAGTGCGTCAAAGGCACTTGTAAAGCGTGGCCGTTTGATTATGACTTCGGAGTTTTTCATATTTCAAAATATTTTATATTGTTAAAATTTTCTACGTGTAAAAGAGATGGTAGAGTTGCTTGTAGAATAATGAAATGCAGCGTTGTTGATCTTCTTGAAAATCATTCTTATAAGGTGGAAAGGCTTATAGTATAAGTATAAGGACATTTATGTCTGCGACTCGTTTGACTCGTCTTTCCATTTAGTGTGGGGTCTTCCAATACTGCGCTTTGCCATCCAGCACCTTGATCAAAGACCAACGTCTATCAGTTTTTTGAACTACTTATTATGTGCTCTGCCCCTTGCCATTTCAGCGTCGTAATCCGCTGAGCTATGCCGTATGTCAGTACTCCTACGGGTCTCCTCATTTATGAATTGATTACGCAGAGAAACCCCAAGCATATCTTTCTCTATCACCCGCTGAGTGGCTGTAGGAAAGGGCCCTAGATTAGTATTAATGTCACTGTGTCAAAGAGCTTGAGTTCCAAATACCTACTAGTGCCGTTAAACCACTGTGCCGTCGCCAGAAAAGGCGTGGAAATATTATGGAAAAAGTGTTTTGGCATCAGTCAACCGCCAAACTGTACACTCAAAGGTCGGTGACGATGAGACTTTTGAGTGTAACATCAAACAGGTACTCGAGCCCCCCTCGGGGACATTATTAGCGACACGGAATTTATCGAGCAGTATCAGCTCGGTAACGGCGCACAAAATGCCCAATTAAAATATTAATTACTCTGAGTTTGTGACACGACCGCTCCTCCTTATAGACATCAGGGGTGTTTGCGGTTCAGTGTGGCTTACCTAAGTACATAAGCGCGTTTAAAGTTAATAATGCTCAGGCATTTATTGCGCCACAAAATACCCATAAAAATTGTTAACTTCGGCTAGCTAAAAAACTGCCGCAAACATATTAGGATACGATCTCTATGTACTAAATTAGGACTGGTACATCGGTCATAAACATCTTCCTGCTTCTAACATTTTAGTATTACCAACTGAAGTGGCAACACAAAACTTGTATATCTAGGCTATGGCAGATATAGGTAGGTTGGTAGGTACTTGACGCGAAGGAATCATAAGCTTCTTGGATCAATGCAAGAACTTAAACAGCTACTTAGTTCTAAGGTCCTACCAGATGATGCCCGCGGCATCACCCGCGTGGATTAAGGTTTTAAAAATCTCGTGGGAACTCTTTATCCTTACGGGATAAAAAATAACTAACAAAACATTTGAAATAAATAGTATAAGCTGAAGACAATCTTCCGATTAAAATGAGCGGGGTTTGGATTGGATACTAGATAGCTAGTACCCATAAAAACACACAGGTAATAATTTGCGAAACTCCTCGATCAACAGAGGAAATCGTTAAGCAAACACATCGCGCCCCGCAGTACTAAATATTAAGTGTTAATAATGTCGCCGACACCCGTCCCGACTCCCGGCCCCGCTCCCCGAGATCAAAAATTCAACATTCGTTCCACCCAAGTTGGCAGAAGGGTTGCGGCGTCGATTTTCAAACTCGTTACCCATTCATCGGATATCGGGACTCTAATAACTTTATCTTGGATAACAGAGTTGTTTTAACTTTTACTAATTCGGTTTTGTTATTGGATATTACTAATCAGATAAAGGCAGACGTTGTTATAACTTTTCATTTATTGTATTTTATAGAAAATCACTCGATGCTTATTAGAAAGAGCTCTATGCTCGGAGTTTCTCTACATGATCAAATGAGAAATGAGAAGATCTGTAGAAAACCCAGAATAGATACCCGCGCGACATAGCTCAAGCAGTTGCGATGCTGAATCGACAATTTGTGGGGTATATTATGTAGCTCGGAGGATCCATTGAGGACCCATGCAGCTAGAATGGCGACCTCCTTCTTTCTGGAAAACGTAATGCTGGTAGGTCCTCCAAGTAAGTGGGCAGGCAACATCAAAATAATTGGATTGTCAGTGAGATGTCAATGAGAAAAATTTGCTCGTTTCAAAATTTTTATTTATTAAATATTTGGCTCGGTTATTCTGGAATAATATTGGCATCAAATTGGCACTTATTCGCGAAATACCCCGTGGTATTATTTTCACGCCTGATATGCGATACTAACAGCACTTTTTGTTTCAGGGGCCTCAACGGGCAGCGCCTGCTCTGCAGGCCTCCTGGTTGCCGGTGTCGGGGCTCCGCGCGCTTATAGACGCTATTGTGTAGTGTTTTAGTGTTTTTATTTTTACGTGTTTCGAAGTATGAACCCCAGTGCTTCTCAAGGTGAATACCTAGAATGCCCCCACTGTAGCGATGGCAGGCAGTTTAAGGGTCGCAAAGGCCTTAATATTCACATCGCACGTTGTCACGGACCGCCTACACGGCCTCTTACTTGCCCAAATTTGATGTGCGATCAAACCCAATCAGGAAGCGATAACCAGGTACCATTTGAAATTTTATTATCCAAATACAGTCAAAATATTCCATTAATAAAACGCATTCCGCGAGGAGCTAGGATATCGTTAGCTAGATCCTTATCACATACAATCCAAAATGTGCTATCAAATTCACTTTTAGATTGGCAAAACCTCTTTTTTTTTGCATATAGACATTTCTATGTTAATAAGTCAGAAATCGGGTCGCTATGTACAAAATTAAAAAAAAATAGTTTGGCTGATCGCGTTTTTCCAATCCCTGACTGCTCATTTCGAACACAAAATTACAATTTGAAGAAAATTGTGGAAAACAAGGTTATGGATGGGGATCTTAAAAACGCCGCCCGCATTTTGTTTTCTAGTGATACACTGGCTCCATTCAATGATATAACGCTGGAAGCCTTACGTGACAAGCATCCCTTACCAAATACCGATTCTGTGCTGCCAGATCCACCTTCTAACACTTCTTATTTACAGATAAAGGATGAAGAAACTTACGCTGCGATAATGTCGTTTTCTAGTGGCTCTGCTGGTGGCATGGACGGCATAACGCCACAACATCTTAAGGATCTTGTGGGAGTTACTGCTGGGGACGCCGGCAAGGCGCTACTGAGCGACATTACCAGACTATGTAATTTCATGTTATCTGGCGAGGTAAATTCATCCTTTCTACCATTCCTTTATGGCGCGAGGCTTTGTGCTTTCAATAAGAAAGATGGTGGCATCCGTCCCATCGCTGTTGGCTGTACTTTTCGCCGTTTGGCGTCAAAATTAGCGTGTAGTCACATAGTCTCTACCCTAAAGGATAAATTCCAACCTATTCAAGTTGGATTCGGCAGTAAAGGAGGTTGTGAAGCAGCAGTTCATTCGGCTCGTACTTTCTTAACGAATGGCGAGGTTGAGGTACTGCTGAAAGTAGATGTAAAGAATGCTTTTAATTCTTTGGACAGGGCAACTTTGCTGACAGAAGTCTCAACGCAACTTCCTGAAATTTACCCATATGTTTGGCAATGTTACAGCTCTGCTTCTAAATTATTCTTTGGAGATAGCGATATTAAGTCTTCTGTAGGCGTTCAGCAGGGGGATCCTTTAGGTCCGGCCCTGTTCAGCTTAGGGATCCATAACCATATCTCAAATTTAACATCTAAATTTAACATATGGTATCTTGATGATGGAACCATTGGGGGCAACGTGGATGACGTTCTAAAAGATCTTAATCATATTAAGCAACAGTTTGGGAAAATTGGTTTAGAACTTAATTTTTCGAAATGCGAATTGTTTTTTACAGAAAAACTGTCGCAAGAAAGAATTCTATTGGCCTCTGAATTATTCAATGAAATTTCACCTAATATTAAAATACTTGATAAACGTTCACTTTGCCTTCTCGGTGCTCCTCTTTATAATGAATCCATACAACCACTCTTGGATCAAAAAGTCAGAACATTTTCGGCTAATACCGACAAATTGGACACTCTAAATTCTCACATTGCATTTTCGATCCTAAAATATTGCCTTTTTGTACCTAAATTAATTTACATTCTCCGCGCGAGCCCAATTTGGAAATTTCATGGACTACTCGATAACATGGATGCCACCCTTAAAAGTACACTAGAACAAATTCTAAATTTAACTTTTGATGAGCACTCCTGGAACCAAGCAACTTTACCGGTCAAGTACGGTGGCATCGGCGTGAGGAAAATTTCCAGTGTAGCTCTTCCGGCTTTTCTGTCCTCTGTGCATAGTATAAAAGAGCTTAGCTCTCAAATTCTCAAATCCAATTCATCATTGACCTATGCCACAGAGGCCCTAGAGAGTTGGAAGGTCAGATGTCCCAATGTCGACATCCCGAAGGAACGTACTACACAAAAACTTTGGGATTTGCCATTGGTTCAACTGACACATACGAATTTGGTTCAAAATCTTACAAGTGACAGAGATCGTGCCAGGCTTCTAGCATTATCCGAAAAGGAATCTGGGTATTGGCTGCATGCCTTGCCATCAAAAAATCTCGGCACACTTTTAGATAACGAAAGTTTTCGTGTGGCTCTAGGTCTCAGATTGGGAACACCACTGTGCCATCAGCACAGATGTCCGTGTGGAAAAGAGGTTGATAAATTTGGAATCCACGGACTCTCTTGCCAAAGGAGCTCCGGTAGGCTGTTTAGGCATGGCTCTCTTAACGATACAATTAAAAGAGCTCTTGCCACCATAAATATTCCTGCGCTCATTGAGCCGGCAGGGATTAGTCGGGATGATGGCAAGAGACCTGATGGATTGACGCTGGTTCCCTGGGAACGGGGACGGGCGCTAATGTGGGACGCAACTTGCGTTGACACATTGGCCCCGTGTCATATCAGGAAGACAGCATCAAGACCGGGAGCCGCAGCAGAAACAGCTGAAAACGGCAAGCGGCGCAAGTATGCCTCTCTTATAGAGAGTTACATTTTTGTGCCGTTTGCCGTGGAGACCCTGGGGCCATGGAGTCTTAGTGCTAAAAATTTTTTACGAGACATTTCACCGCGATTAATAGCCTCAACTGGTGACAGAAGGGCTGGCTCATTTTTTGCGCAGCGGATCAGCCTAGCTGTCCAGCGCGGAAATGCAGCCAGTATTCTTGGCACCATTCCACGCGGTCATGATTTATATAGTAATTAGATAAGGCTAGCTTTAAGTTTTATTGTATTAAAAAAAAAAAAACATAACTAATAAAAAAAAAAAAAAATTGGTTGATGCTAATTTTTCGCTCTCACAAATTCACAGCTGAATTACTCTTCAAATTATCCAAATCTGAACTTATTCAAAGAAAATTTTGAAAATGTAAGTTTTAAAACTGTATTGGTATTTTATTGAAATGAATTGATCATGTATTTAACAAAACTCAAAAACCTTCACACTTCATCGGATATTATACACAAAACACAACACATGCAACGTTTTGCGAAACTTTCTAATCAAACCCTATGAATAATACATCACTTATCATCCCCAACCAGCACACATAATGAACCTAATCAATATATAACGCAATCAAAATACCTAATTAAAATTGCTCCCGCGGTATTTGCATATGAAAACCTTTATAATTGATCGAGATCCCCGTCAAGACAATGAGGAAGGGGGGTGGTTGCACTAAACAAATTAGGCCTCAGGAACAACAGACAGAAACGGATGTTCCGAACGATATGAGGATGAACATTATATTTCATATTTTGTTGTTAATTTGTAATTTTATGTAATGCTTACTCAACTCATGATATGTATTCAGTCTTTATAGGTCTAACTTTGCTATTTGGGAACATTGATGAATATTATAAATGCACAAGTATCTCTGTCTGTCTGCTAGCCTTTCACGATCCATTCGTTCAACCATTTTGACGAAATTTGGTACATAGATAAAAAAGAATAAAAAAGAATTAGATTGTT
Source organism: Maniola hyperantus (assembly GCF_902806685.2). Taxonomy (NCBI): domain Eukaryota; kingdom Metazoa; phylum Arthropoda; class Insecta; order Lepidoptera; family Nymphalidae; genus Maniola; species Maniola hyperantus. Next base: position 5,344,141 of record NC_048544.1, on the reverse strand, counting down.
TATGGATTGAAAAACTTGTGCTTCGGCAGATCCCATACAATGACATACATTGTAGGGGAGTCGGAGTCGGTGGATGCCACTGGATATAAGTGGCATAAGATCTTGTTCTATATAGATTCTGCAAGCAGTGGTGCTGGACATAGGTGAACGCCTATCGCTTGCAACAAAGTTACTGAAAAAGTCAAAGAATTTAAAACAAAGAGATTGTTTAATAGTATTATATCTTTGGTCAGTTAATTAAAAACGCAGGAAGGCTGCCAATCCACGAATAGGTACGTCAATATTCGACACATATGACTGCATATTATGGCGTTAATATCATAATTGCTAAACTTGCGCCGAGACTAAAAGCATTTCCGAAAATAAGTAACATTTCAGATGTGCAATAAACCCTCGGGTTCATTTTAATTTGAACGCAAATTAAGTCCTATAGCTCGAGTAATAAGAATGTCACGAGCATAATATACAACGAATCATTAAAAATATTACCGTTTGATAATCTGAAATATCATGCGAACTCCATATTTTACCCGCCACGATATCATGTCTGTGCATTGCTCGGTGCTGAGCCATGAAAATAGCGGTTAAAACCAAATAAAAAACAAATGACACTAAATTGCTATCCTTTTAAAAGTTTAATGACAACAACCTAATGATAACAAGGAGATAACCACATCACTGATAACAAGTCAATCAAATCAAATAATATTACTGGACAGTTTTGCTTCTAAAAATACCATCAGTTATTGTTATCAATGACTATTACAAAAAACGGCCTAGTTAAAAGACAGAAGGCTTCTAAATTTGGTGGTGTTATATTATAGAATCATTTTGAAAATGTTTCCATGCTATATCGTGGTATTTGAGTAGGTACTCATCTTATTACTGTAACTCTAATCATCACCTAAATCTGAATTAAATCAAAAAGTCGGAAAGCAAAGACACAAAAATACAATAATGAACATTAAAACGAATATAGTTTAGTAGTATTATAGAAATGTTGCCTATATCAAAAATGAATTATTTTTCAAGGATTTAAAAGGTCTTATAAAAGATGAAGAAGATCTTCTTATTTGATTATTTTAACTCGCTAACTGATATTAATTGTCAGTTTTAATACAAGAAGTTCAAACTAATGTCCTTCCAGCGTATTTCATAGCCCTATACAGTTGGATAGCGCGTCTACTACACTCGCGACTGTCTGCTCGCCCGCGGCGACGTTTCAAGAGCTACATACAGCTCTCTGAAAAATTAATATATACTGAGTTTTATGTGAGCGCCGAGCAGTACTGCGAATGGATTAAATGTTTGGCAGGTATGCACTTTGGATAATGCAGCTTCGTCTTCTCATTTGTTCCACGAAACTGTCCTAATGGATTTCTCGAGTGCTTATTTGGATATAATAATAAATTTTTTTTCAAATTGAGTTAAATCAGAGATATCGTTATGAGCTCTAATTTTAAACTTAATCATTCATTTACAGATATAATAATATTGCGTTTGCGGAAACCCGGAAGAATATTACTCTGGGCTTAAATATCACCTTGAATGTTACGAATTAAGCCCCAAATTACTGTTTTACTTACATAATTATCTAAACGCCGTAAAATTGATGACCACTTTAGAACATACTGAAATAATAAAATTAACTGCAAGAATACTTTTCACTTAACTCAACACCTTGCATAACTTCTATCCAATAGCCATCCAGGTTCATCCAGGTAAATGCTATCTATCTCAAACCTATTGAAGGAGCAACACCGTAACTATTGATAAATAAGATGAGATTTTGAAGCAAGCACAAATCAGTAAAACACTGTTCACTGCTTAGTCAAGATTTCATAATATAATAAAAAGCCCAAACTATTAGTCAACATGACATCGCAGTGGTACATTAATTGCTTTAATATCCTACTACTATCATTATGTAGGAAGCCAATCACTCCTAAGTCCTCCCATAATCCTTTCCTAAGGATCCACAAGCAGAACATCCGCTCTAATACACAATAGACGGTCTGAAACCCTGAAACAGTGCGATAAGATACGCCTTAGAGACATTAAAATATTGAAAACGATGTCGCCTAATGAAAATCCGTTTTAGCAAGACGATTACGCCGGGTTCATTGAAGGGTAACTATTAACTCGCCATAAATTGCTCTGAGGTCTCCCGATAACACCTTATCGAGTTGTTAAGGGCCAATATCGGGCCTATAATTGTATCCTGCGGGGAGGCGGTTCATCAAGCCTATTATGATATCAGCTACCGCTACAGTGCACTTTCTCTAATGTTTTGATACATTGTGGAACTATTGTTTAAGTTTGTGGTTTCGATGACTCTGCTCCGACTAATCATGTCTGTGATATTCTGTGCCTGCGTATTCTATACAAGGTGTAACCAGAATGCTAGCAAAAACTTAGCGTTATCGTTATACTACCTAAACACAATCCAATACCAATAACCATTTGCCTCACTTTGTAGTTTTAGTGAGTGAAACTCGAGTCAATGCCCCGCCTAAGACGTGGCATTGATTCAGAATGGCCTACTTAGGCAACGTTCGTTGACCTCTAGCGTCTGTCAGAGGTTTTATTTGCAATGTATCGTGAACTTTTACAAAATATAGGGTTTTTTGTTGGTGTTATCATATCAGTAATCGTCAATCATCTGTTTACATCCTGTATAAGGGACTGGTCCGACTCCCGACAACAAGCAAGAAACGAGTTGAGCTAAAAACCAGAAACGAGTTGGCGAGCAATGAGAAGCGAGTGTTTTATCACTGGGCTTGAGCATGCTATGAGTATCGATATAGAATCTAGTACAAGATTACGCATCATGAACGAAAACTCATAGCTCAAATGACCACTTTTGCACACATCTATATTTCTACGGAATGTAGAAAAAAGTTTTATAAAATCAACAATTTGAGGAATATTCTTTTTTTCGTCGCAGGCTATGAGCGAACGTACGAGTGCAACGGTATGGTATATTTTTGCTGCAACAATGCATTTTAGCCAATAGCGAGAGAGTATCGTCCAAAGATTATACTGACACTGTTATTTTACATCGATGAGTTCTTCGAGAGTTTCATTTTGTGGCAGAATTCAACTATTAGCCACCTCATCGATCATGGTTGAATATTATGATGTAGGAGTAAAGATCTAACGTAACCTCACTCATGTAGGCTTGGGTGTGAGATGAAATTATAATTAAGTCCTGTCAATTAAACAGATAACCAACAGCAATATCTACTGTGTAATAACAAACAAACGTCATCTATCACGTTCAATATAACACACAGTTTGAGCTCGCCCTAGAACCCTTATCCAAACTTATCGCCAACCATGACCAATAAACTTGAAACAGAATTTAATTCACACCGCAACAAACGTACACAAATACATACATATTTTCGTCGAAATAATACGACAGTAGTAATTGAATCGGCCTCGGGCAAACTCGGGGTATGTCGTTAACGTTCCTGAGGGTTCTTGCTATGGCTGTACCCTAGATATGCACTAGAATGCTCCTACAAAACAAAGTGGAAACGCGAGGGCAACATACGTTATTAAATAGAATGGAAAGGGATGGAGCGAATGGAAAGTGTTTATTATAAACAAAGGATGTAGTCTTATTGGTACTGCCGTTTTAATAGTCTATTGGACACCCGTCGGCGAAAATTTCCACCTTAGGAAGACGACACACAAATTGTTAGGGTTGGGTAACGCCAATGTTTAGTCAGAGGCGATTTCGCTCTGAGCGTATTAAGATGTCCTTTGATGTTTTGCGGTCCAAACGTTGGGTTTGACCGGTTAATTAAATGTAGATACTATCGCTCTACAGACGTGTGCCTTGATCGTTTTGTAGGATTAAGTGCTCTGTTTTTGGCATATTGCTGCTTTTGAGCATGAGCACCAAAATTGATATTAAAATGGCAGAGTGAACCAACATTGAACTTAGCCGCATCGAAAGTCGACAATTAGGAACGTAAGCTTACGTTCCTTATTGTCCGTATTCCCGCTATATTTCGTGTATCACAAACCATATTAACAAGGGAAGATATGAGCTAGAAAATTCGCCTGTCATCAATAAATAACAAAGACATATATTCGTAAAAGGTTTCCGGGCGCCGCCCAATATTGTTTTCTGACAGGTGAAGAATAATGGACTCAATCCAAAGGCACTCCGCCGTCGAACGACGATTGTAGAATTGAGCGATGATGGTGCCAAAAGCCCATCTAGTGGACGTCCGATCCATCATAACAGCTATTTCGTCTCACCAAAGCCACTTTATATAGACCCTTGCAAACATCAAACCGTTCACTAAAAGGAGTACACCAGGGGAGTACACTAAGGACGGTAGAGTTCAAAGTATACTGGACTAGTTCCGGTGCAAATTATTTTCAGTACAAGTCCGACCTGACGTTTCGATCTGTTTCCAGATGGATTAATTTGATTTGCGCCCAACAGATGTTTCTAAGCTCTGTTTATCGGACGTGAGAAATTAATATTTTGTTGCTGTTTTAGTGCTGCACGTACCTACGTGTATATCAAACAAGCAATTTATACAGTGTGTATTATTCATACGAGTAGGTATTATGAGACCATAAAGTTTAACAACAAAAAGTAATTAGATATATTATATTATGTGCTTGTATGTATTGTGTCAACAAATAATAATTACAGAGTTATTAAACTCCCACAGAAATTGAAAAATGCAAAATTCTGTCATCTCATAACCATTTTTACCAACTTTTTATTATTTAATATTTAAGTCTATGATAATAATACAATTTGGTAGTTAGGTAGGTAAAAAGAGAAAGTCTACATACGAGTCTTTAGACTTCACTTTAGTGAAGACTGCCAACTAAAACTCATGTTTCACCTCGGAGTAATTAGTAAGTGTTGCACAAATTTAAAAAAAACTAGGTAAAGAACAAGGAAAATCATGTGTAAGTATTCTATTATTTTATTTTATTTCTAACTAGCTGACCCGGCGAACTTCGTTCCGCCTAACAGTCGATTCAAATTTTTTTTTTTTTAAATATCAATTCACTATCAGAAATTCTAAAATCCCCACGATTTAGGACTTCAGTACTTTGCAGCATCAGGATTGAGGAGTTAGGATCCGAAGTTCAATGATGTAGCCTATGCTTGGTACCTAAAATAATTTTGCATCATCCGCAGTTCCTGAAACATTATAGTTTAGGAGTGCTGTACCCTACATCATCAGGGTTGAGGAGTTGAGACTTGAAGTCTGAGAATAAAGTCGTTGCTTGGTACCTACAATATGAATTCACTATGAACACTTCCTGAATCTTGATAACTCAGGCGGGCAGTAACCCTGCAGCATCAGGATTAAGGAGTTGAATCCAGAATTTTTTATGTGAACACCACGAAAACTTTTTTTGTTGATTTAAAAAAAAAATTGCAAATCGGTCCAGAAACCTCGAAAAAATCGATGTAGAAAAAAGAACCACCTCCTTTTTGACAGTCGGTTAAAAACCAATGACCTTGAAATATTTACGGAACAATTTCTAAAATATCCCCTTTCTAACAAAAAAAGAATGAATGAAATCGGACTACGCGTTAATGAATTACAACTCGGTATACATTTTAACTTTCATCCCCTCTCCTACGGGAACCATGCTGAATTTCGGGATAAAAAGTATCCTATATTCTTCCTCATAGTATGACCTCAAATCGTACCAAGTTTCATTGGAATCCATTCAGTAGTTTCAGCGTGATGCGCGGCCGTGATACAGACAGACAGACGGACAGACAGACAGACAGACAGACAGACAGATAGACAGACAGACAGACAGACAAAAATGAAAAAAATTACAGTTTTGGGTTCAGTATCGATTATAGAGTGCCCTCGAAAAAATATTTTCAAAATATCTTCAATGTACAGAATTTGACCTGTTACAGTTTTATTATAAGTATATATTGATTGATGATGATGATTATTACTATACTCAATGAGTAAGAACGGATTTCATAATTATGTACTTATGGTAGTAACGCGCCTGGTCGAGATGGCAATCTGGATGGGGACGCCCCGCATTCCCCCACAGCCCCCGCATTAGCCCGGTGCGGGATTACACGGGTGACGTGCGGCTGTGCGGGGCGTCCCCCGCCTCATACCTTTACATGTATTGTCTTGGTTAAAAGTCATTGACCGGTTCTATGCCCACTAATGCACGAAAGACAATAATAATAAATTGTCCGCAGACTCCGGCATCACTGCATTCTTCCCTAAATCAATTAGGTTTTACGCGATTCCGCCGCAGTATCTCCGTACATTCAATTTTCTAGCCCATTTCCGAATACTATAATTAAATTTGTCCGATCCGAGCTCCGTCGGGCGGCCATTAAATTTTCCAACTGCCTTTGACCGTCCGCATTATCGAATGATGTTATCTTACAATTTTGGACTTAAAATTATATAGTCTTACGAAACGTAGTTTTTGCCTACAGCTTCACCCATTTTTTAGACGTACAAGCTCGTTTCTGTGCTGGACTACATCACAGTCGCCTGAAAATGTGATATAGAGTCAGTTGTTTCCTTTACCTTTAAAAGG